>NW_024039484.1:600000-936632 GCF_016077235.1 Cyprinodon tularosa | reverse complement strand
TTCAAAATTTCTTTATACATTTTTCTAGAAACTTGGGAGACATTATATTAAGACCCTTCTAGTGCCCACATTCAAGACATTTTTTGATATCATGTATGGTTTGGCTTTGCAGCTTTTAAGATGAGTTTGTTTCTGCCATTTTACTGCCAAATGATTCTACCCTACAAAATCTTCAGATGATTCAATTGTTTTCTGCAGTTTGAAGTTTCTGATGACTTCCTATCACATTTTCATATGTTCTTCAGGTAATTTCAGCTTTTTTCATTCAGCAAAAGCATTCCCACTTTGATGTTTCTCCGAAACAGCTTTTTCTAGTTGAAACAAGTTTCTAGAAAGTCAGCAGGCTGCAAAACACAGCTCATAAAAATGCTCCTCCGTATCAAACTGTCTGCCTGTTAGCAAAAATATTTAATGTCCTTTTCCAGGAAGGCTTGAAGAATCTGGCTCCAGTTATTGAAATGTCAACATCTGCAGGTTTTATTGTGTCCCCTCTTGAATCATGTTAAAGCAGCAGGCAATGATTATTAACTAATTATTTCTGCTTCAGTTTGGACCAGAAGAAAACCGTGTGGCTTATATGGAAATGCATAGAAGAAAACCTAAGATTGATCTTTATATATTCAGTTGCTCCATGTTAAGTGGATATTCCTGTTTATATTTGAATGTGTGTTTACTCTCACGCTCTACAAGAGGATTAATGAAATATGTATCCAAATATCAGTTTCCCTGAAGATGTGTGCATTGTATAGATAAATTAACAAAATTATAGAGATTATACAAAATCATTGGGAGGTCTAATGGTTGATGGATGCCCGGCAGTCAATAGCAAGCTATATAAGTAAGCAACAAACCATCTATGCTGAAATAGTTGTCTGTTTATTACCACATTAATGGAAAGTTGTGTGGAAGGTAAAAGTATTTAGATGACACATAGAATTACACAGGTTACATGTAGCTTTGAGGGGATTAAAGCCTGTTAAAACTAATACAAGATTCAGTATTTGAATTTAAATTAAATTCCTCAAATGAATTACTTTTTTAAATTATATTCAGTTTATTCAAATGTTCTAGATGTGTGAGGACATTCCTGAACAGGAGTTTATGACTTAAACTAAGGGTTTATATTAGGACACCTGAGATACTTTATCGTAGTTCACCTTAAAGTGACAAAAAGCTAAAGTGCATGCATCTTTTTTTGTCTAACATGTCTCCTAACTCTGAAAACTTTTCTTTTGGTCAGCTTCACAAGATCGAAGCCTGTTCAAACATGGTCTCAAAGTATTCTGAGAATACAAAATAAAAAACATCAACACTGTTGCACAAAAACCTTGCATATGTAATATTTTGAAAAACTCCAAACATGTCTTGTTCTGCTATGTACACAGCCAACTTTCCATAAATTCTGACTCACTGGTTACTTTCCACTTCACACCACTAGACAATTGTTGGTTGTTAATTGCAATGCAACACCGCACAAAACCCAAGGCCGTGCTCTGGAGTTGAACATGTCTAACTTTTCTCGTGTAAACACCCTCCCTTTACCAAGAACTCTCTGAGAACCGGCTGGTGTTGGGATACAGTGAATAACAGTTGTCCTCCCTCGGTGTTACAGAAAAAAAATAAAAAATTAAGGAAATTCTGAGAAAATTGTTCTGTCCTCAGAATGATCTGCAGAAATTCATCCTTTGTGAGTTTTAAGGGAAAACTTCGTCCATCTGCATGTATTTAATCAAGTAGGATTGGCCCTGGATTTAGCCGCCTAAGTAGAGCTTTTAGCAGCTAGACAAGTGTCTGTTTCTGATTGCCAGCAAAGTGTGGAGATTTAATTCAAAGAATATATCAAATCAATTTTTTAACAACTTTGCTTAAAAACTCTGTTCTGCACAATGAAGATGAAATGTTTTCAGATGCAGTCTGAACCTTAAAGCTGAAACCATAGTAATGTTTTTTTCTTCTAATTTAAAGTGTTATTTTCACAGTATAAAATAACAATAGGTTTATACTGTGTATTTCACAGTATAAACCTAGTTTAATCTAATGTAATCTATATCTCACCAGATGGAATAGATTAGTCCATGTCCTTTTAGAGTTCATATTATTAACACAATTCGTTTCCCAAACATGTAAAAGTTTTCTAAACCAGCTAAAACTTTAGATCTACAATCATTTTTCTAATAAACAAATCCTTACAACCTGTTGTTTGAAGAACTAATCAGAATTGTTTGTTCACAGAAATCTGCAAAGGTTTCCCTCAGCTGTTATGTACCTTTTCCTTCCAATGATTTGCATTTTCTAGTAATCTTGTAGGTTCATCCAAGCTAAAGGGGTATCGTGTATTAATTTGCAATGCCTACCATAACTCTTATGTGCATTTCTTGCACTATAGCTGAGCCCTGAATAAGAAAAAACAAACAAACAGCCAATTTTAAAAGTTTTAAACCAAGAAATTGTTTTTTGCAAACAGTTTTTATGTCTTTCATTTTTTTACTTGGATTGTTCTATTTGTTTGCAGTCATTTAACCCAGCCTATCATAGAGTGAGAGCTTATGTTAAGTAGCAAAGTGAGCAAATAGCGATATAAAAAAATGGAAGGATGAAAAAATGGCAGTTGGGAAAGTGCCAGTTAATATTGGCTTAGGAAAGAAAAAACATTTTTAATGAGCCACCTTAATATATGAAAGATCCATGCAGTTTATCTTTATAGCCTTTATACGCAACGAGACCATTCAAAGAGCTTTACATGATGAAAGCATAAGTACATTACAGTGGCATAATAAAGAAAAGACATGTGGAACTACAGACTTAAATTGATAATGTAATAATATGTAATAATAGGGCATTCAAATGCAACTTTGATTAAAAAGTGTTCAGGATATCCATACTTTTGCAGTTTTCTGGGGGTATGTTCCAGATTAGTGGAGCATAAAAACTAAAAGTTGCTTCTCCGTTATTGGTTCTGGGTAGTAGAGTTGAAGGAGAAGCCATTCATTGATTTACAGGAATATCTTAAGGTCTATTCTCTTAGAGGGGAGGGAGCCAGTGTAAAGATTTTAGCACTGGGGTGATATGCTTCACTTTCTTAGTTTTAATGAGGGCGCAGGCAGCAGCAGTTTGACTTTTTTTTTAGGCAGACCTGTAAAAACACTGTAACAATAAGGAATTTACTCAGCAGTTGGCTCAGTAAACTTTAAGGGCATTAAGACAAATTAGTTAATGTCAAAAAAATTTTTTTTGGTATCATTAATTTTTTTGATACCCATTTTCAGACCTTGTTATGTCACAGCCATAAACCCCTGTAACTTGAAGTGGAATTGATTTAATTGGACAACTTAAAGTAGTGAATCAAGCTGAGGGGAAGAGAAATTAGGGGTTTTAGAAACAAAAACAAAAAAAATTAGATGAGTAAAAAAGATATGAAGCGTGAGGTACATCTATTCTGCTTTGTAAAATCACCTTTAGCTTCAACTACGGCTGGGGGTATTTTGGGTCCATTTTCAGTTTTAACAAAGCTTAAAGGTATAGTGGAGGATGTTCGTTTTACTGGGTGGATCATTAACATAAGTGGTCCTCCTAATTGTCAATCATTCTGGTCATATGTTTACATAGGGCTGCCCTACATGCTCATCCCCTTTTTCACTTAACGGTAGTGAGTCTTACATAGTGGGAACATTGCCAATCTAGTTTTGGAAAGTAAGCCTGTATGAGCGCTGCAACTTTTAAACAGAGCGTCCACAAGGAGAAATGGGCTAGTTCATGCTCTTGCACGCTTTTATCGGCGTTTCCTCTCGGGAGCGGGTACAGGGTTGTGCATGTGCTTTTTTTTTTTTAAAGTAGAGAGGGTGGGTCTTTTCAATCCTTTAAGCTTAGAATGAGATTGTCTGAGATTATCCACTTTTCAATTTTGTAGCTCTGACTTTGTTTTTGGTCGATGTCCTGCTGGAAGGTGAACCTCCGCCCCGGTCTCACATCTTCTGATGCCTTTTACTATTTCTTTTTTCAAAGCATTGCATTTTATTTTGCTCCTTTTATTTTGCTGACTAACAATAAACAACTTATGTGAATTACTAAAGAAAAACATTTCCACAGCATGATGGTGCTGCTACCATGTCTCACCATGAGCACAGTGTGTTTAGGATGTTTTTTTCAGTTTGTTGGTTTCTTACTGATCTCTCTGCTAAATTCTTCGTTTTTCACTGTGATGTTTGCCATCTCATATAAGCTAACAAACCTTCACAGAATGGCTAGTTCTGTACAAAAATAAAATTCAACATGTATGCTCTATTTACCAATTAGTTTGTTCACCTGAGTTCTATTTAGGAATATCCGAATAATACAAAAAGAAAACATATAGACGGGTAACAATTCATCCCTTCCCTACTACACTGCAATCATTCACTACCTTGTGTTGTTACATCTCTAAAAAACACTTTTTTTTTTTGTTGTAATATGACAATCTGTGAAAAATCTAAACAATGTTGAACATTCATATGAAAATAGCCAGTTAAAGGAAAATGAATGCATCAGGTAAACAGCGCAACGACCACTCAGACTTTCAGAAAGCCTACAGAAATATTTTTATAAGACAGCTGTTTACTGTTTATAAAGACTGTTTACTGTACTCTATTTTATATTTAACCCTCTTAGGCTGTGCAGTACCTTTAATATAACTACATGCTTACTCTTTAGGCTAGCAATAACAACCCTGTACTTTCTGAAAAATAATTTCTTTACTAAAAGCAGGCACTAATATGAGAAATGTCCTTTCATCCTTCAGGATCATCGGCTTTAGACGCTTCAGGGGGTTTCTCACTCGAGTGAAGAGTTTCTTCGCTCCTAAAAGACTGAGTTATAGCTTAATGGACATCACCTTGTTTCTCTTTAAGATAAATGTCGTATATTCCAACTTTCCTGTCTATTATTCAAAGGGGGAAAAACTGTGATTCAGAGGACAGATGGACTCACCTGTCAGCACCAAATCCAGGGTAGCTGCAACATTTACTCTCCAACATCAAAGTTAAAATGATAAATAATATTCTATGTTGATATCTTAAAATGCTTTCCCCCCCCCCCCTAAAACCCCTAACACACTTTCATGCAACTAAAATAAAATAAAATAATATAATGACTCTACAATCCTGCCTCCAGTGGTGTGAAGCTCTTTAAAATGTAACCCTAAAAACTGGGATCTGTAGATCTGTTCATAAATATTAATAGAAGTTGGTGTTCTAACAGAATAATACTGCAATCACCATGTTTAACCACAAGAATTCAGTTGTACAGTTTTTATTTTCTGCTGACCAAAGGTGGCCTCTTCCTTCTCCCACCTGAGCTGTAGATCATCTCACCCCTACGGTCAACTTGGTTGCTTCCAAGATAAATTATTTCTCCAGTTTGGGTGAGCAGCCATGTTTTGATATTTTTACACTTCTGCTGCTGTGTTTCCATTTTTCAGATGATGGGTTTATCACTTTTCTGTGAAATGTTTAAAATCTAGGGACCATGTAATATACACCAGGGCTCTGCAACCTGCAGCTCCTTGGACCCTCTACAATAATGGCTCTTTATAGTGGCTAAAAACCAGGGCCTTCTAATGGTTTTGAATATAGTATATTAAATGTGTTCTTTCAAGCTCACCTGTTTCAAAGGAACATTAGAATTTAAATTTCCCTGCAAAATGGCATTAAGGAATCATAAATATGTTTTTTATATATATTTTTTTTCTTTCATTGGCTTGGAAAGTATGTGTTTTTATCATGAAATTATTGAACAAAATACAAAATCATTGCTTACTCTATGCAACTTTCATGTTTAATCTGTATTTTAAAACCTAAAAATGCAAATAATTGTTTGCTCTTTAAAATGGCAACAGATTTTCAATTGCAGATATAAGTTAAAAAAAAAATTGTTTATTTTCAGCTTTATTTGCTTACTTTTTATTTGGCTGGGCTTGGGGGGTAAAATGGCTCTTAGAATTAGAAAGGTTGCAGACTCAGTCCTAGACCTTTAAATTCCACACTAAATCTGTGTAAATGTGCAGCCTTAACATGAAAACTTTGGAAATGGTTCAGATGGTATCAAGACTTTACTCTAGGCCCTGGATGTGCATCACCCTTCAATTTGTCTGTCAGCTTTCTGTTGAGAAATGAAAGTGCTTAACAGCTGAAATCCTGTTTATAACAGCTTTCATTGCACAATTCAACAAATATTTTCAGTATTCGGTGTGGGCTGTAGAAAGTCTGAGTTTACTTTATTACTGCACAACAAAATGTGCAGCATGTGTCTGAAATAAAGCGGGCCTTCCTGGAAAGCAGGTCTGCTCTGACTAGCAGCGTTTTTGTTACTCAGGGTCTTATATTTATTTAGCTTTGGATGTATCATCAGTCAGTATCCAAGAAGAAAAGGGATTACTCATGCTCTGTCAGACGCTGGCTGTTATTATCTGTGAAGGCAGACAGTCGCTCTTCTCTTTGACTTGGATGTTTGAATTCATGCTTTCCAGGAAGAATGTTTAATTTTTTATGTGACAGACCACTGAATGGTTTTCAGAACTGGTTTTCAGAAGTTGTCCAAACCTTGTAATGTACTTTCAGTAGCATTTTATTTCACATTTTTTGCCTGCTCTCTCATGGTCAACCTTCAAACATGGTTTATCTCTCCTCCCAGGAGTACGGAGCAAATCTTCAGATTCTCCGAACCTTTTAACAGAATCAGTAATTTCTTTGGCAGCTTGACCTTTTCGAGTGAAACCATTTCAGTTTTCTGCTTATTTAGATGCTCTTTATCTACCCAGAGACTTGAATCAAACCCTTAAAAAGTCCCTTTGTTCATTCCACCACATGACCTCCTGTCTTCATTGTTCTTTTTAACATTTCTGACATGTTTTGGAAATGAAATAACGGTTCTCAGACTTGACCATAATTCCATGAGAAATTAGCTAGTCAGCCAACAGCTTTAACCAAATGTGACATTTTCTAAGAATGAGTGACCAACTCCATTCTGTAACACGACCAAGACACTTACTGACCTGTCATCAAGGATATGAATCTTGATCCAGATCTGTGATAAATGTGAGTTTTAATGGTATTTAGTTTTCAACTTATTTCAATAGTTTCTAAAAAGAGAATTTAGGGGCATGTTTATGAAAAAAGGGTCAACATTACATTAAACATATGGTTTCATATATCTATGCATTTATCCACATTGATAATCGGCTAAATGTCCAAGCTGCCACAATTCTTTCACAGAAATGGAGGAGGTCATTTGTTTGGTTTATAGACAGCAAGTTAGTTTTTCATTATTATAATTTTTTTTTATTTTGTATTTATTTAATATTTTCAATTAGATAAATCCATTCATTAAAATTGAGGTCAGTGGTTGATGCTCAGTGTGAACATGGTTTGTCTATTGAGAAATCTGATTTTAGGATTATTTTTATTTAGCAACAATTGACTGACTCCTAATCCCAGCAGTCTAGTTGAGATTAGGTTGAAGAACAATGAGGGTAGCGCTCTGTTTTTATCTTCCGATTCCCTTTGTGCAAAAAAAAAAAAAATCAATAAACTGGTATCAATTGTACAGAAACAGCCCCACCACATGATGTTGCCACCACCGTGCTTAACAGTTCTGCATTCTGAGATTTAAAAGCTTCTCCCCTTTCCTCATTAGATAATATAGACCACTACCACCGGAAGTCACCTCCGCTTAGCTTGGTATTACTATACAGTTGGTACATATTTTTCAAGTCTGACTTCACTTTGACTGCTCCAAGCATTTTGATGTCTTTCCCTCTCAGTCCAAAGCAATAAGGGAAATCTAGGCAACAGTTTGTGGTGGAAATGTAGCTCTGAGCCTAATATGTAAAAATAATTGAACTTTATTGATCTCACATTGGTGAAACCTCTGCATTTAACCCATCCGCTTGGGATGGGTGGGCTGGCATTGTGCGATGCCCAGGTTGCAATCAGGGATTAAGGTCTTCCTCAGGAACCTAGAGGGAAGGCAGTGGGATTCGAACCAGATACTTGCAACCTTCTCAGAGCACAAGTCAACTGCTAACTCACTAGGCTGAGTTGAACTTCAATAATCCTGGGGTAGACATCATCTTTATAATTTCACCGATATTGTGCAATGCATCAGTATTAATAGTTATTATTGTTATTCAGTCCCTTGGTATTATGCTGCCACCACCACGGCACTCCCCCTCTTCATTTTGCAATGCACAACTATCACTTGGGGCTTAACTGAACCAGAACACTGTTACTACCACCGCCATACTTGACAGTTGATATGGACTTTAGAGATTTGAAAGCATTGTCTTGACCCATCAAAACACTCTCATCACAGTGGCCTGAGATGTCACCTGTTGTCTCGTTTGATCATGAAACCTTCTCTCGAGAAATTTCTGTATCTGCAAATTTTATTTTACGAGGTTTCCGTGTCTATATTTATAACTACGACCGTTGAGGATGTTTAAAAAAAGCAATTAGTGAACTGTAGGTGTCTGATGGTAGAGCTGCCCGTTTGCTTTAGTTCTCCTTAAATGTCCCATCTCTAACCCAACATAACGGGTCAACATGGCTACCTCAATCAGGCTTAACATAGTGTTTAATAAATATATTGGATATCTGCAGACATACAAATAAAAAAAAATCTTAACAAAAACATCTGAAATCACTGTTTAAAACAAAATGTGTTTACACAGTTGTTTGTGTTTTTCCAATATTTATCGATATTTTGAGTTTTAAGGGTTCCTTGAACATTTAAGCATGTATATTTTGTAAGTTACAAATCTTTAGGAGCATATTGTCTTATATGAGTAATAATATGTCTGTAAAACATTAGACCAAGAACAAGAGAGAAATTCATTGTGTACCAAAAAACAAAAACAAAAACATTTTTAATATTTCGAAAGCAGTAAGAAAGGCCTACAAATGCAGATTTTTGTATAAGATACCATTTATATGTATTATTATCTGCTTCTAGCTGTTCTGAATGGCCTCTCCTGCCCCCTTAATAAGACGCTTGTGTCCCCTTTTTCCTGCAGGGCCTCGGGGCTTTGCAAAGGCCTGTTTATGAGCGTACTGCTTGGGATGGACCTCGTCATACAGAAATTCCTCCGTCAGCTCGTCTCCATCATCAATCTCCAGCTGGATGAAAAGAAGAAAAAAAAAAGAGTAAAAAGAGAATATAGAGTCATGTAGAAAGGTAAAATACATAATATCATAATGCAGACTATTAGTAATTTACATTAAAGGACAACGTATAAATAAATAATCTTCTGGTTGCGTAAGTTATAGCTGTTTCGTCCCCAGGTTTTTCTAGCAATGAGTTCCTATCAATTCAGATGTCTTAAGCCTCAATAAGCAGCTACAGGTTTAGACATTCTGTCTCAGAAATGCTCGCCATGTGGGAGAGATATACACCGCCTGAGCAGAGTAATGAATCTGCGCATGAAGCTATGTTATCTAACGTTCTGGCCCTCCTCCCCATCAATCCATCTGTTACCTTTTTAGCAATTTCCAAATGGTAATCCCTCTCCACTTCCTCCAGTAGTCGACTCTTACAGCTGGAATAAAGCATCCGCTCCTTAATGCTGCAGCTGTATCCTGGCATGGAGTATATGAACACTGCAGAGAGGGAAGCATCAGCCATCACAAATGCACACAGCTGTGGAGGGTATTTTTATTGTTCCCATGTTTATTTTTGTGTTTAAATTAAACTTTATCTGAAAATTTGATATACATTATCTGTTTATAGTTGTAGCCAACCTCTGAAGAAAAACTAAATATGTGAATTAATACTTTTATTTTTTTATAATAAAGTTTAAATATTTATCTTTGTTAAACTTGAAAATGATATCTAAAGTGTGGAATCTATGAAATGTGATTTTCAATCTATGGAGTAGAAGCATAAAAAGAGATGGAATATGAAAATGAAATAGCTCAAAAATGCTTGAGCATGAACAGACATCTAACAGTCATTCAACTTAGGTTCAAAAGGGCCACAGGGTATTAGTTAAAGCCTCTAAGACCTGACTAATCTAATGATGATGCTGTATGTTAGAAGTAAAGGATGTAGAGAATCCAAAGGAAACTGAAAACTCATCCTAAATGAGCAGAATGGATGGAGCTTTGAACCTGCAGAGGAATTCAATCACACACGCTTATTGGGAAGAAATGAGTTCAGGAAACATTCAGGAAAAAAACAGCCTGCAATGAAAAGGATGTTTTTCTGGCTTCATGAATTGTGTGAGGGCTTAAGTCCCAGTTAATGCAGAAAGATAGATGTAGAACACCCCTGTTCAGATGCATCTTAAGGGTGTACAAAGAAGGATCCAGCAAGAGTTGGATAAATGTGCACATCCTTGAACTTACCTGTTAAAAGCACCTTTTGATTCAACTCCAGCATTTAGTTTTTATTTGTTTAAAGTTGATCAGTTCCCCACTTCTTGGAAACATTTGCTCATTAGGGTTTGCAAAGCTTCTCCAAATTAATAAGCTTTTATGTATTAAGAACTGTTGCCAAATTTAGCCACTGTGACAAAAAGCTTTGGTTCCATCTGAATTGAAGCAACAAGGATGCTGCCACCATCAGATGTCACAGCAGAGACTGTATTCTTTTATAGATGTGTTGGAGGTTTCGATCACAAATTTATATTATTGGACTGTGACCCAGACATTCTAATGTGGGTTTTTATTTTTATATTTACTTGAAAGGTAATGAGTGGCTTTCTGCTTTGCAGAGCCATTCGTTAGCTCGGAAAAATGGAGAGAACAAGAGAGACTCATCACATAAACGCTACTAGTGCTGCTCCAGTGTTTTTTACTCATTTCAATCAAACTTCTTCACCAGTTTTAGAGAAAATAATGTCTTCTCTGCTCCATGTATGTCAAAAGGGGGGTGGGTAGAGCTTTGCAGTACTTTCTACAAGCTCTACCTTTATCTAAACTGATCTAAACTGAGTGAATAACTGCTCGGAGCACAGCTGACCTTTATTTCCAGTTTATCAGATTCTCTGTAATTGATGGCAGGTGTGAACTCAAGAAGACTGAATGCTGTAATTGTATCAAAATGTGTTTTTACAAAGATCACATTTAAGCCCCTATGCATTTTTTCAGTGCTCCTGCTACTTTTTATAGTCGACTTTTGGTTGATTTCCACAGGATAGGTGTCACATTGGGTGGAAAATCTTTGAAAAGTTTTTAATCGTGGTCTATTTTCAGGAATTTTCACAGGGGCTCATACTCTTAGGAGAGCGGCTGCACAGTAAACCACTGATATGAGGTCATCTTTAAAACTGGGAGATTGTATTTTGTACAGTTATTGTTTTAATATGTACATCTTTAAACTACTACTTTTTTTTAAACATCTTTTAATATAGTTCCAACATTCTTGGACTTGTAGAGGATCTGGGTAAATGCCACAGTGTTCTGCTGTCGTAATGGATTTCCTAGAATTTGCTTGTTTGTAAACTTTAGCTAAAGCCATTGTTTGTAGAGAAGTTTCAACACATCAAAATGATCTCATTGTACAAATAATTCAACACACGGGACAACCGTGACATTAACAGACCAGCATGTTTCTCCATATTTGATGAAAAGAAAGGGTGAGGCTGGAGACTGTTAGGAAGCCGACAGCAACCGAACAAGCTGCAGGAAATTCTAGGGCCGGGCTGTGATCTATACAAGAATGCTGATGTCTGTAGTCATATTTTGACAATGGAATGAGGTTATATCACAGAAACATCCAGGCCTGGCTAACATCTCCTAAAGGAAAAATTAACGTTTTGGTTCCAGAGGATACTGTATGTTTGGGACTAAAAACACACTGACAGCATAACACAGTATTGGCAGTTAAACAGGGATGTGACAGTATGATTGCTTTTCTCCTGATTCTTCTATAATTTGTGTTAAGTTTTTTGGGGGTTTTTTGTCAAAGGGAATTAAATCAGGAACAGCTCCAAATACCAGTCAATTTATACAAAAAAAAAGCCAATTTCTCGCAGAAAGTTAAAGATGATGGTTTTCATTTAGATTCTTAGTATCCCAGAGAACATAGAAATAATAAATCACATCAGATGTCCCATAAGTCTGGCAGACTGAAGAACTTCAGGCTCAGAATGATCTTTTTAGCCCAGTCTGCAGCTTAAACAAGGACTTTGATGATTTTAAAGCTATAGTGGGCAGATTACCAGACCAAGATGTGGGATTCTGATACATACCTGCCTAAAACAAGACATGCACACGTATAGAATATCGAACAGCTGCGAAAGACGTCACATTAAATGTTTTAAATAATTATCCTGTCCTTTTTTTCTTTCTTTCAAATATAATTTTTAAGATCCACTCTATGCAGTCAGAAACTTTTAATTCACTTTAACATTGAAAACATGAGAAAATTGGCTTTTACTATTAAATCAACTGTAAACATGCCTGTTTGTACCGTTTGTAGAAACAGGGTGGTGCAACATAATGTTTTCACTTGACTTACTTTTTCTCTTGTTTCACATTATAAGCAGAATCTCGCAGTGATTACAGAAACCTCAAGCAGAGTTCACCCAGTTTAGATATAGATTCGTTGGAAAAACAGGATTATTATGGTTCATCGATCAGAGGCTTACCAACAGATTCTAGGTAATCTCCTTCATGGGAGTGCTTGTAAAGGAAGAAGTGGTATCTGGGAGTGTCTTTAGGAACCCTGCGGGGTAAATCACGGGTTTCTGTTGGGTTGGAGTGGACCAATTCTATTGTCTCCTTTTCCACATCCAGCCTCTAAAAAAAAAAAAAAAAAAAAAAAAAAAAAAAACATTAAAGATCTAAGTTCTTACCTTTATGAAAAATGAACTACTATTTATTTTTTGGTAAACATAAAGGTGTCAAGCTGGAACATGTCTGAGTCTTTGTGTGTTTGTGCGAAACAGCTTTCTCTGCTCACCAGCTGTACATAGTTGAAGCGTTTCTGAGCCAGTAGAAGAAGGCTTCTTTTGGCTGACTCCTGCAGAGGAAAAGCAAGGCCCTGAAGCGTCTGGTGCTTGCTCTCCACACTGATTTCTGTCTTCACCTGTAGGTGGCACCATAACATTGACAGGATTCATTAGATGACTCTTAAAGTGACAGAACTTTTTTTTTTTTTTTATCTTGGGCCAATGGTGCATAGAAGCATACAGATATAGTAACAATTATTAAACATACCTGTTTCACTCGGCCCTGGAAAGGAAATCATAACAAAGCATTACCTTTTTAATAAAACTATATAAATACATGCTGTCATAAAAGATTTGCCTCCTAAACATGTTTCAGATTAATTTAATCATTGGACAAAGAAGCATTCATTAAATGATTATTTAATGAATCATGGAAATAAAGCTATTTAAAGATATCTGGCCATGATATAACACCAACCCTGGTCAAACCATGAATGACCAAGATCAATATTAGTTCAGTATTAGGTCATATTCAAGAAATCACTTTATAAAAACCTGTCTGACAACATTAAGTAGGCAAAGAGATTTAAATGGATTCCAGGAGTGGATGGTCTACTAAAATGACAACAAAGCAAACAAACATCCATCTCACATTTGTGAAAATAAATACTGTGAGAATTCCTGTAATTTGAGTCGAAATATTGAGTAAAATGATAGGAAAAGACAGAGCTTTGAGATTGGTGCATATCCTGTTACTTCTGCTGAAAAAAAATAACTGCAATTTAGAAAAAATAACAGTCTGGTAAAACCTAGACCACCCCAACTTCTTCCAGGAAATGCTGGACCAGACTGTCAGTTCCTAAGCTTGTGACCTTAAATTTGTGTGACAGAAGCTCACTCTGGTTGAATAAAGAGGCTTTCCAAATAAACAATTGTGTCCTGTTATGTTAGATTTGACTTTCAGCTTTTTTTTTTGCCTCTTTTTGTTGGAAAAACAAACCTCTTTGATGCACATTTACCATAAAAAGATCCCAAGGACATAACTTTGGATCTACCATAGGGGGTTTTAAGCTCTGTCTATATATTTCTTTATGGAATCATCCCCTTTTGTAAGAGAAGTCTGGCTAATTTTACACACCTGTATTCAAAATAGTTGTAATGGTTTTGCAGCAAATTATTGGACTTTTAATCAGTTAATAAATGGTTTACCTTTTAAAAATGTTTTTTACTAACACAGAACTTAACATTTAATATTTTAAGGCTGTCAATTTTCCAAGTGTGTGTATTTAAATGGTGCACAACTATTCGGTTGGGAAAATCCCTTCATTCAATATATATAGCCATTTGTAATTAGATCAGAGCATGCTTAAAATCTGCAGTAATGCAGAAATGAATATACACGACATTGCAAGTTGTGAAATTGGGTCAAATTTACACAACGGCAACAGAAGAGTTCACGTAGCTGCAACTGTGTAATTAGCCATAGTTAATTTGTATTGTGTTAAGGCATTTGCAAGACTGCAATGATCCAAGTTAACCGGCAAGTCCATCTCTGAATGGTTCAAAACAGCTCAAACATGTAAAAAAAAAAAAAAAAAAAACTTGCAGTGTGGTTTAGCATAAACAATTCTGTAAATTATTGTCACAGTCTGGGGGACAGATATAGATATATACAGATATATACAGTCAGAAGGTCTAGCCCTGATTTAGTCAATGCACTGCACAAAACTATCATTTTAAAATAAATTTTCATTTTTACCCAGGTTATATTTTTCTCCCCTTTCTTAATGATGATGTGCAACATCTAACTGGGTCTTAAACAACTAAAATAAAATTTTTAAAAAAACCACAAGAATTCTGCACAAGAATGCAATGGCGGCCCCGCTGCTGACATGCTGACCTCTCACCTCTGTGATTTTGATCCTCTGCAGCTCCTGCTCCGCTAACGTGAGAGGCGCTGGACCTGAGAAAGACGACACATGATGCAGGTAACCCTGCAAGCAGATGTCCTCCTAGAGATGTAAATAAAGAAAAAGGGCTGTTATACAAACTATACATAAAAATTAAAAAAAAAAAAACCTAAAAGAAGTGGTGAATTTATAGGTTTTTTCACCTCTGTGGTGCCAAATATCTCATACTTTAGGTGACCCCCACCAAACTCTTTCTTTACTGTGGCTCGAGTGGCAGCGTACAACATCTTCTGCTTCACCTGGAAACACCATGGATTGATCATTCATTGATACTTATAGTTGTCTATTTAGCTTCAGTTACTCCAAAGGTGTGCTATGTCCTTGTAGTTACAATGGCCAGTTTTTATTTTTATTTCAAAAAACTTATTTTCCTAAGACAACGGATAATCTTAGTAAAGATTGTTAATATATTAAAAATAAGAGCTGAAATAAACAATATTGTTAACCTGAATCAGCCTTTTTTTTTTTTTATCAGGTTTCGTGAACTATTCGGTCTGATTTGTCTTTTTAAACCTCAAATCTATTAGGTGTTGCATTATTTTATCAATAACTAATAAAATACTTTGAAGCTATTTAAAGCCAACCTCAGGAAATAAAAAGGCCCTTTATCAAACACAGGTGAAGCTAAAATGGGAAGGCGAAGTGTGAATAACGAAGTGAAAAGCAGCAGTACAGTCTGGCTGTAGTTGTTTTCTGATTGACTAACATTGTTTTGGGCAGTCTTGACCCTTCAGGCCATAATCATTTCCTCAACATAATTCTATTCAGGTATTGCGCTTGACTTTGACCAAACCGTTGGAACACCTTGATTGTTTTCTCTCTCTGTTTGATATTATCGGCCCCTCTTCCATCATAATCCCTGGCTTCTAAAACCGGCTATTTGTTTTGCGAGGGTAAAAGAAATCTTTTTTTCACTCTAACGAGGAAGCAGGAAATGTATTTACATCAGGATGATAACATTACGGGAACTTGTGTGAAGAAAAACTTGTGTTTTGGTTCTGATTTTGCACTTTGTTCACCAATTTTCTTAAAGAGAAGCAACTTTCTCCTGACATTTGTTCAAAGTAAAGCTGTCCTATTTTTCCTAATTATGCCATCATAACATTTAATCTTGAACACACAAGAGTCTGCAAAGTCAGAGGTTAAGTGTTTGTCTGTTTTGCCACTTCTGGGGATAATATCGCTAGAAAAGATATCTAGCTTTCTCTGTTGAACAATCTGTTCTAAATTGATTGTGAACTCCCTAGAACCCTTCACCGATTTGTGGACAATGGTTTCTTGCCTGTTGATCTTCTCTGGAGTCATTGCTGATATCTTTCTCACTTAGCATTGTGTTCGGTGCACCCATTTAGAAAACTAAACTTCTTTAGCAGTGTTGGTTAATGAAGTGCTGCTACTTTCCCTCATAAATCCAACAGAGGAAGCAAAGGTGGATGATCTACTTTTCTCATGTCTAAACTGATGGTAACATCTTATTTTACTTCTCTGGTGAATGTGTCTTATACGGTAGACTTTTACATGATCATGACATTACATGATCCTTACAGTAATTGGCTTTATATTGTCTCGGTCTCAGCTCGTCAAGATGGATTTCTGTGCTTGGCTAGAAGCTTTTCCTTTACTAGCATTATTAAAAGTCTGCCAGCATCCTTTCAAAGGTGTAGTTTGACTGAATCTAGCAACATTTTTTTTATCTGTCTTTTTATTAACCGAGTTATGTTTGGTGACTTTAGCTGAAAAAGATTAAAAAGCATGATGTTTCAGCAATAAAATGTACCATACCTCCTTGCTTAAGGCTTTGGCAGTACTTTTGATGGTGCGATGAGGAATATGTTCCAAACATTTACAATTAAACCAGCTTTTTACATACAACGGATCTTTTTCTTCTTTTTTTTATCAGTGTCCGACATTCAAAGGGATTAAATGTTTCCTGACATAAAGACTGATATTCATATTTCACACAACACGTCTCCTTCATAAACGCTGTAATGACTGCACATTCTCATACTTCAGAATCAAAGGTGCATTAAAGGAATGATTAAGTGATAAATCAGGTTTTAGGGTTAGAGTACCCCCCCAATGATTGTTAGGAACATGTTTTGTGGCTTACTGGAGATTGGTCTGGGGACCATGAGATGAAAATCCACTCATAGCCCAGAGCATTTTGGGAGTCGAGGCGGTACAGGATGTAGCAGGGCTCCTGGTCATCCAGGAGTGGAAGCAGGAAGTGGTCATAGTCCTGGTCCCAGCTTTGTTGTGGCTCTCTGTAGGCCCCCAGCACCAGCTGCTCTGAAAATCAGACCACTACTCATCACATACCAAAGTCTCTCTTTAAGCAGCATGCAAGCGTCGGTAATAAATAGAGAAAGAAGAGATAACTAGGCTAAACCACTTTGCATTGTTCACTGTGGCAAAGGATGGAGGCTTTTTAGATTAAATTAGAGAAGCTATTTAAGATATGTAAAAAAAGAAAAAAAAGAAACAGGGAAAAAACTATTAAAGCTTAATATCTTCTATAATTTTCAACGTTTATAAACACAATAAATAACTTTTCTCTCTACAACCATCCCAAAGACAAAGTAGATCTTGTTTGTTTGAGTCTTTCAGGTGTCGTGATAAAGAAAAAGCAGGAAAGAGTAGGTTCAGAGTTGAAAATAAAACTAGATTAATAAACCTCTGAAAATATTAATGAAGTGAAAACACAGAAAGAAACCTCAACTCTGATGTCCTTTGTTGGGTGCAGGGTTTCCCCTCTGACTCTCTCTTGGGGCAAGTTTCTATTTTGAGCTGCAATACATTCCAGCTCTGCATGCACATACTTTCCATTAGTCATTCTCTCTTGTCTTAAATGCTATAAATTAGTATGAAGCTAAGAACAGAATTTGTTTCCATGCGGGTCTAATGGCTTTTTGGCCTCTAAAAAGATTACTTGTAGAATAGGACCCTAACTTTATGGTGATGCAATCAGCGGCAGCGATCTAGTTTTACTTTGGACATTGGAAGAGGCCACACAACGAGTCCCGGGCCGGTTCAAATAGCAGAGCAGCGACCAGAGAGACCAAAGTGCACTGGGGAGGGTTGAGGTTGGAGTGTGATCAACTTGGGGAGGTCTCCTGCTTTCTGTATTGCATCGCTCAATTTAAACATTCATATTTAAATTCATGAAACTCCTGATGCTTCACCTATGCATAAAAAAAAAACAGCACTCTGTACTGCACTACAGCTAAATATTAAGATGCAGCTGCAAGATGGTTAAAGTAATCCTGCATTAGATGTATTCACATTTCCACATTTAGTTACCATCAGATTTGTTACTTTCAAATAATGAACATCAGCATATGAAGGTATTATTTTAATTTATTCAACAACAAAACTCAGTCTGTCATAATGAAATACTGAGGGACCAACACAGAATGGAAAATCACTGCGAAATTAAACAAAAATAACTTTGTTTAAATAAGGTCACCATTTTATCTAAATGTACGACAGGCAATCATAATCAGCATCATTACTCAACATCCTTAAATAGAATCTAATACTTTTCCTTTAGAAGTAACCTTATTATTGAACAGAAACCATAGGCCTACCTATGAAAATGGGAGGAGTATGTCACAGTTGTAAACCAACCAAAAAATGGCCGACCATTTAAACTAACTGGCCCAAGAAGAAATAGAAAGGGAGTAATGAATAAAAACACAGGATTCCTGAAGGGACTGCAGACATCCACAGTCAAATGGGAAAGCTATTACTGATGCACTTCTGAAGCCTTTGGTTCATGAATAGAAAGAAGTGTTGAAAAATATCACCTGCAGTCCAGTTTGCGGCAAAGAGATGTAGCAAACACGTCAGAAGATTTTCCAATTAAATAAAATCTTTTGGCCTTACGCAAACACTACACATCAACCCGAGTCCACCATGAATCCTAATGGTGGCAGCATCATGCTGTGGGAATGCTTGAGCTTAGAAAAAGCAGGAAAGCCATTTAGAGATGATAAAAACATTTTAGACTGAGGCGAGGTTATCCTTTCAGCAAGAAAACCCCAAATGGAATGACCTGAAGTCCTGATCTAAATCCTGTGGAGTCAGTAAAAAAACATGAAAGCTAATCTTTTCAAATTTTCTTTGTTCAGTCTGACTAAGACCTGGTGAAAATATTTGCAGATATGCAAAAATAAGTGCTGCTGTAACTTCAGGTAGAGTTGGTTTACAGCAATTAGGAGTGCTGATGCACACATCTTTAATTTGTTTAATTGTTAAAAAACTCAAACTTTTAAAATGATTTTAAAAATGTCCTTTCACTTCACAATCATGCAGCGCTTTTCATTAGTCTATCTCATAAAGTTCCAGTAAAATACTTTGAACTAAGTGGCTGCAATGTGAACAAAGGTCTTAAAGGTTTTACAGGCTTTTGCTAGGAGTCGTTTTCCCATAGATACTGGAGCAGGAAGGCTGTCTGTCAAAGTGTCAGATTAAAGCAGAAGCTCTTCACCGCAACAGTCTGACAGCAACCCTATAAATATGTGAACAAATATTTCAATTGATGTCTTCAGTTCAGAGAGAGCTCCAAAAAACTTCCCACATTGCATCTGACATGAGTCGTATTACAGCGTGACATTGGTTCTACACAAACACACCATGTAAACATCATGGTGAAGAACCAGTTGCCTAGAAAGCTATTGCTTCATCCACTTTTTCCTACAGCCTGCTTTCAGACGACAGATGCCTTAGTTCTTATTTTCCTGAGGAAGAAACTAACCTTTCACTGAATTCCCCTAACTTTTCCTTTGGCCTCATCACCCCTGTGAATGCCAGGCAACCTAATTATCGTCGGCACGTCATTGGTGGCTTAAGGTCAGCTGCTGAACTGAAAACAGTTTACGTTTGAGCAACACTGAATCATCTTCATGAGGTCTTTAAAAACAAGAAAAGGTCAATGCAGTAACATCACTGCAAATATGTTTGTTAAATTAAGCGTTTCTAGATCTTGAGCCTACAGATTCAAGGACGGTAGGAATTTTTACAATCTTCCTTATAAGACCATATATATACAATTTGATTTTAAGACCAAACTGGTTTAACTGTCCCCGGAGGATTACTTCTGAAGAATGAGATAATTAATTCAAGGTAGAGGTAATCTGTGCCATTTCCACTAACAGTTCCAGAAAGGATCAGCCGATCCACAGGGTCACTCACCGTCCTGGATGCAGACTTTGATGAGGCGTGCTGCTCCGCCTCTCGCCCTGGCCAGGAACTGCCTCAGTTCCGGCGTCACCACCAGTGCGAGGAACATTGCCGGTCAAGCTGGTTCTTCCTCCTGCCAGGGGGGTCAGGGTGGAGGGCGTTGGAGGAAGGAGGCGACGATGGAAAAAGACAAGGCAGCTGGAATAAAACCCTAAGTACAGACGACTTAAATTTTCAGTCAAAAGAAGAAAGTATGAAGAGTCCTGATCAGGACCAGTGAGTGTTCCGTCTGCAGGCTGAGAGTGTGAGAAGGTACTGGACTGCTCAAGTAACCGGAACAGTGTCATGTGCACAGAGGTGGAACCTGATCACCTCTCCCAAATTTAGCCCCATCTCTGCTTGTCCAGGCAGGGGTGCTGGCCTGTGAAGAGCCAAAACAGAACGGAAGACCATGACCTAAACCCTCTTACACCTACAAGACCTGAGTGATGTAAATCTAAAGGCCTTCAGATTTATAAAATGGTAAACTGTGACCCTTTGATCAAAGAAACAGAAAAATTAAAAAGGTGCTGAAAGGCTTATTATACTGGAGTCTTTACTCAACTTATCCACCTCAAAGGTTTCCACATGATTCCATAATGATGGTCAACAGATTGTGAAAGTTGTTTATGCTCTAATAAAAGATCAGGTCCTATCAGGTTTCAGAATACCTTAAGATTCAACCTTACTAAATAAAACATGATTAAAAACACAATAAACTAGAATAATTGAATCCTGTTTAGTCTTCAGTTGATTTAAAAACAACATTTATTGTTTTCTTAACTGTTGAAAAAAAAAAGATGACTACATTGTTTTTGAATTGTTCTTACAATCATTTCAAACACACCAAATGGACGATAATCTGTGCACACACACAAAAAGAGTCCAGACATTTTTTAACAAGAAAAACAATTTAATTTTAAATAGAAATGTAAAAAAACAGCAACATGTTTTATTCCTACAACTGATTATTTACAACTTGAATATAAATTTTCTTTTTACAACGCCCCCTGCTGGCCATTGGCTCCTGCGACACAGGCTTCAGTTTTGTCCTTAGTCATCGATGGTCGGCAGCCAGAAAGCCTGAAAGATTGAATCCATAAATCTGTAATCCCTTACAGCCATAACTGGTTTACAGATTAAAAACCTTCAATCCTTAAAAATGTTAATCAGAATTTGGGCTTTAACATTATTGACCTTAAAAACAGTTTTAATAAGGAACTTAATTTAGATAATCTTTAAAATTGTTTATAGAAATGACCTTTAAAATCAAAACAAAACTATTGGCAAAATCAAATCCTCTAATTTTATTAAAAAAAAAAATAATTTTCTCAACTGTTTGAAGTGCATTTCCTCAATCCAAGACGGCAGATGTGAGGATTGACCTTTCTCATCCCAGACTCACCATGTTGGAGCAGGCACTGGCAAACGTCATGAACTTTGGATTGAACTGCAGACAGGTAATTGGGCCGGTGTGCTTCCCGTCTAATAAGGCCACCTTCATCCCACTCTCTGCGTTCCACACGTGGATCTTTCCATCCTCTGAGCCTGCGTCACATCAATCAGTGAGAAAAAAACGACACAGAACAGGGCAGCTCATTATTAGAAAAGAACATATTTCTTAGAAGATCAACAGTGAAATTTATTCCTATAACTGGCTAGGATCTTTTTGCTGCTGTAAACACCATAACTTCCCCATTGTGGGACAATGAAGGGATTTTCTCTTCTATTATATTTTACTACAGCAATACAAGACAACTAAATAACAAATAGACTTATTGCTAAATGCCAGATCCGTAGCATAATAAATGACTGCTAGGTTAACTGGTCAATCAAAGGTTCCTCATAGCTGTGAGTTTGTGGATAAATGGTTGGCCAGAGTGTCTCTATCCCTAGAGATGGAAGCAAACTGACTGAAAAAAAAAAAAGTTGGTAAAATCCCAAATGATCAGCTCTGATCAGCAAGTGTCAGGCAATTAACTGTTGGTACTTTTATTAAGGAATCTGCAGCAGTTTTTATTAACCTTTAAGTTAATATTTGTTAAATTTTATTGTTGAATAGACAGAACGAAGAAAGCTTTATATTATCATATAAGGTGAACAAATAATCAGAGAAAATCTGATCTGGTTACACAGCTAATTTACGTCAAAACAAGAAGTGTGGAGCTTTTTCCTTAAACTTATGAGTTAAGATAATTAAATACATGCTTCCATAAACTTACCGATCATTACAAACTGAGAGTCTGGAGTAAAGGAAGCCTCTAGGGTTACACCTTTACTGTTGTTATACCCCTAAAAATAGAGAAAAACATTTTAACATTGATTAAAACCCAAGAAACACTTTAGAAATAAGTGGTGGGACATGACAAAACATTTTTAAATCAAATTATTCACAGGGTCTTTTATTAAATTGCGATTGGCCTAATTTTAATCAAAAACATCCATCGACAAAACAAACCAACCTTTCAATTCAAAAACCCTTTGGCTTCTTAATCATTGAATAAACAATCATATGAGCACAACATTTTTCTGCTATTTAATGAATTATTTGGGTGGGCTTGGTTGAAAGTTATAATCATTTAACTTTATCCAGAAACCCCAGTTATTTTATGCAACTTCTTTGAAAAACTCCTCTATAAAATGTCAGCTGTCCATAAACATTAAATGAAGCACAGTTCATTCAACTAAATAGGGTAAAAAATATATAAAACAATATTGGCTGTAGAGGTTTACATTTGATTTAAATAGAAGATAAAGTTCAATTTCTAACACTGACACTTCAGCACTACACGAGGCACTGCTTAAATACTATTCATTATTGAGCATTGAGTGCAACTCTCCCCTACCCCAAAAGAATGCAGCACAGCTCCTTTAAAAGCATCCAGGATGCGAAGGGCGCCGCCGTTAGTTGAAAGAAGGATGAGTTTACCATCGTTGCTAAACTTGAGTCCCGTCCACTCACATGTCCGATCGTACTGAAGCTTAAAAGTTGCAAAGGGACCCTGTTGGTGAGAGGAATGTTTTTGTTGCAGATTATATATTAGCTTAAATAACAGAGTAAGAACATATCTCTCACAAACATACAAAAAAATAAACTTTCCCCATACCTTATCAAATGATCTCAGATCATAGAGTTTAACCATCTCTGAATTTATTCCAGCGGCAAAAATTAGGCCCTCTGGGTCAAACGAGCACACTGGCTTCCCCTGAAGGTGCATCAACCCCTAAAAAAAAAACAAAACAAAAACAAGTTCACAGAAAATTTGGTGCTGTGTTCAAAGTCAAATCTCGAATAATGCTTATAAGAGGGGAGTAAAGCTAGATACCAACCTGGCAGTTTGGCGAACGCAGATCCCACAGCCTGATAGTTTTGTCTAATGAGCCGGAAATAAACGTGTCATCCACAGGAGACATCGACAAAGAAGTCACTCTGATCACAAAAAACAATACAATTAATAAAAAAACAAAACAGCAGGATAAAACATGAACCAATCAAGGAAACATAAGAAGAGCCCTCACCTTTTGTTATGTCCAGGAAAGTATCGGATATACTTGTTGTCATGAAGAGACAAATACCGTATAGTGTCTAAAAGGAAAAGAACAAATTTGGTGACACCAGCAGACCCGAATGAATGACGAACAGAGGAAAAGACACAACTTGGCGTTTTAAAAGCTCGTCCGGAGATTGTGCTCAACCGTAGGCAAGGCAGTCACTTGTACAGTTAGCTCCTGTATGGGGTAGAATCACAGACCCTCAAACTGTACAAACAACTACCTCAGGCTACAGTGAGCAGCATGATGACCAATTATGCAACAGCATTCATCAGCCTGCATCCTGGGCCATTTAGACTTAAAATGAGGCTGCAGAACAGAAGTTAAACTCTGAAATTGCAACGAGAAATATATATTGACCTTTTCTTTTTCTGAATACATACCATCAATTTTATTGGAACTGTAGACCACTGTGTTTGCAGCATGTGTGTACCTGATCAGATCCACCCCATACTTTTTACTGTACAGAGTTCGTTTGGGTCTGTCATAAATAAAAAGAAAAAAAATTAGAAGCAGACCTTTCTATTAATTCAATTACTTGACAGGGGTTGTGGGAGAAGTACTATTGTATGTGTTCTTATGCTAAACATTTACAAAAGTTCACCCCTCCCCAAACATGTATCTCGAAAAAGCTCATAATAACCTAAATCAGGTTTCCCATGCCTGCTGGAGGAAAGCATCCCCACAGCACCATGCTCTCACCACCATATAACATTACTTTACTGAACGGATGTCTGCTTGGCCAAAAGTTTATTTTGGTTTTATCGACCTGCATCACCCTCTCAGTGTGTTTTCCCCCACTTTGAACTGTGAATCTTTTTAGCTCCTCCACAGTTTGGGGTTAGGTTTAACAGCTGTATTTCCATAAAAGACTCCAGTTTATCAGTTAAAGTTAAAAAGGCTTTTCTTGGTAGAATTATATGGAAAGCAGAAGTAGCAGTATCATGCTATTCCTCTTTTCCAATACAAGTTCAAAGCTTCGGTATTGATTTTTAAACTAGGACTGCATTCTGCTTTTCCAGAACCATCCCTGATGCCGTTTGTTGGATAAGTTCTGTAATTAAACCAACAAGCTGTTCTGAATAGTTATGGATGCCAGTCCTGTTGTATTACTGTCTTTAAATACTTAATTAACCACATTATTTTCCCTCCATTTCCAGAATACAAACATAAATGGTTTTTATCTACCAGAGAAAACGTAACTGTAAAATTTTCAAATCTTTAACCCATCTACTAGAGCATCTGGGTATTTAAAATTTAATCTGAGTGAATTTAGACACGTTAAAGTTGATCTATACCCAACATAAAGCTGCTTATTATAATAATACACGCCAAAAATCTTGCACTGGGCAGTTGGTCCCTATGTACTAAAAGGAGAAATGGCGGCAGTTAACCCAAAGGCTAAAGATTGAGCATTAACGAGCTCCGAAACTCATTTAACTTCTTATGTCATATAGTCAAATCTTCAACCATGTTAGCTTAAATTAAAGCGCATTTTCTCCATTAAGCTAACTTACTAGCAAAATACACAGAGCTATAACACTCTTTAAAAAAATATTGAAATAAAATGTAAAAACTGAATAGCTATTTGAATATATATATTTGAAAAGAAATACTTGAATTTACGGGCTCATACATTTCATTTTCCGTTCTAAATCGTCCAACGCAACGGGCCTCGGTGGCTAGCATATAGCAACCAGCTAACGTGAAAAAAAAAAACGAACTGGAGAGAAACCGCTCTTACTTTCCCTCCTGGCAGTCATACAAGACCAGTGAGTCGTCATCGCTGCTGGAAATAATCGCTTCTCCGTTTGAGCAGAAATCAAAGCAGTTAATTTTGTCCGTGTTCTCTCGGAACACCTTAGCAACCCTGAAGCTCCGAAGCACATTGTCCGTTAGCTTCATGTTAGCCTGCCTGTGTCTGAGGGGAAGCTGGCCCTCCTCTCGCTTTAAATTGTCTCAAAGATCACAGTTAGGGTGATTCGTAAAGATATGTGAGCAAAAGCGGTGCTAAAAAGTAGGGATTAGGACAACAGAATATCAAGATCAGCGACCAGGTCCCGCTTGGTGTGGTTTGAGTCAACGGCAGGGGAGGGACGAAACCCCGCATTCTCGACGTCAGTGACGCGCAGAGCCGTGAACCTCCAACCTCTCGCGAGAGTTGCGCAGTACTTTAAAAACAACACTAATGCTTAAATTCAAACGATCAAATAAACTTAAACTCTGCATGTTAATGTTTAGCATTGCATTATTTGAATAGAAGTATATGTGTTTGTTAAATACCAGTCATTCTGTCACATAAAAAATTGGCAAAGATTTGATTCTCAGCCGCTTCTAAGATTTACTGCCACAGCAAAATAAACACATGAAGAAGGCTGCAGGATGACTTTTGACCCCACAGAAAGGCAACTCCAAGCCTAAGGTATGGTCTTCGAATATAACTTTATGCTGTTCGTGTTTTTTTTTTTTTTTTTTGCTAAATTAATTGAATTAACAAATAATTATATTAGTTTTGAATAACAATAGCTGAGATATCTAGATTTTGTTTAATTTGTAGTGATTGTGACCACTATTATGTAATAATATGCCTGATCTGTATTTATGATAAAGACTCACTGACAACTGACAACCTCAAACTTGACAAGATGCATTATCCTAGTGGAAGTAACCCTCATGAGATGTGTTCTCTTCTGTGATAAAAGGATGGACATGGTCATTTGCACTGGGGGTTATGATGTTCACACAGTTATATCCCACACTACTGCACCACCACCACCAGCCAGGGCATTTGATACAAACTGTGATGACTGCCTGATTGTTGCAACTGAATTTGAGACTAAATATGCAAAAGAGTCAAGTTTATTTTTTTGCAATATTAAGTAGTACCAGCATACCTGGGACAGCTGACACTGGAAATGCCATTACCACCTGCCACTGCAACACATGTAGCCTGCAGCCTCTCCAATTCTAGTAACTAAAGCACCAGTTTCCTGTTTTTTTTTTTTGTTCTTGTTTTTTTTTAGTTGGCATAAGTGCACATATCATTCTGCCAGTATCATCCCTAAATTATTCATATATTATGTAATTTACATGATTATTTCACTCCACACATCTTAATGGATTGATTCCACAGAGGTGTCAATGACCCGCATCCTTTCCTTTTAACTAAAGCACCAGTTTCAACATGTAGTGCTCAGGAAAGGCATTCTGTAAAGCTCCTCTACTCTATTGTTCATGAAGATCCCAGTAGGTCATCGGTTCTACTCAGACAAGCCTGTCTGGCACCAGCAACCATTCAACTCATAATCAAGTTTTTTAAATGTATTTTCTTAGCTTACTATCGATAAAAAAAAAAAAAAGATTTAAAATGAATAACACACTGAGAATATTTTTATTATAAAAATGTGTATTTAATTTAATGTGAATAAAAGATTTTTTTTTTTGGTAGTGTAGAGAAGAGGTTAAAAGGACAGCTGAAATGCATGTTCACATGGGCAGTGATATCTCAAATCAATCATTAAACGTAGTTTAAACAACTCCAGTCACAGTTTGGTTACATTTTTGCTGAACTGCGGATCTGGAACACACACAACAGGCTGCCACAGAAATCTGCAGGCTTTAATCGCCGTACACAGCCCACACAGGTAGGCAGCCTTCGAAACAGACTTGAAGTGACAGATAGAAGCGGAATTTTGATATTAACTACAAACGATAACATCTAACTTTTGTTAATTTGAACATAAATCAAACTAATAATAGTAAATGTATAATTTGGTCTTTAACATTAAAAACTAAATATCTAGATGGAGTATATAAAATGATTTTTCTATCAGTTTAAGTAGACTTAGCCTGTTGCAGATTTGAACTCAAAAGGCTTTTGAAGCTACAGGGTGAGGGTTTGGTTAAACTATGCCAAAAATCTCTGGGAATTTATTGTCAAATTGTCTTACATCTGGAGCTCTTTCAAAGTGTGGTAATGTGTACAAAAACTGATCATTTTTAAGACATATATATTTTACAATGGCCCTCCATTATTAAAATTGGCTTACATTTGGTATGTATGCATGATTTTGAATATAAAACATCTGATATTTTTAATGCACATATCATTCTGACAGTATCATCCCTAAATTATTCATATATAATGTAATTAACATGCTTCTCTTACTCTACACATCTTAATGGATTGATTCCACAGAGGTGTCAATGGCCCGCATCCTTTCCTTGTTCAAGCCCCAGCCTTTTCTGGCCGTCTTGGGCAGAGGGAAACCCACCTTTCGTAAAATGTCCCTGGACTCTCGGGCACGGGAAATCTTCCGAGTTGCGGTGGAAGCTGTGCAGCCAGACCATGTGGTCAGGCAGAGCATAGAACGCAAGGAAGACTCCGTCATTATTGACGGACGCACTTTCACATTAAGGCACAACCTGCACCTGGTGGGCTTCGGGAAAGCGGTTCTGGGAATGGCTGCAGAGGTAGAGAGGATTCTGGGCGATCATATTGTCAAAGGAGTCATCAGCGTGCCGCATGGGATACAGCAGACACTGAAGCAGCATGGAAAAAGGTAAGCGGATCGTGTACAATTAACAGAGCCCCGCAGAAGTATTCTTACTAGTTTGTGTATTTTATACTTTGCAACATTACAGCCACTCAAATAAAATCCATCCAGCTGGTTGGGATCTTGTCTATGTCACATACTAAGTGAATAATGTCCACTCCTGTGTCATCTCATGCCAGCATTATTTGCAGAGTAGAGTAACAAAGTACAAATACTTTATTACCTCACTTAAAGGTATAGTGGAGGAAGATCTTTTTCCAGGTGGATCATCAAAATAAGTGGTCCTCCTAATTGTCAATCATTCTAGTGAAGTTTATGTAAGGCCGTCCTACGTGCTCGTCCCTATTATCTCTCACTGGTGGTGAACCTGACATAGTGGAAAAATTGCAAATCTTCTCTTGGAAAGTAAGCTTATATGAGCGATGCAAACAGCAACGTTTAAACGGAGCGTGCATGAGGAGAAATGGGCTGTGCACGCTCTTGCACGCTTAATAGACGATCCATCTCGGGAGCTCCTGAAGTCGAGAGGGGGGGGGGTCTTTTCAAAAATTTGCGAAAAATCCTCCACTATACCTTTAAGTAGAAATTTTGGCCATCTATACTTTACTGGAATAATTATTTTTAGGCAACTTTATACTTATACTCCTTACATTTGAAAAATAGACTTGTTAGTTTTTTTTCATTAAAGCTCATTTTTCTTATGGCCTGTTGATATTTGAAAAAAATGTTAAACCCATCAAAATAATTTGTTTCATCATCCATCCATCCATCCATCCATCCATCCATCCATCCATCTTCTTCCACTTATCCGGGGTCGGGTCGCGGGGGTTGCAGCTTCAGTAGGGAGGCCCAGACGTCCCTCTCCCCAGCCAATTGGGCCAGCTCCTCCAGGGGAATCCCAAGGCGTTCCCAGGCCAGCCGAGAAACACAGTCCCTCCAGCGTGTCCTGGGTCTTCCCCTGGGCCTCCTCCTGGTGGGACGTGCCTGGAACAACTCACCAGGGAGACGTCCAGGGGGCATCCTAATCAGATGCCCAAGTCACCTCAAACTGGCTTACCTCTATGTGGAGGAGCAGCTAAGGGAGAGCCCAGGCACACTACGGAAAAAACGAATTTCAGCCGCTTGTATCCGGGATCTCATTCTTTCAGGCATGACCCAAAGCTCATGACCATAGATGAGGGTAGGAATGTAGATCAACCGCTAAAACGAGAGCTTTGCTTTTTGGCTCAGCTCTCTCTTCACCACAACAGACCGGTACAGCGCACGCTTCACAGCAGACGCTGCACCAATCCGCCTATCGATCTCCTGCTCCATCTTCCTCTCATTCGTGAAAAAGACCCCAAAATACTTAAACTTCTCCATTAGGGGCAGTACATCCTCCCCAACCTGGATAAGGCACTCTAACCTTTACCGGCTCAAGACCATGGTCTCACCATTTGTTTCATCCACACAATTAATTTCTTCGTGGTTTGACTCGGTAATGCGCCAACTTGTTCGCCTCATACCAAAATAAATATTTTTCAAGAAAATACAAAGTTAAAATTGACACCGTTGCCATTAGTTATAAAACTTAGAAAAAGAAAAGTTATCATCCAGAATTGTAGAAAAATGTTCCTTTAATAGGGTAGTGCAGTAAAGCATTCTAAAAAAAAAAGTATTTTATTACTTTTACTTTAATACTTTAAGTCATTTTAAAAATAGTACTTTTACACTTTTACTTAAATAAAAAGCTTAAGTTGATACTTTAACTTCTACAAGTGTTTTTAAACAGTATGATTTCAACTTTTACTTGAGTAATAAACTTTTAACTCTGATTATTTACTTTGACCTTTCTGTAGAGGCCACATGACCTGAAAAAAAAATCCCCTGTTCATGTGAGAGAATAACTGCTAGTTGTGAACTCTACAAATCTGATCTTCATAGAAAAACGTTAAGAAGATAATAGAAAATTAGGGATTAGGGATAGAAAATAGATTGTTAGGCAAAAAAAACAAAACATGTAGACACCATGTAAGGAAAGCAGTGAAAATGTATGAAAAGGTGCTCTGGGCAGATAACACTGAAATCAAACTATTTATAAAGCCTTAATGATGGAAAACTAACACTGACCAACATTTTGAACACACCACCCACAGTGAAACTTGGTGTGGACATCCTTATGCTATGAGGGACAGGAAGGCTGGTCAGAGTGCATAGATGAAATTAGCTTCTTATAGAAAAATAGATGAGGCTAAAGGAGCAATCCTGGAAGGTAACCTGCTTAACGATTCGATTCGAGGTTTGGTTGGAGAGGAACCTACGTGTGGGACACTCCAAACCTGGGATCTTATATTGTTAGAACGGCCCTTAGAGTGCATCACAGGGCAACCTTGGAAGAAATCCTTTTAGGGATGACATTTAACTACATTTTTAAATTAAGTATACAGTTTTCTTTCACTTTACAATTATTAGTGGCACGTTAATAAATTAGTGCTAGTCTGAATACCCAAAGTAACCTAAAATATGGATAAGAATGTTATTCTACATGTTATTCTTTGTATCGATTGCAGCCATCTGTTGCTGAAGGAAGACAGCCGGATCAAAGTCATGGAAGGAGCCAAAAACAACCTACCTGATGATGACTCTGTGAGAGCAGCTGAACGGATCAAACAGTTAGCCAGTGAACTGACCGAAAAAGATTTGCTGCTTGTATTAATATCAGGTAAAAGCATGTGCATTTCTCTTAATAGTCACATCAGATTGTTAGGGTTTCACAGCAGGTTTGTTTCTGTCAAGGTGGAGGCTCTGCACTCTTACCAGCACCAATTCCTCCAATCTCGCTTCAAGAGAAGCTTGATGTCACCCGCAGACTTGCTGCCGCTGGTGCCACCATCCAAGAGCTGAACAAAGTACGTCGATCCCTCTCTTTGTTGAAAGGTGGAGGGCTTGCACACCATGCTCACCCTGCACAGGTAACTCCCAGCAGGTATTTCAAAATATATATTTTTATTGGAAAAAGAGCATATTTCTAATTAGTGATCTTCTAATTGTTTTACCAAAGGTGGTTTCACTCACACTGTCTGATGTGATTGGGGACCCGCTTGATTTGATAGCAAGTGGCCCAACAGTGGCATGTGAGGTGTGGCCAGAGGAATTGTTATCTATCCTTGAACAATACAAGCTGCACAACTCTATTCCAGCATCAGTAAAGGAAGTGCTTGCCAGACAGGGTCCCCGCTGGAAAGAGAACACGGGGGACGTCGATTCATCTGAAAAGGCTCTAAACGTTGTGATTGGCTCCAATACTCTTGCACTAACATGTGCCGGCAGGCGTGCTCGAGAGCTAGGTTTCCGTCCTGTTGTGCTCTCACCAGGAGTCTGTGGAGATGTGAGGATGGTCTCCAGAATGTACGGCCTTCTGGCTCGCTTCGCCTGTTCCTATGAGGAGCCGCCTCCAGAGATCGCGGCTGATGTGCTGAGGCTGGGGCCCGACGTGGGCGTGGAGAGCTGGGATCTGTGCCGGACCATGCAGGTGATGGACGAAGGGCGAACTGAAGGTTGGGGCGCCACATGTCTGTTAGCTGGAGGAGAACCCACTGTGGAGTTGACAGGAAAAGGGCGAGGTGGGCGGAACCAGGAATTGGCTCTAAGAGTGGCACTGGAAATGAGAGGCCTGAAGCTCCCCCCTCAGGGGCCCGTGTTTCTGAGCGGTGGCACCGATGGTCAGGATGGACCAACAGAGGCTGCAGGAGCCATAACTGATGGGGGGCTGTATGATGAAGCACATGCACAGGGGTTAGACGTTGACAGCTTCCTCAGTAACAATGACTCTTACACTTTTTTTTCTCGTCTCTCAGGCGCACAGCGTCTACTGGTACCTGGCCTGACCTGTACTAATGTCATGGATGTACATGTGCTGCTTATCCCAGCCATCCCCATCAAAATAAGTTAAAACCAAAACAAACCATTGTGACAAAAACCAGTGGATCATCATGTCAGTTTTTTTTTTTATTCATATGCATTAAAAAGTTTTTATAGGGTTTTCTTTTTTACAAATTACCAGATTTAGCAGATGGGTCCTCACACTGGGCCTGGTTCTACTGATTATTTCTACTAACAGAGTCTTTCTGTTAGTATATAGTCTATTTTTTTAATTAGACGTTTAGAGAGGAGTTACATGGATTTAATGGTAATTTTGGAAAATAACGGGCAGTTCTGTAATTGAACAGTAATAATGAATCTATATATATATATATATATATAAATATATTTATGAAATATATTGTGCATCTATTTCCAGTTTTAATAAATTAATTTGATAATTATACTATAATTGATAACAACAAATTTTGTAAAAATATTCTAACCTTGACTATTAATCCTAAAATAGGATCTAACAGATACATTTCTTTCAAATAAAAATTGGTACCATATGAGACTTTGCTTCAAGATTTTCTTTTTTATTCATATCTGATGAAGTTCACTTTCTAAATTTAATGTCAAATTACATTCATTAATTAAATCTACCATCTTGCTGTCAGCTTGCAAATAAACACAGACTACTCTTAGATTGATTTATTTTTTTTTTTTGGGGGGGGGGGGGGGGGGGGGGGGGGGATGAAAGCAAATTTTGCATGTAATTTGGAAATCAAGATGCCAGAGTGTGGAGGAAGACTGGGGAGAAGGAAATGCCAAAATGCCAGAGGTCCAGTGTCAAGTACCCAAAGTCAGTGATGGTCTGGGGTGCATCAATGAATTTGATCACAATATGCTAAAAGGACCAGTAGCTACAAAAGCCTTATTAGAAAAAAAATGTCTGAAACTCGTGATTTAAACTTTCTACTGTTTTGGGTTATGCTGAAAAGTATAAACAGCACATCTTTCTTTTTTCAATTTAAAGTTTATTTTGCAAACCGGTTGACTATTTTAATTGCATAATTCACAACTTCACCAGATAAACACACATACGTATATATGTGTGTGTGTGTGCTAGAAACCTGATGTTTATATCTACAAATGATCAAAACTGTTCATTCAGTTTCTCAAAAGCTAAAATGTCCAGCCCATAATTTAAAAAGGAGTATTCCTCTAATCCCGATGGCTCTTCAGATTGTCTCCTGTTTTACTCTCCCTGCAAGATAACAGAAAAATACAAAACATCAATAAAAAACCATGACGATGACATTAAAGCGGGCTGTCACTTTGGAAACAAACCTAATCGTTTGACTTATTAAACTAAAAGAAATGAGAGAAGACAGTCGTGTAACGTTGACATCAAACACCCACCATCCACTGAGGTGAGGAGCAGCCTCCGGGGTTCCTCCGTTCTGTCCGCTCCCTGAATGTAAACAGAGTATATGCTAACAGGGCTAGCTTGGTTTTTACAAAACATAATATCCCTGTGCGGAACGAAACACACCCACCTTGTCGGTAATACATGTCGTTAACTGTGTTCCCGTAGACCTTCCATGCAAAATGAATCGCGATGAGGCTAAAAACCAGCCAACTGAAAAGGATTTTAAAGATGGAGACCCTCATGTCGTTGGCGAGCCAATCGTCCACAAACTCGGAGAGGAACGATAGGCAGCTGTCAGCGATGCGGGACAGAAACTCAAAATCCCACGACTCATCCATGCTGTCCGCTTCAACGGTTAACGCTGGGACGGAATATGCCAGCTGCTGGTTTAGTCACTTTCATAACACCCCTTTGCTTCTGCAAGGTATGATGCCTTCACTGTTTACATACGGGACCATTCTACTGCTGTTCTTCTTCTTTTTTTCCCCCTCTTCTTCTTGTTTTTATAGCGGTTTACAAGCAACTTATTGATGCGTATTACCGCCATCTACTGGAATGGAGTGTGGATTGGGATGCTCTCTCTCTCTCTCTCTCTCTCTCTCTCTCTCTCTCTCTCTCTCTCATATATATATATATATATATATATATATATATATATATATATATATATATATATATATATATATATATATATATATATATATATATATACCCCCCCCAAATGATTTTTAATTATAATATTAAAGTTAATAAATCTTGTATTCTTTCTATCATTTCGGTCTCTTAAGGTGCGGGACCGTTCTACTGCTCTTCCTCCTTTTTTTTTTTTTTTTTTTTTTTTTCCTTCTTCTTCTTGTTTTTATAGCTGTTTGCAAGCAACTTATTGATGCGTATTACCGCCATCTACTGGAAAGACGATCTTCTGTTTCTGCTCTTATTCGGCGGTTGGCAACAACCCTAAAGATGCCACCTACTGGACAGATGGTTGAACTGTAAATGAATGGTCTAGTAGTCCCAGCATCACAGTGAAATAGAATATTACTTAAATTTAATTTATTTCAGTAATTCAAAAAGTGAAACTGATTTATACGTAGATTCATTACACGCAACGCAAAGTGTCTCTTATGTTCCAGTCTCTTATGTCTGCTGTTTTTGCTGATTTTCTTCAAATTCATTATCAAATGTATCTTAACATATTTAATTGTAATTTTACTATGACTTGCACCAGATAAAACATAAAATCACGTTAGACTGCAAGATCAATAAAATGGGATTTTTTATAATAAAATATCAAAGCATATGAGAGAAAGATTTAGGGGACGGAAAAAGTCTTAGAACAACCTACACAAGCAACAGGGATAAGCACAGCATGGAGAGAACTGAGAAGCAGAGCCTGTTCAAGAGTTTGTGAACAACTGGTCTGGACTGTGGCCTGAGTGCCTGGGATGGGATCCAACAATGTTGCATTTCCTGTTTTTAAGCCACGCCTGAAGTAGAGAAAGCTAATGCACTAATTCCACTAAATTACTGAAAGGAACTATCTTTTGAAATGAACAACCTGTTATCAATACACTGTTTATTTTGAAAGCCCTTTCACAACAAATTCTAGAGAAATTTAAAAGTTACAGCAGGTACTATCCAGTACATGTTTTTTTGTCCCTGGTCGTTTAATATGAACATTACCAATGATGATGTGGTGTTGAATCTAATGTCTTTTCTTAGTAATGATTCTAATTCACACTAAATACTTGAATTTTCTTATATGTTATAAAGCTCTTACTTTATCATTGATTCATTGATGGCCCAGTGTTTTTGTCATGTGTTTTGAATGTGGGAAAGTGTCTCGATTCCTGATTTGCATTATTTTTTTCCTCACTATTGATTTAAATGACATTTTAAGGAGGACATAGGGACCCCTTTTTAATCATTCTGCTTCATTCTATCTCTATTCTTCAACTGTACAGAATCTGTTAGTTCAATGTCTAACTTTATGCTCTCTCTGCCTTTTCTCATAGTAGCTTCATCTGTCCCTGTTTGGCTGTGACTCCACCCTGGAGAGAAATATCAGCTGTGCTGCTGCCATCAATACTGTTGTTTATAGATGTTGGAGATCGGCCTGTTTTTCCAGTGTCCTAATTCTCTGACTGTGACTGGCTGGATGTGCTCTCTTCATCCTCTGACATGGGAGTTGGTTCAGAGCTCGCCTGCCTGGCTGTGTGTTTCTTGGACTGGGACGCCTTTTACAGCTGCTTTTTATATCTCTGCTTCTGTCTCCATGAACCCCAGTCGGCCTCGGCAGATGGCCGCTCTCACTGAGCCTGGTTCTGCTGGAGGTTTCTTCCTGTTAAAAGAGAGTTTTTGCTCTCCACTGTCGCTACAATCATGCTTAGTGTGAGAGATTGCCTTCAAGTCAATGAGTCGATGCAATCAACTTGTTTTCCTTAGATAGAAAACTTTTAATCAATTTGACTGTATGGGCTGGTTAACTGTAAAATACCTTGATATGACGTGTTGTGAATTGGCGCTATATAAATAAACAAACTTGAATTGAATATTAATGGGTAAATATTTTTTTAAAATACAATGAAGAATTGCTACAGAATATAAAATACAAATGACTGTCTGGTCTTACTTCCTCTACCCATCCTATAATTATCACTATCATCTCTCTGTGGTTAGGTTTTTGAGTACCGGTACCTCTGATTTTAAGATTTTATAGGCGGGGCTTAACCGCTCCTACCAGCATTCTTATTGGCTACGTGAACTACGTCATCGTCGACTCCGGAAGTTCGCCGCTGTAAGAGCAAGATTTGTTTTCGGCTTCTCATCCTGTCAGCCCATTTGCAACCGTGCTGCACAGTGAAGTTATTGTAGTGCTTTGTATTTTTTTAAAGTCAACGTTTGGACATTTTACAAACGTAAGTTTTGTCGTTTGTGTTTATTTGTCAAATTTAAGAAAGAGAGTTGGTTGAAGCCGAGGCCATGAAATCCATCTGTTTGTGTTTCGCCTTGTTAGCTTCTGTTAGCTTCGCCTCTATAGTGAGCATTTGCTGTGTCCGTATTCACCGCCAGAGAGTTTTATTTTATAAAGGAAAACTGCATTAACCGGCAGCTATGTTTGTTTGGAAACTTATTTTAAAATAAACTCTTTTTAATAACCGTCCTCTGCTGGTGAGTAACACTGTATTTGCTGCTGAAGCTGTAATCAGATTGGACTCTGCGTCTGTTTGCTGTCTTTAAGGTGTTCACTCTCTCCTGATTTTAGGTCACCTCATTGATTAGTACATTTATTCATGAGGTTATCACACCTCAGTGCTTTATTAATGAAGCTGAATGTGGATTCCTTTGTTTTCTAGGGACTGGGATGGTATCATGGAGGTAGACCATCATAAAGACACAGAGGGGCAGGCAGAGGAGACATCTGACCCTCCAACAGAGAGCAACCCACCTGGTAAATATGACTTTACTTTAAGGGAAATTCAAATTTCAGCAGCTTGACATTAACATGGGGGAGAAGCACCACACAGAGAGCAAAGAGAGAGAAAAAAGGCTGGACTACAGTTTTAGATTTAGAATTACAAAATCCTGTGAAAAATATAATCTAAACTCCAGATTAACCTTAACATATTTTTTATGCAAAGATAAAAGGAAGAAGATAAAAAGATAAAATTTGTAATGGAAGTGACCGTGATTTTAAATCACATTAGAAGTGACATTAAAGGAAAGTATTACTTCAGGTTTCGACATAGATATCTAAATTGGCAGAATTAGATGGATATTTTTTTTGTAAAATTTGTGGACAGGTCATTTAAAACCAGTTTTTTCAAACCAGTACTACGTTTTACTCTATGGTATTCTTTAGAGGGGAGTGGAAGTCTAGTGGGAAGGGCATAGAGCTTGGAATCCTGAGTCCCACTCCGACAGACTGCCACTGTGGGTCTCCCTTAACCCCAACTTAATCCAATACTCCCCGTGCACCCCATGATGGCAGCCCACAGCTTCCCAAGGGGATGGGTTTAATGCAGAGGTGAATTTCTCCCACATTAGATCAATAAAGTTAAATTAATTTAAAGTGAAAAAAAAAGCTTTGAATATAAACAAGCTATTTAATCATAAGAAGTCATATAACAGTAGCACAAATGTCAAAATTGTTTAAATTATTTCATCCTTGCAAAATAATATTAGATGTAAACAAAAGGGGGGGAGAAAAAGTTGACTTTATGTATAGAATATTTAGCATTTATTTTGATTATTTCACAGTTCCTGTGCTGACTAACTCTGAAAGGTTGAAATATCACATTATTCTATGAGAGGTTGATCCAAAAGGAAATTCACTACAAATTACAAAACGATTTTACTTTACCTAGATTAAAAAAATAAAAGCTGTAATTTTTACTTCCTGAACACTAAGATCATTATTTTAATGGTAGATGTTTAATAGTCAGATGTGAGTAAAATGACATAGAGCCGCTTCGATCTTCCATTTGCAAAAGCAGAGAAAAAGTAAAAAAAAAAAATCTTTCTTTAAACATCAGCCAGTTAATGCTTTAAAGGTAGTTAAAACAAAACTAGCTTCTGTGAAGCTTTAACTCTCCAGATGAAGATTTTTGTGAGATTCTTGAAAATAACATTTTTTTTTTTTTTTTTACTTGTATTTCCTGTTGCCTTTATTATTCTTGGCTGGGAATGATCCCATTATTATTTGGTCAACAATGTTTATTTCATAACTAATTCAGTTTTGCTTTCACCATAGCAGACACCCTTGCCACTTCTCTCTGTCTCTTGGGGAACCACATGTTTCCTGATCAAGTGGCAACCAATGCTTGCAGCAGCGTTAACAGAAGTGAGCATGCAACTTTGCAGCCGTCTGATGCTTCAGTGGAGGATTCTGGTCTGGACGAAGGGCCTCCGCCCAACCCTGGAACAGATTCCGGGACACAGTACTCAGAGTGTCAGACCAACCTGGCGGCCCACCCAGCTGAGCGAGCCACTGAGGATGCTGCCATCAACAACGCTCAGAGCGACTCTGGGGAGTTTGTTGTTACAATGCTGGCCAAGGCCAAGCTAGAAGAACAAGGCATAGGCGTAAAAGGGAGATCATCTCCTTTACTTGAGACGGGGATTCAGGAATCTCCTTCGTTTACGTCTCACCGTGATGAGGATGTCACTGCCGACAGCTGGCGGCGACACAGGAAGCATGTTTTTGTTCTGAGTGAGGCTGGAAAGCCCATTTATTCCCGATATGGCAGCGAAGAGGCTCTTTCTTCAACCATGGGGGTCATGATGGCGCTGGTGTCTTTTGTTCAAAGCGGGGATAACATCATCCGCTCAGTTTATTCAGGTGAGCCCACTGACTCTCAGGGTAAACTCAGCTAATTTTATCAGCTAACTGCATTTGTGTTATCGTTTGATTTCCCTCAGTCTGTAGAGAATTTTACATTTAGTGATGTGTCGATATGGAGGGACATCCAGATCTTTACATTTTAGCCTTGTATATCGTAGCATTATATTTAGGGTCGGTACCAGAAGATGAGGAAAAAAATACAGCAGCTATAGTTGGAGATTAATACACATAAGAAATGCTTTTAAAATCTATTTAAAAGTATTTTTAAATAGGAGTTTTGTGTGCTAAAGAAGCAAATGTCAAATCTGAGATTGTTTTTGAAAACCGTTCATCTGCCCTCCATCTTGAATTTATATATATCTTTGTACAAAAAAATAAAATGAACTCAGGTTTATAGTTATTGACTAAATGTTATGTCAAAGTCCTTGTTGCACTTGTTGCTTTTAGGATTCTTTTTTTTTTTTTTTTTTAACCCTCTTTACCTTTATTGTGTTTGTGTTCCATCAGAGGAGAACACGGTGGTGTTCCTACAGAAGGGGCCTCTGGTTCTGGTGTGCGTCTCCAGCAGTCGTCAGTCTGAGCAGCAGCTGCGTGAAGAACTCCTCTACGTATATTACCAGATCATCAGCATGCTGACCCAGGCCAGCATAACGCGCATCTTTGAGCACAAGAAGAACTACGACCTGAGGCGACTCCTCGCAGGCTCAGAGAAGATCCTGGACGGTCTGCTGAACCTGGTAGATTCAGACCCCAGCTTTCTGCTTGCAGCAGTGCATTGCTTGCCTCTTGCTTCCTCTCTCAGGGATTCTCTCAGCCAGATCCTGCAGAAAGCTATCACCCCCAATCTGGTTTTCTCCATCCTGATTGCTAAAAACCAGCTGCTAACCATCGTCCAGGAGAAAACCGTGATCGAGGATGCGAGGCTGGCGCCGGCCGATGTCCACCTGCTGCTGAACCTCATCGGAGCTTCTTCTGCTTTTCAAGCTGGGGAGATCTGGACTCCGATCTGCCTGCCCCTCTTTAACCCTGACTGCTATTTTTATGCATACATCTCCTACCTGGACCCCCCGGACTGTACGGTTTGTTTGCTGCTGCTCTCCACAGACAAGGAGGCCTTTTACTCCGTAGCTGAGTGCAAGAGGAAAATCGAGGAGGCCATGTTGGCTCAGAACTCCCTCAGCCTCATTGCCAAAGCTCAGTCGTACAGCGTGAGTCAGGTTGGCGTCTCAGACCTCAGGCACTTCATGTACAAGCCCTTCGACGTGCCAGACAACTACCGCCAGCTCACCCAGTTCACCAGGTATGTGTGTGTAGATGTGACTTTGACTTATTGCTCTGCAGTTATTGTCTGACAGCTGCTTGTGACTCTGTGTGTTTAACCTGATTGTAGTCCAGAGATGGAGGCTCCATACAGCAGCGAGGAGGAGAAAATGCGGCTCCTGGATCTGTATCGATACATGCACAGCCGCATCCACAGCACCTCACGACCCCTCAAGCTCATCTACCATGTCGCTGAGAGGGAAACTCTGCTAGCCTGGGTAAGGAGCTCATAGTTGGGGTTACAGCCTCATTATTGTCAGGCATTAAATACGAGCTTTAAAAGATGGATGCATGTGCTCTAAACAGTTCTAACATGCTTCCTTGTTTTTGCTTTTTCAAACAGCGTATTTTTTTCGAATTAATGAAGTCTGTCTATTTCTGGTCATTAGGATCAACAGAAATAGATTATTTTGATTACATTTGAAGAAGTTGGCAGAAATGTTACATAAAATAAGGGCTTTTAATGCCTGATAGGAACATGCACTCCCTCTAATAATTGTTTATCAGCAAGGCTGCACCTGAAAGCCACTTTTATTGGGTGAGAAAAACCGAAACAAAACTCTGAACAAAGTCAGCAAACCCCTGATTCCAGAGCTGGCTCTGTCTGTTGGGAAGAAGGTAGCTGATGTGCTCTCCTGCCTGGACGCATTCAGCATGAGTCGATAATGGTCTGACCACATTTTCACCATAGTCTTATTACATAGATATGTGCAAATAATGAGGTCAACGCGGTTAAAACACTCCTTCTGTGGCCGTCATGCTCATTTGAGCTCAGCTTATTGGCCTAAATTCAGTCTCATTTTTTCGCATCTTTCAGCGTCTCCAGCATTTGTTCTAAAATTTGCTCATTTGAGGGAGGGAAATCAGACTTCTTGAAATATTTCTCTTATAAGTTAACGTAAAATTTTCTTCCTGAAATGTGTATTTTCCCTTGATTTGAGCAGTATTAAAATTTGCCAATGAAATAAGATGATTTATGCTAAAATTAAAAGACCTAAAGCATGCACTGGGGCGGTTCCGGCCGGGATGAGAATAAGCTCCTCGCAGTCCGAGGCCATGGTTCTCGATCTGAAAAAGTGCATTGTCTCCTTCAGGTTGGAGAAGAGCCCCTACATCAGGTGGAGGAGTTCAAGTATTTTGGGATTCTGTTCAAAGATGAGAGGAAAAAGGAGCAGGAGACGAATCGGCGTTGCTGCTGCTATAATGCAGACGCTGCACCGATCTGTTGTGGATAAGAGAGCTGAGCAAAACAGGCAAAGCTCTTAATTTATGGGTCGGTCTACGCTCCTACCTTCACCTATGGTCGTGAAATCTGGATCATGACCAAAAAACCAAGATTCTGGATTCAAGCGGCTGAAATGAGCTTTCTCTGTAGGGTGGCTGTTCTCTCCCTTAGAGTGATGATCTCAGTCATCCAGGAGAGGCTCAGAGTAGGGACGCTTCTCCTCCACATCAAAAGGAGTCAGCTGAGGTGGCTCATACATCTTTTTCGGATGCCCTCTTGATGCCTCGCTTAGGAGGTGTTCCTCCCAAGGGAGGTTGTAAGAGAACATTACATATTTAACCCGATTTAGGCCACATGTGCCTGTTCAGGACTTTGGAGCTGATGTGAAAGCTGCAAGACACCTGCCCTCAGTGGCTAGATCTAAAGGTTGGTCAGAGATGGATAGATAAGACTGATAAAACTATATTCTGGACTCATGGTCCAATAAATACATACATAAAATAAGAAAAAATAGTTAATGATAAAAAGCACAATACAAGTACCATTATTGACTAAATAGGAACTTTAAGAAGACAGGAATACCAGTGTGTCCACAGCTTAGTCTGATAACGAATTGTAAGTGACAAGATAATATCGTTTCCAGATGCATTTAACCTGCAAATAAACTTATACATTGAGGAGCTCATTATTAGCTCACCTAATATATTTCAAAACCAGTTCAGATTGGCTTGGGATTAATTGTGTCTAAATCTCAATCATCAGCCAGCATATGGTTTCAGGTAAAGCTGGTTGGTTTGGAGATATGTGTGTAATTTCCATGTAGATAGCTACAAATATCAGTGGAGCCTCTAAATCTAACTCAGGGCTTGCCAAAGTCAGCCCCCGAGGGCTGCTGTCCTATCAACACATCTCTACTAGAGAACAAACGACAAAGGTTTTTGCTTTTTAGGCTGATGCAGAATATTAAATCTGGGTAACAAATAGAGCTCAGCAAAGTTGGCATCATGCGATCTGAAGGCATGGCTGCTAAATGCACTAATGAATAGGAGAACGTTTGTACTTATCCCTAATCTACATCAATGGGTCAGTTTCATGCTACTAATTTGAACAAGTCTGATAACTTACTTGGGAAAAAAATTCTGTTTTGTCTTGTTTTCTTTTTAGGTCACAAGCAAATTTGAGCTCTACACCTGCTTTAGCCCTCTGGTGACAAAGACCTGTGCCATTACTGCCATCACCAAGCTTCTGAGATGGATTAAGAAGGAGGAGGACCGCCTCTTCATCAGATACCCCCCTAAGTATTCGACCACTCCTAACCCCAGCAAGAGCTCAAGAAGCAGCAGATCAGATCAGCAAGACACCACAGATAATGGCTTCTTATCGCTCCTATAGGACTCTTAGAGCTGCTGCCTCACTCAATTTTTACACTTGACCCAGAGGTATTTTTCAGAATCTGTTTTTCAGACATGTTGGACTTGACATAAACTGACAAGTAGAATCGGACACTACATTTTAGCTTATTTAAAGAGCTAGTATTCTTCCTTTACCTGAGGAACGGGAGCATGTTATCTCTGAGACGCCTTTGTTTAGAGACCATCAGGCCGAAGCAGTTTTAGTTTGAACTGTGGTACAACACAATTGGGGGAAAATATTTAAGTAAAAAAGATTTTATATTGTTTTATTACAAAAAGAGAGAATATTTCCTCATGGACTCTGAATGTATCAGATGAGTTTGTTCATAAGCTATAGCAATCTTGTTTGTTATTACTAAAGAAAAGTAGGTCAGATGTTAGCATTTTGGGGAGCTGGGAGTATGCAATAGTTTTTTTTTTTTAGGTCAATATAAACTGGAATGATGACACTGGAACTGCCAGAAGAAACTGACCTTCATGGATGATGTTTTAAAATAAATTGCAGGGTTTCATTACAGCTGGTACTCGCATTCAGCAGAGCGAAACATTTAGATGTTTTCTAAAGAAAACAAGCCTCATGTTGATCTTCAGATACTTTCATACCTGAAGCGTCGAGCTCTTTGACCTCTTTCAAGGACTGTCTTCTTAAGAGACTATACATGATGTCCTCACACTCGTGAGTCCTGAGGTATTTTCTGTCGATTCAAGTCTTAACAGTGTTTTTTGTTTCATGAAATAAATTTCGGAGTGCACACATTTTATTTTATTTTTTTCTGGGAAATTTCCCGTAACTTTTGTAGATCTCCAGCCTCCTGCCAGTTTATTTATTCCAATAAATAGTAAAATCAGCTATAAATAAATGGTTAATGTTAAACGGGCTTTAAATAATTTATCTATGCAAAGAAGGGAATGAAAGGGTGGGGAAAAAATGAAGGAAAAAGGACAGGAGGGACTGAAGGAATGAATATAGACATAAGTGAAGAAAGCGAAAAACAAACAGGTAAACCTGGCTTGAAGTAAAGGAGAAAGGAAAGACCTTACATAAGGTAAACAAGTAATATGCACTTAAAGACAAAAGACTTAAAAGGGAAAAAGTATGAGGAAGGAAGAAGGGACATTAAGACAATAGGATCCGGAAAACAGTCTTTAAAAACCAATCCTTTCTCCTCTCACTTTCATACTTAAAAAAAATATAGTAAAACTGTAGAAACCAAACTCTTTGGAAGCCCTTCATGCACAGATCCACTGACATAAAACATGGTGTCAGCATTATGCATTAGAGATGTTTTTCTCTAGCAAGGACAGGAACCTGATGGGAACACGGATGCAGCCAAGTTCGAGAGAAAAACCCAGAGCTACAGTGCAATGGTTTGGATCAAAGCTTCTGGGCTCATGCACAGCTTTAAAGTTTGTATCTGTTAAAAAATCTATTTGGGTAAATGACTTATAAACTTAGAAATAAATAAATAAAAGGTCAATCAAAAGCAACAGAAGAATTACTTTCAAACAGCATTTATTCCTGTGAGAAAATATTGTCCTAGACAGACAATAGATCTTGCAGAACATTTTAAAGGACAAGATTAAAAAATCTGCCACTGAGAATGATCAAAAAGAAAAAAATCTGTAGGCTACTGCCTACAGGCGTATACCACCATGTCTCCATTTTCCTCAGACATGTTGGTAAACACCAACACTACTATAAAGAGCTACTCAGCTTCATACATAAATCTTTTTAATAATTCAGTTTTTAAATAACTCCCTCTATGGCAACACATAAATTAAATTCTATACTTGATTTTTGCATTCCTTAAATTACTTCCTGTAAGCGAATATAAACATACATTTACATATTTACAAAACTATACACATGCACTTTTACCACACAGATTGTATACATGTATAAGCTGTACATTAACAGACAACAGTAGGTTTTGCCACACATATTCTTCCATATATATATATATATATATATATATATATATATATATGGCTCCAGGAAACACCGTTCGTGTAGGTTTTTCTTTTCCAAAAATTAGACCATTTGTGCTTTTCGAGTCATTCCAGCCAGATTTAGAAAGAAAAGTTTCTCAGTGGGTTTTTTTTTCACCTCTGCAGGGGTATCTGCACCGACAGCTCTCAATCTACTAACATATTAACAGTTTCACAATATGGAAAATAATCAAACACCAAAACAGTTTCACCAACGGCATGTGTAAACGTGTAAAAAAATGTTGGCACTGTCCTTTTGGAAGAAAACATTTGGGTAGGTATTAAAGACTTCTATGGCAAAAAAAAAAAACTAAAATATAACAGACTGAGCTTGAAGAGAAAAAATAATCTAAAGTTGACTTTGAATTAATGGAAAAGTTTGGTAACTTCTGTTTGAAACCAGATATTTGCATACGCTCCCATCGTACCGTTCAGAAAAGAGGATAGGTCCTGTTTCCTAGAGACCAGCATGTCAACAAATAGAAGAAAAGCAAAATGACCAAAAGATGCTGAATTAAGCTGGTAGAATTATGTCAGAAAATCAAGTACTTTACAAACATTCCTGAAAGGTCAAACAGAGGGGAAGAAGCCAAACTTCTAATCTGAAGATATACTTTGATCTGATAATACAAAAACAACCATTGGTATATATGCAGGGAAAAGAGTCGCAGAGCAAATCTGAGAACAAGACATAGTAAGATGGTGGACATGTGCATGGGTGTTTGTTTGTATCAGGAGGGCATAAACATAACTGAATGAATCTAAGGAAGGAACATCATTTAGAAATATTGAACAACTCGTCAGGCATCAGCCACAATTTTAAAGCTTGGATCGTTCAAACCGAATCCAAACTATTGAAATAGTTATAGTATGGGTTACTTTAAAATCCTATGGTCTATAAAGTAACTAACTTCCTCTCAATATAGAACGTTTTTTTTAAACTGTATGTAAATATCTGGTCTTAACGGTGTGTTTAAAAGAAAAAAAATCCAGGTTTAAACATGTTAAGGTGAAACTTCATACTTCATTAAACACAGTGACATTTCGAGAGCAAATACAATCTAAATATGTTTCGAACCATAAACAATTCCTTCAACAATAAACCATCACATGCCTCCGTCACTTTGGGCCTGATTCACAAACTTCATAAGAACACACAGCAACAAGTGGTTGTGGAAAACACCTTTTGAAAATTCTACATAGAAAATAAATAAACTAATTTATGAAAACACACAGAACCTTTTCTTCATAAATTTTGAAACCAAGCAACATTTTTCTTTGCAAAAAAAACTTCAAATACTATCACTATTTACTCCTTTAAGAACTTTTAAGGAAGCCTCTGTAAATTTCTACAGACGGCTAATTTAGAATGATAAAATCTTTTTAAAATATGCTCTATATAAAATTGGAGGGAGTAAAGTTAACATTTCTTCTCACATGGGTTAAATGCACCATGGCGCGGTCGTACGCAGTGTGAACAGACTTCCGAACGCTGGGTTTCTTGCCCTCCATCAGGCGTAGTTTGTCTACAGTGTCATCCATTCCCAGAGGCAGTAGTTTGTTTCGAGGCAGCCACTGCCTGTAAAACACAGATCGTTTTAGAACCTACCCTTCTGAATTCAGGCTGAAGGATCCAGGGTTTTAGTACGGTGTCAAATATCTTACCAAGTTCTCTTTGTGTCAAAGAAAAGCACTAAGAAGAGCTCGTGGCCTTCGTCAGTGTGTCTCCATTCACCCAGTTTGAGGACCTCCCCAGGAGGCACAGGGATGGGGATGCCATTATGTAGGAGTCCTTCCTGAGGCATGTCAGGATCAACAATCTGGAATAAAGACAAGGGTCATGAACCGGCTGTAAATATGAACTCCTGTCGGTACACAAATAACTTTGGTCTCACCATTGCTGGATATGAGGGGTATCCTCTACTTTTGGCCCAAACGAGGTCCAGCGGTGAAAGTTTGGTCTTCCTATCTAAAGAAAGAAGTGTGGACTTTCCTGTGAACAAGATGCTTTATTAGTACCGCTAATCACTGAAAGCAGAAAAGATGTGAATTTATTAAAGCTGCATTACATGCTACCATATTGATCTCAACATGATACACACCAGAATTGGAGATGTCTCCATTTTCTTTGTTGGGAACCTTAGCCAAAGCTGGCTTACCTCGACTACGTTTGGGAGGACAAGTGCTACAGATGATAGGACAGAGTGAAGCAGTAAAGATGTGTCATTTTCATCTTTAAGCTAAAATGTTTGTTGTTGTTTTTTTTTAATCGTCGTTTCCTAACCACTACTGTAAACCACGTTCTCCCCTTAGGGACAGAAAAAGTGAACTAATAAAAAAAAGGAAACGATTGTTTCAAAGAATCTTCCTAAAAAATCTTTACTTTGAGAAGACATGATCCCTCTGCTGAAAGTAAAGGTTTTGAAAGGATCTCCACATTAATAAGCTTTCTGGGATTAATATAACCTGACAACAGCCAGATGCATGTCTAGCTCCGCCTAGCTCCACTCACATACATCTGGGAACCTGCTCATTGAAAGTGATTTCCCCAACCGAATTTATGGTCTGTCCAATCAGGACGCAGGGCGGATGTGTCCTGGAGGGGAGAAGCGACCGTGAGATTCCAACAACAATGGCGGCTCGTATTGAGGAAGCAAGCGTTAGCATTGATGCTGCTATTTCTTCTGTGTTGTCCAATCTATCTGATATTGTTTCATTAAAAGAACATCAGAGAACGGCTTTGAAGGCTTTTGTTGGTGGAAACGATGTTTTCGCCCTTCTCCCGACCGGATTTGGCAAGAGCTTGATCTACCAAATGGCTCCTCCTCTCACAGCGTCACGGGTTAGCTTCGGTGTGAGTGGTTGAAATAGCACGTCAATAAAGATGACAGACAAGTGGCTTATCCAATCATATGCAAGGAGTTTTGATAAGGCCCAGCCTTCAGTAAAGGCAATTCCTATGGCGGGTTCCCAGATGTATGTGAGTGGAGCTAGGCGGAGCGAGACATGCATCTGGCTGTTGTCAGGTTAGGATTAATAAGCTTTCGGCTAAAAAACATAAGGCAAAAATGATTGATAACAAACATGTTACAGGGGCGTCTGATATTTACAGGTAGCATTTCTATTTTTCACACATATAACAGAAACCTTGTTTTCTTAAAAAAATAACAGTTTCAATAAATTCCTTATCGAATAGTAAAAAAAATACAAATTTTTTTATGGTAACTGTGGTAAATAAACCAAGTTCAAACTGTGAGTGTTTCAACAACAAAATCATAATTAATAGATGAGTTGTGGATCCATTTGTCATTCATCTATGGGATTATTACAGCGATTACATGGAAGTAGGGATGGTTTGGTGATGAAGACAAAAAAAAAAATTTCCTGCCACTCTATTGTTTAGCTTTTAAAAACCTTTAACTAATATGCTGGGAAAAGTACCAGAGTTTTCCTTAAAGGTACAGTGGAGGATGTTCTTTTTTTAGGTGGATCATCAAAATAAGTGTTCCTCCTGTGACATGTTTACGTAAGGCCTTACTATGTGCTCGTCCCCATTTTCACTTACCAGTGGTGAGTCATGGTCTGACATAGTGGAAATATTGCAAATCTTTTGGAAAGTAAGCTTGTATGAGCGATGCAAACAGCAACTTTTAAACAGAGCGTGCACGAGGAGAAATGGGCTCGTCCACGTTCTCGCATGCATTTATTAGACGTTTCCTCTGGGAAGCTGGTACAGGGTTGTGCATGTGAATTATTTTTTTGGACAGGGCGGGCCTGTTCAAAAATTTTACGAAAATCCTCCACTATACCTTTATGGAGTATAAAGAAAGACAAAGAGGCCACTTCCCCACCTATTGCTATACCTTGGTGGTAAACCTTTCCTTCTAGATAATAATATGAATTTTGGCCAGCACACTGAGCTGTAAGTGTTGACTACCTGAGACAAAAGTCTAATTATCAAACTACAAAGTTAAGCAAGTGTTTACTACAGCAGAAAATAGAGGAAAAAAACCTGAGCTGAGAAGATATTTCAATAAATTCTATTAATGTGCTTTTACCATGTATTTCTGTTTTATTCAAGGCACCTAATGTTGCTTTGTTGACCTCTATACTGGGACTAATTTAATTCTGATGCCTTATACTCACGTTAGGTTCGGGTCATCACCATCATCCTCCTCATCGTCCGCAACATCACCTTGCTTTCCAGACGTGTGCTTTCCATTAGTCAGGGCTAGCAAAACCAAAAATTAAAGCTAGACAAGCTGGACCTTTTAATAAGCCTCATGTATAGAATACAAGGATCCCTTACCTTCATCTTTGGAGGGTGCAGGAGGTTTATCGTGTTCGCTCTCCGAGCTGGGACCTCTGGACCTCAGATGGTGTGAGGAAGGAGACGAGGGGGAAGGGGACGCGTTAGGAGTAGGAGGTAAGGTGGTGATGTTGACACTGGGGGAACTGGGATGAACAGCAGTGCTGTCCAGCCCGTTAGTTTTCTCATTAGAGGTTTTGCCATTTTGCCACTGGGAGGACTTGTTTTTTCGCGCCCCGTTTTTAGCTTTCTTAAACAAAACAGACGTGCGACGGCCAACTCCAATTAGGGGTAGAGTTGGAGGCGTGCCGAGTGGCGTGACCTCGTGAACAGCTTCTGGTTGTGAAGACGGCGTTTCACCAACTTCAGCCTCATCTTCACCTTGGCCTTTGCTCCCACTGCGCGAGGACCTCTGACGCTTGTAGGAGCGCCCCGGTGACCTTTGCCCTCCTGTTACAATGCCCAGAACAGGAGGTTCCAGAGGAGCATCTCCTGGTAGAGGCGATGACACCGGACAGGTGAGCTCAAGCACAGGTGGAGAGTCATCTGTGTCAAGGAGAAATTGATAATGGCGCATTTATTCTTCATCCAAATTCTCCACCATCAACTGGTTTGACATTCAGTAATCTGACCTTTTGCACACCTTTCAGTCTTTGGATCAAAGTTGAAAAGGCTCTTCACCAAAGAAAATGTCAACATTAAACAATTAAAGTAACATAATTATTAGTTTTCGCCTCCCCTGAAAAGGGAGCCTGAATTTCTAACCATTTTTTTTTTCCACTTGTATTTTATTTTTTTTTTTTAATTAAATAATTACAAACAGTAAAACACAGAACATTTGGTCAGTGGTCTTAAATATACATTAACCACTTTCCCCAAAGGTCCTCATATTTTGCTTGTCACAACCCTATTATAAAGTTCTTTCCCTACTGTTGATGTCTGTGGCGTATTTACCTGTATGGTGTTAATATTTGTACCATTTATGTTAGATGGCTTTTTATTTTGCTGCTGCCAACATTTTAAAAATATAAATGTATTTTTTTTCATCCCTGGTCCTATTATATGATCAAAACATAACGCCAGTGTTGTTTTTTGAAATGCAGTATTCCAACATCTTCCTAATAATGGGACACGTTGTGACACTACCAGAAGATAAATGTAATTCCCACATCCTGCTCTCTGCACGGTTTCCAGCACAGTTGAAGCAATGGCAGCGAAAACTTATTTAATCTTTGGAGAAATAAAATATTGGTCTACATTTTCTTTTAATTCCTAGAGATAATAGTAGTTACTTGAGGTTTACAAATACTGTACCATATGTCATTACTTATGTCATTTATCCCAGACAGACAGCCTTGAGGTTTTTACGAAAACATCTTTATAAAATGTTGATATCCCTTAACTACTTCTGCTTTAATATGCATCACTTAATATGTGTGTAACTGCATTTCTTTTCACCTAGAAGGTTGTAGGGATAATTATCATTGATGATGTGTGAGTTTGTTACACCTTAATGTTAGCTGCCTGTTACGTTTCAGAACTGATGTTTTCCACAATCGTTTATCTAGATAAAACAGTTCCTCTGTCTGGATATACAGTTATAATCTTCATTCTCTACGAGGCAAAGATTTGGAAATAGAATGAGAGCAGTGTCCTTCAGCTAAGAACGAAGTGTAATATTTTGATAAGGCTGGAGCCATGGATGTCCACTCATCTGCTAACGTGTCTGATGTAATGATGCAGGAGACTGGAGATGTATAAAATGCCGCAGCTGCCATTCTGTAAACTCTAAACAACTTCTCTGCTCTGAGTAAGATTACAATTTCTATCAGAATCTGTTGTCATGTCTCCTGGTTATTTAATACGTATAAGTTATAAAGTGTTATTTGAAGAGTTCGTCCTAAGTGATCTCTTTTCAGGAAAAACATCCAGAGAGATAGAGCTTTAAGGTGCATACACGGAGCCTATCTTTAACAAGGTATTGCCTTATCTCTTTTAAATAGTGGCCCTGTCTCTGAAGGTAAATGTAAAAATCCTGATATCTAAATCATATTATCTCTGTAGAGTTTGCAACATGCACTTTGGCCTTTCTGGGAACATGTATTTAGAACGTTAAATCCTTCAATTGCCCATTCCTTAAATTAAGAATATGCACTACTTGGTTTAAGATTTGTGTCACAAACCAACCAGGAGAATATCTGATTTCTTTCTCCATCTCAAATTTTCTTACTATTTTAAATGGAACCTCCAAGGTTTAGTTTAAGGTGAATCTAGTAATAGAGTCCAGTTTATTTTTATCAAACACCTTATTTACAATCATACATTATACATGATTTATTTGTAAGATTTCTATAATTTTCAATATTATTTTGAAGTCAGAATCACACCAATGAATTATAGGCTTGAGCTGTGCTGCATAGAAATATTCTTCTAAATTGGGTATTGCCAATCTGCCCTCATCTTTAGGTCTTTTATGTGTTCAGAAACTAGTTCTAAGTTTATCCCCATTCAAAATCAATCCAAACATTTTTTTGTCCCCCTCTATTAATGGATTACTTGGTACTGGCATTGACAAAGACAGAAACAAGTATAGGATTGTAAGCAGCACATTCATCCTGATATTCATCTCTGTGTTTTAGTATATTTATGTACTTAATTATCTATATTTTTTTCATACAACTTCATGAGGTTATATATAATTTGGATTCCCAAGTATTTAATTAACTTTTTATTCCACTTGAATTTAAATTGCTGTATCAGGAATAGAGAGGGACTTTCATCAAAGTGGAGCACCTACGTTTTCTTGATATTTAATTTATAACCCATAAGGTGTTCTTAATAAGCAAGTAAAGCTATTCATTTAGGTAAACATTTTTTCTGGGTCTGCTAATATTATTAGCACGCCATCTGCAAACAAAAAGATTTTAATTTCTGCATCTCTGGGCAAAAAGCTAAATAAAAATAGAAAACAAGGTTGGAAACAAACAGCAAGATGCCTCACAGATCTTTCCAATCTAAACTAATTTGTGTGAATACCATTTATCTTTATTTTCTAAGAAGCCTGATTGATTTTCGTTTATGAGTCTCAAATGTCATGAATCTGTTTGAGGCGATTGCTGTGTATATCTTGTAGTCACAGTTTAATATTGATATAGGTCTATAACTTTCGCAATAATCCATATTGTTGCCCTCCTTTTCCAACCATTCTTGAATTTCATTTGCGGGCTGCACAGATTATTGGAAATGGTCCTTGGGATTACTTTGAGTACCCCTTTTTCAAGCTCCCCTTTTAATGACATCACAAGGAGTTGGTTGTGATTTTATAAATATATTCTTTCACATCATCAATTTGTATCTTAAGTTTTAGTATTAGATTTCAAAAAATGAATTAGAATTGTTTTTATAATCTATTTCTCTCATTTTTCTAAAAAAGTACATAGTGAAGACTCAGGCTGGGCAATGGAATATAAATATATATTTTCCATTTAAAAAAAGTATTTTAAAGCATATAAAAATTTTAAAGTCAATATTACCATTTACTTGGGAAGAAAAATATTGCAGCCCAATAGTATTATTGTAACAAGAAGGTTTTGGGTTCAATTCCCAGCTTTGGGTCTTTCTGCATGTAGCTTGCATGCTCTTTATATGCATGAATGGTTTCTCTCTGGTACTCCAGCTTCCTCCCATAATATGCAGTCTAAATTGCCCTTAGGTGCGTGCATGGCTGTATTTTTATGTGATGCCCAGGTGTTTTCACCCACAGACTGCTGGAGTTAGGCACCAGCCCCCAATGACTCTCGTAGATAAGAGGCAGAAGATGAAGGGACGTTTTTTTTTTATTTTATACCAACCCTAAAATAGGTAGGAGAAAAGTAGAACAAAGAAAAACCTACCTGACCCAGAGTTTGGCAAATCAGATAAAGGCTCACTATCCACCTCCATCTTGTCTTTTTTCTTTATCTTTTCCTTCTGTTCTTTCTTCTTCTCTTTCACCTCCTCCTCATCTTCGTCCTCATTATTTCCATTAACAGCATGAACATGTTGCTGCTGACTCATCTTCTGCCTCAGAGCGTTAATCTCCCGGCGTAGCAGCCGGATGCGTTTTGTGCGGCCGCCGCTGGTACGCATGGAGGTGACCATGTCAAGTTTTTCAAGTAAGGCCTTCAGCTGCTCTTCTGTAGTCAAGTGCAGTCTGTTTTCTGGGTCCAGGAGAGAGTCAACTGTGGAGAGACAAAGGAAAAAGCAGGTTAACAGGGTTAGGGTCAGTCAGATGTTTACATACCCTCATGACAGAAAGTCATTCTTTTCCACCTTTAAAATATTGTTTGATTTTTGAGAAAAAGAAAAATGGGCACACAAGTTTAAATCCTACAGACATAGGGTCAAAGTTTTCAAAATCTGAACTTTTTTTTTTTTGGGCCATATAGTGACGCTTAAAAGTATAATATTCTTGCCTCAAATGACCTTAAAATGTACTTTTGTAGAACAAAGGCAACAAAAAAATGAACTTCTAACTTAATACTCCCACGGAAGCTACTGCTGCCGCGGTGCATGCTGGGACAGCTGTCAATCTTGAGAACGGACAAGTCTGCCCTGATGCATGCTGGGTAAAGAGGAAGAGGCGAGAACAACATCCGGGGACTTTGTCCGTTCTCAGTCTTGTGTTCTTGTGAATTGGAACAGTACTAGGGCTGAGGCTGATGACATTTCATGAGCATACGATCACATGAAATGCAGAAGTACACATTTCTAAAAATGGCCAAAACCTCTGAAATATTACTCTTGATGGACATGTATTAATGTGACCTGATGCATAAACCTTTTACGTTGTGTGACTCAGAGAAAAAAAAATCCTAAGAAACAAATAGTTCGTATTTTTAGGTTAAACAATTCAACTTTAAAAATGGCTGGTTAAAAACATCAATGCTCACAATGAATGCATGTATATTTCTAAGCAGCATAGTATATTTAGTGCATTTAGAGAAAGAATACATAGATCTCAGTTTTCATCTCACCATCCTCCCATGTGCACTGACGGAAGCCATGTTTGTTTGGTGCCTCCGGCAGATGCATGCCAGTGCTGGGGTCAAGGCCGATGCTCTGATACTGCCTCTGAGCATGGCGGAGGATGGCTCCCCCCACTTCCCTTAGCTGTAAGGCCGTTTTGTGGAACAAGGTGTCCTTGGAGTTATATTTGAGGCAATTTGAAATCATGAGCTCGAAGTCTTTCTCTAGGTCTGCAACGGAGCAGTAGGCGTGTCCCTCCAGTTTGCTTCGCATTGTTGAGAAATCCATGGGTTCGGATATAAATTCGAGGTAATCTGGGACCTCAGTATAAAATTCAAAATAAAAATGTTAGCTGGTCGTACTCACAGGTAATAGTGCTGCTAAAACAAATGTGTATTGAGGAACTCCACCAACCTCTGACAGATTGACTGGCTGAGAGAAGATGTTGGCTGCATCCTTCTCCTGTAGCTGCTCCAAAGTGGATCGTAGAAGCACCTGCGCAGGTGTCAGAGTCATTTCAAGGGCAGCCTGTTGGATCTTCATCTGATGAGGATATAAACACATAAGAAAGATCAGAGGTATTCCAAAGGGATTTATTAAACAATAAATATACATTTTTGTTACAAGATAAAAAGTATATTATTTTTTACAAGTATTTTTTGTTATATGCAAAAGCTGATTATTATAAAGTAGAAAACTGAGAAATACATTCTTTGACTAATATCTTGCCTATTCCACCAAGTGTTGCAAAAATGCACCCCTCCTCATTTACCTCTTCTCTTTTAAGCCTCTCTCTCTTGCGGATGAGTTCTACTAGAAGTCGAGCTCTTTCCAGGTCTTGTCTTAATTTCTGCCAGTACCGTAACTCCTCTCTTGCAGCACTTAGCTTCTCGTCCGGCTCCTTCTGAACATCAAAGTAAAGGCCACAAAATGTTGTTGCATTTATACGTATAAATCACATCTACAACATTTGTAAGAGACAGTGACAAAATTTATTAAGGGATACTGATTCCGATACCACTAAATAAAATCATCCGCAAGCAAGATTTAGGAAGATAAACATATTTTGGAGCAGAAACCAGGAGGCCCATGACAACCAATGAGCTACAGGGATCAACAACTTAGCTGGAGGATTTTCTTGAGAACCAAAACCAACCTTTATATCCAACAGTGAAAAGGAAAAAAAGGCCTTTAATGCAAAACAAAAATTAGATGACTGGTTAATTGATTTGTAACATTATTGTGAGAAAGTTTTTTTTTTTTTTGCGCACAAGGCCCAACCCTGTGTGGTGGAAAAACTTAACAAATGAAGAGGTTATATTTCAACCATGCTGTAAATACACATTTTTTCAGCACAAACAGGTCAAATTGGAGACAGATGGAGCTAAATACGGAGTAATATTGGGAGAAAACTTGTTAGACCAACAAAGAACTCAGGCAAAGCCTAATCTTCCAGCAGGGGCAACTATTCCTAACATACAGCCACAGGTTAAATACAGTGGTTTACATCAGTTATATCCAAAGGGAGCTCTAAAGGCTAATGATCTGAATTAGCAGGCCTCTGCAGGGCTACAGTAGGTGACAATATAAGGAGGTATTTCCATAAATTTACTCAGCTGTGTTGGAGCAAGAATACATCAAAGACCTGCAAAACCAACGACTGGATTTGGACGCCCTTAGTTTATATCAAAGAAGATTGATGTGCTAGAATTTCCTGACTAAAGTCCTGACTGCAATCAATTGTGAATATAATCGATGCTTAAAAACGCTTTCTGTCCAACCTGTCTGGGCTTGAGCTACTTTTCAAAAAACAATGGAAGCAAATTCATGTTTTTAGATGTGTAGAGCACCCCTTTGTGTTTGACTTGGTTTACTGGAGGTGGAAGGAGAAGCTGAAACAACTCGCATCATACGGTTCAGCTTATTATGTTCGCCTTACAACTGGGAGTATATTTAAAGGAATAGTACACCCAAAACATGATTAGCCTATTAGCCGATTAGAAATATGAAAGCCTTTTTCAACTCATGTTTGTAAGTCTTTTTGTTATTTAAAGGAAATGAAAATAAAAAAACAAATACAATTTTTCCATCTGTGAGCACCTACACTGTGTCCAGCGGGTGTCCCAAGCAACCACCTGGACACAATTCTTACTAAAATGTTCAGAAATAAATGACGCTGTCATCGCACTGCAAGTCCTCTGGTTAAAGGAATAGTACACCCAAAACATGATTAGCCTTCATTTTCTACTCACCTCCATGCTGAACAACACTCTGGAGTACTTTTTTGATATCTCAAATGCATCTGGAGATCTGGGAGGCTTCTTGCTGTCTGCTGACATTCAAATAATGGAGGTCCATGGCGCCCGAGACAGAAAGGTCCATAAAAGTCCACAAAAACGTGTCAATATTCCTCCATACTGCTCGTCCAATGTAATCCAAGTGTCCTGAGTGGGTAGCATCCAGAATTTACTCGAAACGAAGTCATTTAGAATGTTTTTAGAGCATAAACAGTAGTGTATAGGATTTCCTAATAGCGCCCCCATGCGCGCTCACGATTCTACGGAAGCCGGCAGACCAAACCGGAAGAAAGTGCGCATTCAGCGTCTGGTCTGCCGATAATGCAAGCGTAGAAGAAGAAATGTGCTGTTTACCTGTGCAAAGAAAGAAACAACGAAAGAAAAATGTCTGAGGACTTCAGTGTTGAGGAAGAGCATGAGTTCTTTGCCGAGCTGAATGCGCTGGTTTGGTCTGCCGGCTTCCGTAGAATCGCGAGCGCGCATGGGGGCGCTATTAGGTAATCCTATACACTACTGTTTATGCTCTAAAAACATTCTAAATGACTTCGTTTCGAGTAAATTCTGGATGCTACCCACTCAGGACACTTGGATTACATTGGACGAGCAGTATGGAGGAATATTGACACGTTTTTGTGGACTTTTATGGACCTTTCTGTCTCGGGCGCCATGGACCTCCATTATTTGAATGTCAGCAGACAGCAAGAAGCCTCCCAGATCTCCAGATGCATTTGAGATATCAAAAAAGTACTCCAGAGTGTTGTTCAGCATGGAGGTGAGTAGAAAATGAAGGCTAATCATGTTTTGGGTGTACTATTCCTTTAAGCCCATATAGTCCATTTCTATAGTGATCTAATACACTAATGAGCCTGTGTTGCCATACGAGGCATATATAAGACTTTTTTCTTCGATTAATTTGATTCTGATAGGTGCAATTTAATTTAAAGATACAACTTTTGCTAGTAATCAGCCAGAAACAGGGAAACAGGTGTTTTTTAGAGACGAGCATGCCTAAAGGACAAGGGATGCAAGTCTCGGCAGGATTGTGCCTCTCAGCTTAACCCCAGCACTCACTTTATCCCTCTCTGCCAAAGTTTTCTCTCTCTTATCATCGAAAACAAATCAAATCTAACTTCTTAGGGTTTCTGAGCAAATTTTAAGTCTGATTAAGATTGAGAAGCAGGCACAGGACAAAAACACACACACAGGTACACTATATTGCCAAAAGTATTTGCTCACCCATCCAAATTATTGGAATCAGGTGTTCCAATCACTTCCATGGCCACAGGTGTATAAATTCAAGCACCTAGGCATGCAGACTGTTTTTACAAACATTTGTGAAAGAATGGGTCGCTCTCAGGAGCTCAGTGAATTCCAGCGTGGAACTGTGATAGGATGCCACCTGTGCAACAAATCCAGTCGTGAAATTTCCTCGCTCCTAAATATTCCACAGTCAACTGTCAGCTGTATTATAAGAAAATGGAAGTGTTTGGGAACGACAGCAACTCAGCCACGAAGTGGTAGGCCACGTAAACTGACGGAGCGGGGTCAGCGGATGCTGACGCGCATAGTGCGAAGAGGTCGCCAACTTTCTGCAGAGTCAATCACTACAGACCTCCAAACTTCATGTGGCCTTCAGATTAGCTCAAGAACAGTGCGCAGAGAGCTTCATGGAATGGGTTTCCATGGTCGAGCAGCTGCATCCAAGCCATACATCACCAAGTGCAATGCAAAGCGTCGGATGCGGTGGTGTAAAGCACGCCGCCACTGGACTCTAGAGCAGTGGAGACGCGTTCTCTGGAGTGACGAATCGCGCTTCTCCATCTGGCAATCTGATGGACGGGTCTGGGTTTGGCGGTTGCCAGGAGAACGGTACTTGTCTGACTGCATTATGCCAAGTGTAAAGTTTGGTGGAGGGGGGATTATGGTGTGGGGTTGTTTTTCAGGAGCTGGGCTTGGCCCCTTAGTTCCAGTGAAAGGAACTCTGAATGCTTCAGCATCCCAAGACATTTTGGACAATTCCATGCTCCCAACTTTGTGGGAACAGTTTGGAGCTGGCCCCTTCCTCTTCCAACATGACTGTGCACCAGTGCACAAAGCAAGGTCCATAAAGACATGGATGACAGAGTCTGGTGTGGATGAACTTGACTGGCCTGCACAGAGTCCTGACCTCAACCCGATAGAACACCTTTGGGATGAATTAGAGCGGAGACTGAGAGCCAGGCCTTCTCGTCCAACATCAGTGTGCGACCTCACAAATGCGCTTCTGGAAGAATGGTCAAAAATTCCCATAAACACACTCCTAAACCTTGTGGACAGCCTTCCCAGAAGAGTTGAAGCTGTTCTAGCTGCAAAGGGTGGACCGACGTCATATTGAACCCTATGGATTAGGAACGGGATGTCACTTAAGCTCATATGTGAGTCAAGGCAGGTGAGCAAATACTTTTGGCAATATAGTGTATATTATGAGAGTTAAGTTTCCAAATCAATCTTTAGAGACTTTTTGTTGAGGCTTGACTGAGTGTCTTTTTTACACTGGCTGCACCTGAAAATCCTCAGGATCCTGTTGTGGATCTTGTGTGCAACTTTATTGCAATTTAATTTAAACTCAGTAAAATTTTTATTTCCACATGTGTTATGACGAAAGCCTTGTTTTAACTGCAGTGTTTACATTATTTGTTGCTATGATGAGCGTTTCAGTTAAATAAATAGAAGTTTAGGAAAAAGTTTATGTATTATGGAATCAGCAATGTGTTTTGTATTATTCAAACCATTTGATTATGTTGGAAAGTAGTGTGGGACCGTGCTTCGTCTACTGCGTCCTCTTGTCCATCTGAAGCCAAAATACTAGACAGATGTTCTCACCTGCTCTGCAGTCTTGTGAGTCTGCAGGTGGGAATGAAGTCGGCGTATTAAAGGCATCCCATTTCGTGACTGTCTTTTCAGTAACCAATAATTATGAAGTCTCTGCATGAACTGATTTTTCCTCTGTACTTCGACTCCCGTGCAGATCTTGTTTAGCCTGTGGTGAACAATGTTACATAAAAAAAAGAGTGATTATATGTTTTTGGGCTAGATGACACATCTGAGTGTAAAAACACTTCAGAGATAATGGATTAGAACGAAAGAAGATGGAAGCGCATTAATAAACAATGTCCAACCTGTGAGAGGGGATCTGAGGCACAAGCAGCACAGGAAGATTGGAGCGGCGTGACGACCCCGACCCTTTAGTGTTCTTCTTCTTCTGGCCTTTGGTCAGCTTTTTGTTGGTTGGTGAAGGCGGGCTCTGAGTATATGACCTCTGTCCACGACTGCCCCTTCCCCCGACCAGCCTTCCTTCCACAGACTCATCCCCTGACCCATCCTGACGAGACCCAACAGGGGAATGATTCTCGCAGAAAGCAGTCTTCTTCACAGAGAAAGTGGTGCCATTGACACCAGTCTCTCGAACCGGGTCTATTTTCATATACAGACCAGCCTTCTGGGCACAGGTAACATGAAAAGCCCTGTAACAGTTTGCTTTGTGGCACTGAATGGAAGCTCCCCTGCCTTTTTGTTTACAGAGGTAGCAAGTGAGCTTCCAGCGAGCTGGAGGGATGTTCTTCACTCCCTCAACTGGCTCCAAGAACACCGTGTTTGCAAAGCAAACCTCTGGGATCCATATGGCACAGACAACATGCGCCCATCGACCGTCACTCGTCTGTTTGAAGGCACCTCCTCGGTTGGGACAGAGTACACAATCTACAGGGCGGGAGGGGGACTGCAGGCAGCAGCGGCACAGCCACTGGCCTTCAGGTACGTAGGGTACACCGTAGCATTCCTGGTGAACCGCCAAGTTGCAGATGTCACAGAACAGGATGACGTTACTGTTCAAACACTCATCATCCAGGCAAACGCAGCAGAAGGCATCCTCATCGACAGCGTTCTGGGATAAAGCTTGGCTGCGGGACTCCAGAATGGACTCCCTCTCCAGGCGATCGATGAGCAGTTCGAAGGTGCCTGGAGACACAGACGCGTGGCCATCAGATACCCTCTTTTGGTTCACCATCTCCAGCCAAGCCAGGTCCTCCTCGTCCATGTCGTACTCAGCCACATTGTCCTGCTCCTCCCCAGACCTTTCTATGAACCGATAATAGGCTGCTGGTAGAGGAGGCGCTTCACAGGGAGAAACTGACCTCAGCTCACGGAAGGTGGGCTCAGGCAGAGGGCTTTGGTGAGATGGGTGCTGGAAAGAAGGGGTGGATCCCGTATGGTGCTGTGAGGCAGACCGCTGGTTTTGCTGAGATGTGTTTTTGCCACTCCTCCTGCTCTTATTGTTAGAGGGTTTCCTCCACGGTCTGTTTTTACCTTGGGTTTGCTCGCTGTTCTCTTTGTTGCTGTTGCACTCTGAAATGTCCTGAGCCATCATCTCATCCTCTGTAATGACTGGCAGAGGATCTGTGATGTTAATCCGATGGAGCCTTCCATCCAGATCAACCTCCACAATTTTCTGGGCCTGAGCATACGTCAGAGTCTCCCTGGATGGAGAGAGCTGTAGTCTATAAGGCGAGGGAGGCCTTGGTTGACCAGACTGCCTGCCTCTTCCTCTCCCTCTGCCTCGACCCCTTCCCATGTTGCGTCCTCTAGCAGTCGTTTCACATTCCCACCTGTTAAGCTGCCGCATTAGACTTTTCTCCCTCTTTCTAAAACACAAAAAGAAAGAATGCCACGATTCAAGTTGCAGCAAGAAAAAAATATATACTGATGTTCTTCTTTTAAAAATTATTCTATTTAAAATAATTGCAGCTGCTGGTGGTTGTGTAAAAAGAATTGAAATAGTTTTTTTTTGTATTGAAGAAACATTTCATCTTAAAACAATCTAATTCTGGTACAGTCATCCAGAAGGGTAAAATACCATTCCAAAAAAATATAGTTTTTAAAAATAATGGCCATCAATAGTTGTTAAAACCTGGTGTTTTAAAGATTAAATGATTCAATTTACTCTAATAAAGTTACCATGGCCTTTGAAGGAGGCATCACTGATCCTCTAACTCTTCATGTTTGCTTTTTAATAGTATAAAATAAGTTTGTTTTTACCAAGCATTAAATCCTCCAAAATCTGTCTGACTTGGAGATATATAAAGATGTCTTTCTTTCCTAAATAAGGCAAGATCGTATGCTTACTACCTTATGTTTATGAGTTGAAAAAATTGTCATTATATTTTTATATATTTTATAAAAAATATAATGTTTTATAAATATATAAAATGTATATCTAATAAAAATTTTGCTACATACAGATAATAAGCAGTTAGAATTCAAATATGTGTATTATTTATTTGTCTTTAGTAATTTAAAAGTTACATTTTCTCTAGAACAATTTAATATCTGGGCGAAAGGAGCTCGGGTCTGGTGCCTTGCTCTGTAATAACACAGCTTGTCACCTCAACCAACCTTGCTGCACAAACAAAAATACGGCATACTACTGCTTGCATGCGTTTATAACTCAGCTCTCTCCCTATTGGTCCATCTAAAGACTCTGTAACGCGGCTCGACGTCTCAGTGACCAATCACAGGGAAGCACACTGTTTTTTGTTTTTTTTCCTTCTTGTTGCTGTGCATAGTTAGGTTGTGAGTGCTAAATACCAACCCGAGAAGCTAACATCTGTCAGCCATTTTAGGCTCACGACAGCAGAGACAGCGCCTGTTTTGCAAGTTCATTAGCAGCCCAATTATAGATTCCAACTGCAAGCAAAGAGCAGGTGCTTTTTACAGCACCGTGCCTCAATGCATTAACTAACAGCATGCATATAGTAGAACATGATAAAGAACAGAACAACGTTTCGGTTAGTTCTTTGTGCTTCAGACCCTTGCAAAATGTTGTCTCTATCCGTCTCTAAGATGATAACGTTGTTCGGTTGGACATGACACACGGATATAGTGGGGGAAAAAACGGCATTTATTCTAAATGGTGCTGAATATGCTGTGAAAATTATTACCCGCCTGGCTTACCTTGATGAACCGCCCTCTGCAGTGCCAGTGAAGGGAAGGGAAAAACTGCACCTGGCTAAATGTCAGCTAGTGACAGACTCCGACCGAGGCGGACATGCTAGCCGTTAGCAGCGTCATCTTTAATGCTCCGCTTCTCCGCCGCCGCGCCGCTACAGCACACCAACCCGACCCGGTTTCATTGGTGCGACTTCAGCCTTTGGAACGACGGCGGTTGGAAAGTCCGAGACTGCAAAATCTCGAAGATATCAATTTAAAGTACCTAGGATGAGGCTAAATATTCAGTCAAGATGGCTTGAAAATACACCCCTTTAGGAGAAAAAAATTACATCGGCCAATTGTCGGTCGCCGCTTTACCTCGCACGCGACGCGCACCGGTTAACGGTTGGTCCGCGAGACCAAGCGGGCTCATCGGATCTTTCGTGGAACACATCACAGATAAAAGCGATGAGAAAAGCAACGGGAAGGGTGCTGCGCGCCCTCTGGTCTCATCTACTTCCACTGCCACCTTACTACACACCTAATGCACCCATACAATGCATCTATACGGCATCTGTGGACTCTTATCTATCTGTGTGCAGCGGGATATTTTATTTTTCTTTATAGTAATGAATATATATAGCAAGATTTCTATGATTGTTTTCAAATGATTCAATATTAATAAAAGAAAAGAATATATGTTTATGTGTACTTTTGCTTTGGCGATATGTTTAAAACTACCTGGCCGTTTTTTTCTTTTAATGAGTTTATTTGACAGGGAGAGTGAGCATTAATAAACATATCTATAAATGTACCAGAATGACCATTAGCAGCCAGTTTCCCCTTGTCTCTGACAGATATTAAAATTATGGTTAAAAAACATATAGTGTAAGACTAAAATATATATATATATATATAACATGCAATAATTCATTGAATTAGTGCTGACAGGATCTACCTATCAAGTATGAACATTAGGATGTACCAGCTGTTCTGCTGCCATCAACACCTTTGTTTATAGATGTTGGAGATCAGCCTGTTTTTCCAGTGTCCTGTTTCTCTGACTGGCTGGATGTGCTCTATTCATCCTCTGACACAGAGCTTGTCTGCCTGGTTGTGTGTTTCCTAGATGGGGTCGTCTTTTTCAGTTGCTTTTTGTATCTCTTCTGTCTCCTTGAACCCCAGTCGGCCTCGGCAGATGGCCACTCACACTGAGCCTGGTTTTGCTGGAGGTTTCTTCCTGCTATTAGGGACTTTTTCCTCTCCACTGTCGCTACAAGCATGCATAGTGTGAGGAATTGCATCAGAGTCAATGAGTCGATGCATTCAATTTGACTGTATGATCTGGTGAACTGTAAAGTGCTTTGATTAGACGTGTTGTGAATCAGCGCTATAGAAATAAACTGAATTTAATTGAATTACTTGGGCATTTTGTAAAAATGTCCTTGCTGTAAAACTGATACAGATGGGTAGCCTTTTCATTTCTCCTAAATTGTGTTATTGTCAAGAAAAAATAAATGATTTGCGGCCTGAGCATCACAGCTTACATTGTGAGTTTCTTCCATTATAAACTTGCCAAATCCTTTCTGCTATAGCAAAAAAAAAACAAAGCAAAAAAAAAAAAAAATCTACTGTTGATTAATTTTGTTGTTTATTAGATTTGATGATTGAAGCTGGAATAGAAAAGTATTGATCGAGTGAACAGGGACCTCTATAGCATGAAATAGTCAGCAAATGTGGTTGTGGAATACCAAGCATACCATATGTTTTCATTGAGGTCAGCACACCAGACAAGATGCTGCATCCTCTCCACTGCCAAATTCCTGAGGTACTACAGTATATGTTACCCTACTGGAGACATAATGCTGATTCACCTTGGTGATGACAAATATTTATATTTGTTTATTTTTGCTAGAACTTCCCACATGCTCGTTTTGCACAAAAAAATCTGTACACAGATCTCATATTGTAAAATTTTACTTCTTATGTTTCTATCTATTCTTCTCCTTATCATTTTGGGCTTTTGCAGCTCCTAAATTATGGAATACTTAGTCACTGAAAAAAAAGTCTGCAATTGACCTTTTTAAATCTGCTTTTAACTCTGGATTCTTTTGCATTTAAATTGCTATAAAGTGATAATCAATTTTACATTCATCTAAGTGGTGTATTTCCTGTGCTACTTTTACTTAGATTATTTATTTTAAATTCTATACATCTCATTTGTTCTAAATTTTATTGTTTTTAATCATTCATCAGTTTTGTTTTTTTTTTAGAATACTTTGATCCGTGCCTGGTGTGCTTTATTATACCCTTGTTTTTTTGTTGTTTTTAGAAATGTGTAAAGCAAATGGCCATTCACTCCACTTTGTACTGTCCTGAATATTTCTAGAATGACAGCAAAAAAAATTACGTTTTTCTAGAAGAATTCTTTGCAGTGAGAGTGATGTCCCACAATGTCACATGTCATCAAACAAAAGCTGTTTGGAATTCAGAGATAGTGATTTATGTATAATTTTTTTCTTGTTATTTTTAAAGATAACCTATGTATCTAGCTCTCCTACTCAGTCCCAAATGCTTCTGAGAACTGTATTATGACCGAAAAGGAGAAAAACAGGCCTAAGACAATCTGCAATAATCATTATAAAAACAAGAAAATAAAACATTTTGCCATACAAATTGCCTTACATTTAATGATCAATTTAAATAAATTGAATTATATACTGAGGAAGTCTGGGGGAAAAAAATAAAAAAGCATTTTCCACAATATGATAAAACAATGTATAAAGAGACTCAATTTTATTTGCATCTTATAAAAAAATAAAAATAAAAGTCACTCTAAATTTACAGCAAAACAGTAGTAATTAGTCATAAGATTTGACAAACTTTTTCAATGTTTCCACTGATGTTTATATTATTTCTGTTGTGTGATGAACTCTGTTTTTTACTTATGTCAAACATTTTAACTTTCATATCTGCTCATTCAGTTTCTTGTTGCTTTTTGTAAAATTGACACAAACTATGCCAGAGAAAGAAAAAAAGATGAATATCATTGAAACTGACAAAAAGTTAAGCTGAATTTCAAAGTATAAAAAGGCTTGGATTTGAATAAAATAGATCATGTAGCTCCTGAAATCCCACATCTGCAATCCTACACATTTAACCCTGCTATTTATGGAGTACTCTGTTACAGTCTGAGAAATTACAGAAGTATCTATATTGGTTTAAATATGTGCTGTATTCACTTCATCTTAATGGCGTTTTTCTTTCAGTTGCTACAATTAATTCAATCTTTTGTCAAATATTGAATGAATTTCCCCCCCCCTGTGTTCGGACATCATGCTGCTTCTCTCCGCCTTTTTTCATCTCCACCCACAAAGCCTCCATTGGCTCCATCCTGATAAATATGAAGCTGAGAAACTTCTTCTCGTAGCATATTGTGGTCTGTCTTCAGCTGACTGTATTTGACTCATCTCAGGTAAAACTTTTTTTTTTTTCATTTTACCATCTTCAGAGACTATAAATAAATAATAAATTGAGGCATTATATTGTATTAACTTGGATCAGTCTAAATGTGTTCTCATTTATGCTATCTTATAGAAACATATACTCTATTACATTCTGTCATTCTGCATGGTAGGTTAAAAGTAAACAGATCCAGGATGCTGTTGGCCTTTCTTCTTGTGTCCTCTGGGTGTTTCCTGGACCTGGCGGTGTGCACTGCAGGTAAGAAACTTCTTCATTTCAACAAAACCTGCTTATTATATTGATTTAACAAGACTACTGTACATTTTTATCAAGCACAGTGCATCGAAAAATGTAAGAAGAAAACAAGTTTGTTTTTCTTGACCTATGACCCCATCAGGGCATTTTTCATTTGGTGTGGTGGCAGATTCCTTTTATGTTCTCTGCCAAATTCTTAGTGTCTCTCTACAGGAGATGATTGAAATTTCTTAAGCTTGATGAGAGTTAAATACATACACTGTCAGCTCGGATGAATATCAAAGTTTAGCAGCACATCCTGTCCAACTCTTATGGAAAAACGGGGAGGGATGCAAGCCAAATGACAATCCCAGAAAATTGTTTTTATAAATTGAGTCTTTGATGGGAACAAAGACTCTCTGGTTCAGACGGGGGTCGGAGAGTGACAGGGCTTTGAGAAGCCCTTATAACATGCCATCTTTTTTGAAAAGGAGGATATGATGGTTGTCAGGATCACCCTGTGGTGATGGATCCCCACGGCCTTGGCCTGGATACAGGCTTTTGATACTCTTTGTCTGCTTTCCCATCTAACACTGCCATGCCACTGAGGCTCTTTAAATTAACAACCTGCTCTAAACACACTGCAGAGTTTCATTTGAAAGAAAGAAGCTGGCCCAATCTCTAGGATACTAGAAGCCCTTCCGGAACCCCAAGAATCCCACCACAGATCAGTCAGACACAGTTGATCGACAAATTTAAATTCAAAACTGTTTAGTAAAAACAGTATTGAAAATAAACCACCTTCATGACTAATGATTTATACATTACAGCCACTACCTTTTGTTTTATCTGGATCTTATGCAAGGATGCAGAAGTCCATATTTCTCAGAGGCGCATAAAGTAATCAGAAGTAACCAAGTGAAAGTAAAAAGTACCTTTAAAGATAATGACTTCGGCAAAAGCAATAGTCACTAATAATAAACGTATAAATAAAGTTCATAATTCTGGCCATATTCTTGTAGGTTTATAGTTCTGTTGCTCTTTAGTCATTTTTTAAATTTTTAAAATTTTTAAAGGCCTAAAAATTTGATATTGAGATGTTTTAGAAACAAACCGTGTTTCAAAGTTCTTTACTCCTAAAATGTTCTCTGTGTTCATTTGTCTTTATTAACATGGTCCTTCTGTAACAAACCTCTGAAGCCTTAGAAGAACTGCTGGATTGACCCTGGAATTGTTTTACAGAGAAAGAAATGTTTTATGAGAATATGGAAGGACTAAATTAGGAGGGATGGATATAAAAACACAATATCTGCTTGATTTTTCTTTATGATTCACTATAGTACTTAGTTGCTGATGTTGAAATCGCAATAAAATACAAGAAGGTGTGTCTATGCGAAAATGTTTCAGGAGAACTTATCTGCCGGGTTGGAGGTTTAATCCTTTGAGGCCTCCTGTGAACTGTTTAAATGAGTTTAAATTCAAATTAGAAACAATAATTTTATGACTGAAATGCTGATTTGTTGTAGATTTAGGAACTACCAGCCAAAAACATTTATCAGTATCTAATAAATTCTATATTTCTCATTTCCCCCTCTAACACCAACAGCACAATCTGAACTGAGAATCACAACTATAAAGGTAATTGATCTTCATCTTCTCTTCTTCCAGTCAACCAATCGGTTAGTTTATATCCATTAGATATATAATTATTGAAACTGTGTTTATGTGCTTTTGTCATTCAAGCAAGAGCCATATACAATGTCAAAAGGAAGTCAGCTGGAAGGCTTCTGCATGGACCTGCTCTCTGAAGTGGCCAAGAAAGTAGGATTCAAGTACAAAGTAAAACTGGTAAAGGACAGCTCCTACGGTCGGCAGGATGAGAGCGGGAACTGGAATGGAATGATTGGAGAGGTGTTGAGAGGGGTGAGCTGGAGTAAAATCAATCCAAACACTTTAGAATTTCACAAAATAAAAATAAATTGAACCCTACATGGTCTTTCACAGGAGGCAGACCTTGCTATCGCTCCGTTGACTCTGACTGCAGCTCGAGAAAAAGTTGTGGGCATGACTAAACCCTTCATGCAGACAGGGATAAGCATCCTGCTGAGGAAGGACATCTCAGAGGGTGCAGGTTTCTTTGACTTCCTGACCCCTTTTGCACCAGAAACCTGGATAGGAATACTCATCGCCTACATTGGTACTGCTGCCAGCATCTTTATAGCTGCCAGGTTGGTCATATAAATTGTCTTATGGTTGTAAAAGTGGACAAAAGTAAAGGGAATTAATGCTGCTGCTACATACATTTTTGTCTGTAAACACTTTTGCAAACGTTTTTTTTTTTTTTTTTTTTTTACCTCTCATGCTTATTGCAGATTAAGCCCATCTGAGTGGAGTGAGGCTCAGAGTGAGAGAAACAGATTCAGTTTCCTCTACAGCCTGTGGTACACAGCTGGAGCTCTAACTTTACAAGGTAAAGCATAAAAAAAGCACATTTATCTTAATCTTTTAGGTTCTAAACATTTTTGCTGTTATTTTTATTACATTTTTAAATTTAGGAATTTATTTGAAAAATATATATTGATACCATGACTGCTATGAGTAAGTTTGGTTTATGTATATAAATCACGTTTAGGAATACGCTAAAGTTTAAAACTGTGCTTATCATGAGTTAAAGCAGATTAATGTAATCTGAAATGAATGAATTCATCCACAAAAAATGGAAACAAAAAATGTTACTTATTATTAGCAATGAGTAGCATTAAAAAAAATGTAATGTAGTTTTTAGTACTACATTAAAATAATTTAAAAATTTAAAAAACATTTGTGACAATCTCCCTTGAAGAGTGTTTTTCTTTTTTTTTTTTTTCCTTTTTCTTTTCCTCAGGTGCTGGTCCTCATCCTAAAGCCCTTTCAGGACGTGTCATCTGCAGCTGCTGGTGGTTATTCTCTGTCGTCCTACTGGCTTGTTACTTCTCCAACCTCAGCTCCTCTAAAACTCCAGAGTCCAGTCACCTAACCGTGAAAGGTTTTGAGGACTTGGCCAATCAGGAAACAATCCAGTATGGCTGCCTGGCTGGTTCTTCCACTCTTGCTTTTTTTAAGGTGAGTATGACCTCAATTTCCTTGTCTTTCCAGTTTGACACTTGGGGATGTTTCTCTTTTCTTCTCTTGTCTCAGAATTCAAACAACCCAGTGTACCGCAGAATCTACGAACACATGGAGAGGGCGCAGAGTTTTGTGTCGTCTATGGATGAGGGGGTCAATCGGGCAAAAGAGGGAAACTTTGCCTTTATTGGGGAGTCTGTTTCTCTGGACTTGGCTGTAGCACGCCATTGTGAGCTAGTGAGAGTGCATGAGGTCATTGGCATGAGGGGATACAGCATTGCTGCCCCCCTAGGTAAGGACCCCTCCCCCCATACATTTTGTTCATTGAAATCTACTAAAGGTTCAAACAAATTTAAAGAAATATAAAACATTTATTACAATCAGATATAAGTAGAGAACCCACAAACTGTAATCAAGTAAGATCACCAGTATATCATATAAGAGTAAAACAAGTTAAACAAGAGTAAAGAGGTATTTGGTCAAATGGCTACTTAAAGCACTGAGTAACTCATCATAACATATATTTAAAATTATGTGATGAAGACAGACCAAAATGAAAAGGTATCCGCAAATTTTGGTATTTTAAAAACTATAATAAAATTAGTAATTGGTGAAAGGGCTACTTAAAGCTAGTGTTGCGCCAATGCGATTTTTGGGCCCAGATACTGATATCTGATACCTGGCTGTGCAGTAATGGCCGCTACCGACACCATCTGTTTGAAATTGATGTTTGTGTGTATATATGCTTATATAACTGCATACTACTTGGATGTAAAATATTTGCCATCATGGCTTTGTCAAGCTGCTGCCTACCTTTGTGAAGCAGGAAAAAGACTAATACAAAGTGAATCCAGTAGAACTTTTTATTGCCTACCTGCAATGGGTGACAATAGTTGAATAAACTTTTGCTCTCAAAAGGGTATCGGTGCCCTATTTGTTGGTACTGGCAGACACAGATACCACCATTTTAGTGCTGGATCGGGGCCCCGCCCGATACTGGTATCAGTGCAACACTATTTAAAGCACTGGGTAACTCATCATAACATTTGATATTTAAAATTATGTAATGAAGACAGACCAAAATGTAAAGCTATCCGAAAATTCTGGTATTTAAGTATAATAAAATTATTAAAAACAAATAACTTAATTAAAAAATAATGATTCCAGGTGATGAAAAATATATAACCGGCCCCTACAGTGTCAATATTTATTCCTTACTGTATATTAGCTTAATTTCCAAATTTAGTGGTAGGTTCAAGAAAGTTTGTATACAAAATAAATACATTTAAAAAAAAACTAATTTTAATTTAAACAATGACAATGATTTTTGTCTGGAACATTGATTTCCAAAATAGGCTCCTTTTTTATCACTTAAATCACCCAAGATGGATGGAGTAGCATAACATTTTACTCAGATAAAAAGGCGATATATTTGTTATTAAGATGTTACTCAAATAAAAGAAAAAGTAAGATGCAGTAAAACTACTTCAAAAAGAAATACTTTTTTATTCAAAAAGTTACTCAAGTAAATGTAATTGAGTAAATATCACTAGTTACCACCCACCCCTAAATATAAATAATAAAATCTCATTAGTTGAGATGTATCAAAATTAATTAAATAGAACACTTAAATTCATAGAATAATATTAAGGTAATAAAGAATAATCATATCTAATATTTGGTTTATTGAGATTTACTAATAAAAAAAAAGCAAAGAAAAAAACCAACCTTAAACATAGTTTAAAAAAAAGAAAAGCTCCTACTGCTACTACCACTACTGCTAAAAAATTATTTTTGAATATCACTGTATGAAATATATCAAAAGCATAATAACTAAAAGCTCAGATAACAAACATACCATCATAATAATTACAAAATTTATATTACCCCTATATTATTATACTTATTAAGTATCAATAAAGATTGATTCATTCACAAAATATTAATGAAATAAAAAATTATTATTAAGTATTTAATGCTTAAAAAATACTTTTTTATTTTATATTATATATATTTTTTTATAATAATCTTAAGGTAGTTGGCTTTATTTTTGCATTGTACTTTTCTCTGTGTGTTTTCTAATTTTTTTTCTTTTTTCATGTCCAGTACTTTGAATTGTTTTGCCACAGAAACATTATATGTAAATGAGCGGCATTACTGTTATATATCACTAACTAAAAATTTTACATTTTGTCTGCTTAAAAAGCACAAGTCACCCTACAAAAAAACATTGTATATTACAATATATTTCATATTATCCAATATATCCAAGGTTCCCCGATCATAAAGAACCTAAGTGTGGCGATCCTTCAGCTCAGCGAGGCGGGTGAGCTGGCCTATCTGCGCAGCAAGTGGTGGGCGAGCAGCTGCATAGCAGACAAGGCCAAACCAGCAGCTGTGCAGCCACACAGCCTGAAGGGGATCTTCCTGGTGCTTGCTCTGGGGCTGGGGTTGGGGACCCTTCTGGCTGTTCTGGAGCTTACCTTTAAGAGCCGCAGAAAGGCAGCAGAACAGCAGGTATGTGCCAGATATTACTGTTACACACATTAGAAGTCATATTTCTTTAAGAGTATGACTAATAGAACTAAAACAAATAATAAAGGATGGTACTCATATTCAAGCTTAGCATCATTGTTTGCATTTTATGATCACTGAAATGACCTGTTCTGTTTCTTTGCTGTATCTTTGCAGAAGTCTTGCTGCACCGTCCTGACCGAGGAGCTTAGTCTGCGGCTGAAGAACAGAGGTGCTAACAAACCCCAGGAAAATGCGGACAAAGAAAAAGCTTAGAAACTTTTTCACTTTCTAGTCTGGTTCCTTTTTAAATAAACCAGACTTAGTTTTTCTAGGTTTTTAGATATACTACTTGAATTCTATTTAAAACAAAATCTTTTAACCCATAAAACATATAGTTTTGTGTGTTTTAAACTGTAAAGGAAAAAAAATCACTGTTGGTTTTTACAACAAAATAACGTTTAATCCAAGTTAACAATTAAAATCTGACACTATGACTCAAATATAAAGCTTGGTTTTTAATCTAAAATATTGCAAGCATTTCTGTACAGTTGGCAGCAGCATCTTTAGATTTCAGCAATTTCTTTCTCAAAGAATGTCTTGTTATAAAAATACGAGGATTGTAAACATTCCTGCTGACCTAAAAATGAAGTTTCTATTTCTGCTTTATTGTCTTCTGAATTTCTTTATGCCTCTACATCTGTTGTCTTCTCTTCTTTAGAGGGAACATTGATGACTTTGAGCTCATCAGTCAGAGTCTTGATCTAATCAGGGGGGAAAAAAAGGGGGAAAAAGCAAAGATTATATTTTTTAATCACACTCATAGCACGATTCAATTAAATTTTATGTGATACACCATCATAAAAAGCTGAAAAACTGTGAAGTGGAATATAAAGTGCATGGTTTAACCGATTTCTTTCTAAAACGAAAAATCTAAAAAAAAAAAAATTTTTACTTAACTCTGTGAGTCTATAATTTGAATTATCTTATTTGCTGACACTACATCAGTAATCCTCCTTTCTTCAGGTCTCAATCAGCTTTACTCATATAAAGCCTGAACTTTTTGCCCAGTCTTTCAAGAAAATAACACTATTTCTGTCAGATTAGGACAAACGCTTCTGTAAACATTCATTTTTAGCTCTTGGCTTAAATTGACTAAGCCATTTTAACACGTGAACAGTGTTTGACATAAAGCAGATCACTGTTGGTCAGTTTTATTGTCCTGTTTAAAGGTGAACCTCAGCATCACGTCCAACTCAGCATCTTAACAGGTTTACTCTCTGTGTTTAGCTGCTTTCGCCCTATCATCCAATCAGGATAGCTTTGTGATCCCCAAAGAATGGTTCTCCCACCATGTTGTTTTTATTATTTGCCTAAAAAGGTTTAATTTTGGATGCACCGTTCTGTTTTTGCTGTTTTCTATGGATGAACTGTCCTCTTGACAGATTACTCTAAGCTGTTGACTCCTGAAGCTCCTACAAAGTTAGCATAGGTCTTTTGCACATCCTGTGATTTTAGATGGATGTTGCTATGGATTAGCATTCATGCATTACACTTCAATCTTTAGGAAATTCAAAGTCTGAGACATTCATTTATAATCCAGCCCTGCTTTAAACATCACTACAATTTTATCCTTGGTCTTTATGATACTTTTTACTCTCAAATGTTCTCCATAAACCTTTGATAAGTCCAGAAAGCAGCTGAATTCCTTCTGAGATTAAAGTACTCAGAGGTACAATCTATCTACTGATTAGGGTATTTCTGTTCTATGTGAAAATATAAAAAGCTCAAAGGTTCTGATTACTGGTTTTAAGCAGATGCTCCTTCTGGGTCTGTATAGTCTTGTGTATGAAACTCACCATTAAAAAAGAGAGGTGATTTACAGCGGATCTCTTTCATCCTCTGATCGAACAGGGCCTTCATCTCCCTCTGTAGGGTTCCCTCTCTCTGTTCTGACCCGGCTGGTTGGTAGCTGGGTAAAAACTCCAGACTGTCGGTGCTGCCGTTGCTGGATGAGCTGCCGGACAGGCAGAGGCCATTGGGAATGCGTCCCGCCTCATGTTTCTGCTCTTGCTGAATATGCCAGTAATGCGCAGGCCTCCTGGTCACGGCAGGCGTCTGAGGAGAAGAGGTCTGTTTTCGGGGGCAGCTGTGTGAGCGGGCTTTCGTCCTTATCTTGGTTGTCTGTAGATTGGATGGAGGAGCCTCTAAGGTGCGTCTGACCCTGGCTGGGGAGGACGGAGGGATAAGGTTAAAGAATTTGGCTTCAGGCTCTGGCAGAGTGTGAGATTGTGGGACAGAGTCAGGCTGAGGTTCTGGATGGTGTTCAGGTTCAGGTTCAATGGAAACCTCACTGTCTTCCTCTGGTACCTGCTCCTCTTGAACCTCAGACTGCTCAGGTTCAAATTGCTTCACTGAATAATGCTCGGTGCAGTTTTGCTGCACTGATTTAGTTTCAGAGTCATTTTGATTAGTTTGAGTTTGGCAATCAGGAGCAGGAATCTCAGCACAAGAAACCTGCAGAGGGGTATCCAGCTCAAAGCTTTCCTCTATCACAAAGGGAGCTGCCCCAGTGCTGTTTTGGGATTCTGTGGAGGACATCCTGCGGAAGAGGCCTCTGCGTGTCTCTGGTGGTTCATGGATCTTAACTCTGTGGGCTCGTCTCACAGGCTCACTCATGACCCCTTTGTGGAAAGCGGCCTTAGCTGCTGGGCCTTTTATAACCGGAGACATTTCCCCATTTCTGCTGTCCTGAGACAGGGTGTCTAGATCCTTGTGAAAAAACAGAGAGCGTCCATCCTCGGAGGACATGACAGAGACATCTACGGAGGGATGCCTTTGGTTGCCCCTCATGTGCTTCTGAGCTGCCTTTTGAATGTGTTTTCTAGCAGCATGCATAGCATGAGCAGGCTTGATCTGTTTTAAAAAGAAAGGCCTATTTGAGAATTAAAGAGGAAGATAGATGATATAAAGTTTTATTTTAAAAGTACTGTACCTTTCCTGACATGTCATTAATACCAACATGAACAAAGATGGATGACTCTGCCATTCCCTCCAGGTAGACATGCCGATAACCTGCAAACACAATCACAGGTTAGTGGCTTTGTACATTTCAGAAACATTTTTAGTAGCCATGTCTTGTTAATGTATTTATTTACATCTAGTTTTTTTTTTTTTTTTTTTTATAAAACCTTGCTGAAGTGAAGTTTTTTTTAGGTTTCTGCTAAATCTAATAGTAATTTTAATCTCAAATGTTTTACTGTGAATAAATTATGTGTGGAAAACCGTTGCAATGAACTAAACTTATGAAGAGAGGGCAAAACTCCCCACGATAAATATCATCCTAACAAACAACAGTTCAGGAGGTGTGTGATTAACCCAGTGCATCCTGGAAGTGTTTAAAGTAGTCTGCTGGATATTTAAGAGAAAGCGCAAATTAAAACGAACTTTTCTGCTCTAGTAAAATTTTCAAATAGCAGGAACAGGGTCAGCTGTTTGGTTTGGAGTGAAATAACACTATAACAGAGAATGTTTTGTTAAAGAAGCTCTCTTTTGTGGACTAGAGTTAAGATGGGTCTTCCAACAGGACAAGGTGAGCAGTCTGTGAATGTCTAGGAAACTAGGTGAGGAATAGCCAAAGCAGATACTCCAATCCATAGACCAGGACCAATCTAAAAATGGCTGCCCATCCAGCCTGAAGGGACCTGAGAGAATCCACAAAGTAGAATGGTGAAAAACATCAAACAACTGCAATGCATCCACAGGAAGACCTGACAGAGCTCTGAATTGCTGTGGAAGGTGCTTCAACATAATTTACCAAGTTATGCATTTGAATATGTATGTAAATGATATTTTTTACATTAATAAAAACTTTTCCTCTGTCATTTTAGGTTATTTCGGGAGAAAATATAATCAATTAAAAACAATGCTTTAACATACTACATTTTGAAAAAGGTGAAATGTTTACTTTCTGGATGCACTGTTCTAATGAGCCAATCAGTTTCACTGCACCAACCATGTGGTTCATCATTAATCATAATGGAATAAAGAGGAACATTTCTACTTTACAAATTTACCGTCATCATAAAAAATATAATAGTAAAATAGTAATCACAAGGATCAAAGTGGTGTTTGATTTATTTTTATGTATCACCTGAGATAATTTATATAAATATATACAATAAATATAAGTTTAACATATTTATGTAAAAAAAAATCATTACACTTTGGAAGATTAGAGTAAACTGGTGTTTGTATACTTTTGCTAGTATTGTATCAAAATACTCCATACTTCGCTTGACTCTTGCCACCTGTTTTTTGAAGTGCACTTTGGAAAAAAAAAGAAAAGCAAAGCGAAAAAGGGGTGAACTCAAATTAACATAATCTTTGAAATACCATCTAATGCTCTTTGACACAAACAAAAACAGGGTTATCTAAGGGTACTGTAGCAGGTTTATGATCCTAAACATTGTCCATCCATCCATCCATCCATCCATCCATCCATCCATCCATCCATCCATCCATCCATCCATCCATCCATCCATCCATCCATATATCCATCTTCTGCTTTATCCGGGCTGGGTCACGGAGGGAGCAGTCTAGGCAGTCTAACCATTAACCTGCCAAAAATACTACTGTACTCCAACCCAGAAATCTAACCAGTTGCCCTACCTGGCATCATGCTGGTGAAAGCAACTGTCCTCTGTCCAATGAAATCTCTCCCAATTGGATCATGGTCCCAGACTTGGAACCTTACCAGAGCGATCTGAGGCATTTGGATGCTGAAAACAAGGGTTTCCTCCCACATTGGATTGAAGCCTAAATTGTGGATTAGTTCAAAGAATATAACACAGGGAGATAAAATGACTTTCAGTTTGAGTTCCTGCACTCACCGTTGTCATCAACCACTCTGGTTTGCTGTTTGGAGCAATCAACAGGCAGACCAATGATCTCAACTTCAACGAAGGGATCGATAATCTGACAAGAAATAAATTCAGATCTATTTTGGTGGATACTCAATGAGACTCAGAATATTAATTCTACTTTATAAGCTCTTACTTCTCCTCTGTCTCCAAACATTGAGTCTTTGGGTTTTGGAAGCTGTTGCCCACTGATGATCTTTAGCATCAACTGAGTTTTTCTGTGTCCTGGCAATGGATCTTCCATCACTGGGTTAAAGGCAGCTAAGATGAACCAGACATATTTTATCCCTTCTTCACAATGTATTATAACATCCAATATGCTTTCTGCACATGCTGCATTCTCCTTACCTTTACACATGCATTTAGGCTTTAGAATATATCCACAGTTTCCGTTGCTTGAAAACTTGGCTCGGTTCAGTTCAAGCATGCGTCCTTCTGTTTGGTAATTCATTGCGACTAAGATTCAATAAATACATGCATGTTAAAATGGGGAAACCCTTCTGATTACAGTACACAGCTTTTCAGGGTGTAGTCTATATCCATTACCCATATGGCATCCTGTGTTCCAGTATGGCTGCGGGTTAAAGTTGCTGGAGTCCACTCTGAAGTTTGAAGGGTAGACTCTCAGAAGCTGGCGCTGATTGAAACGCACCAGCTCACCAGGTTTTAGCTGTAAAATCTGGTTTACTACTGTCTCGTTCAGAGATGACACCTGCCAGCTGCTCAAAAAACCTGCATGACAGGTATCCATAGCAACATCTTTAATGTGATGATTTTAGTAAAAACAATCTGTACATTAATGCTCTTTAAATTTACCTTGTGTTTCTATGTCATGCACATGGACAGATTTTGTGTACTTGACCAGGTCTGACAGCGCTCTGGAGAGTCTCATGGTTTTCCTTTTTCTAAAGATACACAGATATAACAATGAATTTAAAACATTTTGGACTGAAAGGATGCATAGGATGCTGATTCCAAAGACCTTACTTGGGGTGGTAAACAATCTGAGATCTCTCCCGGCTGCTGTCTGATTCACCATCAGACATGGCCTTGTTCTTTACACGTATTTTCTTTTTCCTCTAAACATAAATGATACATTAAGCTTTTGGAAATCTGACTTCACATTACGGATTATAAATGAGAGAATCCAAATAAATAGATGAGCACCTTTCTTTTAAAGCTCCTTATGATCGATCTGCCAAAGCGTCTCTTCTTTTTGGGCTGATTAGTTGATTCTACACCGTTCCCATCCTGAAACAGTTGAAAGCTGTTTGTTAATCCATCCATCCATCCATCCATCCATCCATCCATCCATCCATCCATCCATCCATCCATCCATCCATCCATCCATCCATCCATCCATCCATCCATCCATCCATCCATCCATCCATCCATCCATCCATCCATCCATCCATCCATCCATCCATCCATCAACTTGCCTGTAAGTCGTTGTCACTATCATCCTCTTCCTCATCCTCATTCCCAGAGTCTTCATCTGATACATCTCCTTCCTCTACATCAGGGTCAAGGTTTGCTGGAAGTTTTTTCCCCTGAATAATAAGGATTTATATTTCTTTTCCATACTTAAATATACACCCTACGTCACTTTGACAGGAGCATCCTGATACAACTTCTTTATTTGCAATATAATACCGATATTGCAGCTTTTGACCTACTCTGATATTAACTAATATATGAGCTTGAATCATACATACTTTTATTGCTTAGTCTTATAGTGTGAATTGATTGAAAAGGCTGATAAAATGATATTTATCAGGGAACAACACTTAATAACATCAGACAATAGAACCACTGAACAATTTCTTATTCACCAAAGAGTTACATAAACTTTAGACAAAAGTGGATAGAAGCAAAGTGTTTCAATGAGCTTTCTAATTTCAGAGATTTTAGAGGCTTGTGTATACAGATTGTGTATACAATCAGTATTGTATACACAATCTGTATACAATCTGTAAATCTTATCTGCCATTATTTATCTTGTATTATAAACCCGCTAATACATATGTAATCCTTTTCCTAACATTCCTATATATTCTGTATAATCTGTGCATGTAGCTCCCATATTATATTTATACACAACTTTTTACAGTCCCTAACTATTACTTTTTGCTTGTGCATACACCTGTAATAACATTTATATCCTGTATAGCAACTCTGGATAGATGCAAACCACATTTCGTTGCTTTGTACTTGTGACAGTGCAATGAGAATAAAGTTGAATTCTATTCTATTCTATTCTAGATGCTCTCATATATATTCTTTGGCTGTTATTGAACCATTTTCTTATATTAATATTAGACTGGGACGCCCCTATGCTTAGATTGAGATGAATAATGTGTACCTTGACTAGGATTTTCCCTTTCAGGACCTCAGGTGAAGGCAGCTTCTTACATTCATGCACACTGACATTAGTCAGATCCAGTTTGTCCTGGAGCACCTCTTTCAGATATCTAGCCATCTTTTTCTGCTGGGGCACAGTGCAGTGGTTCTCTATGGACAGGATAACAGGGTACCTGGGGCAGAGCCGACATGACATAGTGAAATTAAAAACAACCCAGGAACAGTTTCAGCATAATAAGGATGAAGCAGAGCTTACGGTGACTTAGTGAAGGCATATTTGTTAATTGTTTCAATGACCTCTTTGAAAAGAATTTTGGATGTCAAAGTGTAGCCGTGGTGAATGATTGGTTCTCCGTCTGGTCCATCCCAGCAGTCCACTAAAAGAGGGGGAATAAACAAAAAGTGTTTTCTGCTCTGCAGTGTAATACAAAATAAATACAGGGACTTCTCCTTTTTGGAGTCTCTTACCCTCCACACAGCGACAGCCGGCCTGCAGGACATAGGCATACATTTCCACCCTTGACTGAGAGAGCAGCTGGTCTCCAGTCAGGTAGGTGTTGTGTGACGTGGCAATAAAGTAATTAGTGAGAGGCTGCGTCATGTCCTGGTTCACCTGATTGTGCTCGGGATTAAAGATGTCGCCTGCAGGACTTCGCATGTAGTTGGTGAAACCTTAAAAGGACCGTTTGGACTGTCATTAATTTTATTTGCATGCTAATAGGATGATTTTTTTTCAGGTGGCAAAATGCACTTAATTATTTATCATCATATGCTTGATAAGAAACAACAACTCACCGTCTATACCCAGCACCATATGCTGCAGGTTCTCAGGACAAGGTTCAAACTTAGCCACAATGTCGGCTAGATGCTCTCTGGTCAGACCACGCATCTATAAAGAGCAAAAGATTATGTGTTGACACTTCTGCAATGAACTTGACATTAGTAAACTTGCTTCATGTATTAATAGGGTTGTGTTTGTTCCAAATTATTTTGGCTTAGATGACACAGTGCCCTCTGCAGTTGTTACATAACAGTTTGTTGTTGTTTTTTAAAGTAACATCATCTGGCACCGAAAACATGTAAAGAACCCAACATTTGATTTGTTTGCATTTGGTTAAGGGTGAAAATAAAACTTTTAATGAAATAGATTTTACTTGAAGCTTTATTTCTTTAAGTCATATGCAAAGCAACATTTTACAGCAGCCAATTAGGTTGTAAACAGGACAGAAATTATGCAATAATGTCGTTTTCTAAAACAAAGTAATGATTCTGTAAAATGCGAAACAATAACAGAAAAAGGAAGCAAGATCATCCTGTAGCTGATCAATGTACTGACCATTTAGATGATTTTGAAGTAAACGTGAAAGTATTACATTTACAACAGATGGGATGCCCTGCTGGCATTCCAGAGTTTTATTACGACCATTGCAGGTTAGGACTGAATGAACGAGTCAAGATCAGTGAGCTGCAAAGAAATGAGTGATCATACTATTTTTTTTTTTAAATTACCTTTGAGTGATTTGTTTTTCTACATTCAATGTCTTTTCTTTACAAATCTATAGAAAATAAAGCCAAGTTTTAAACAAAAGCTTTCTTGATAGGGCATCCCAACCTAAAGGCATCTCAGTCAGGCTTTACTGTTTTACCTTCTGTTCATTTTCCAGAAAACATGCAAGGTCGTGTAGATCCAGTACTTCTTTCTGATTGCTGTAGGAGATCATAATCAGGTAGAGGTCCCTGCGTGTGGAAATCATCTTGTAGAAGAAGCAAAATTCCTCAAAGCCCAGAGAACCCTGGATCTCATCTGTGTCTGCTTCCTGCACATAGTAAAAATAGTTTCATTAGCCACAGGGATAAATCTCTTTGCATAGGCTTATCTGAAAAAGAAAGAAAGGACAAAAAACTCTGATTAAATACAGCTCGTACATAGCTGTCATCATCAGAAGAAATACAGTAAGCTGCTAAACTAATTACGGTGCAGTTAAGGTCATCTGCAGAGTACAAATATTTTGTTACCTTACTTAAGTAGAAAATTTGGCTATTTATACTTTATTGAAGTAATTATTTTTTACACAACATTTGACTCCTTACATGTTTTTGCAATCATCTCTACTTTCTACTCCTTACATTTTAAAAATAAACTTGTTTTCTTTCATTCAAGTTGATTTTCATTGTGGCCTGTTGGTATTTTAAAAAAATAAAAACCATCAAAATCATTTGTTTCCTCCAGAAAATGAATTTCTTTGTACTTGACTTGGTACTGCACCAACTTGTCGTTCACCACATACCAAAATAAATAGTTTTTTAAGATGAGGCAATATTAAATTTTACATTGTTACCATTGGTTATAGAACTAAGAAAATTAGGTATAAAGAAGTTATCATCCAGAATTGTGTAGTAAAGCATCTGCCCTTAATTTTAGTTACATTACTTTTACACTTTAAGTAGTTCTAAAAATTGTACTTTTACACTTTTAATTGAGTAAAAGGCTTAAGTTTTTAAACAGTAGGATTTCTACTTCTACTTGAGTAATAAACAATAAAACTTTTGACATCTATGGTCACCTGTGGTGACCACATGGATTTGCTGTGGAGGTCTGTGCTCTCATTCCATAAAGTGCAGCCATTGTTCAATGTTTGTGCAGAGAGAAAATCACTCCTAATACTTTTTTCTTTTTTTCTGTATGTTAAAGTGAAGAAAGATGTCTAGCTGTGGTCTTTACGTGCAATTTACAGCTGCTTGCAGAAATGTTCTCACCTGAAACATGTCCTTGACTTTCTGCTTTGGTAAATTCACATTAAGCTTATGGAGCAGCTGATGAACCTCCCCAATGCTCAAGGTACCATCTCCATTTTTGTCTGCCTCAGAGAATGTCTGCTGCAGCCATGTGAAACCACCATTAAGGCTGAATCACAAAATCTAAATACAACCTGATTACATCTTTTAATAGTTAACTGTACATCCAGCAGGAATGTGATAGACTGTATAAAGGATATTGATCCCGGGTGCGTTGTCTGCGGGCTAGACTGTCTTCATCACTGATCCCAGCCATGAGGTACTTCAGGCCGTTGATCCAAGTGCGCACATCCTCTGCATTATTGGAGACCAGGTCCAGAGACTTGACTCGATCCCCGTGGTAAATACTGAAACAACAGTTTGGGTCGAAGCGGTTTTCAGCATAACGTCGGAAGATCTCCGATTTCTTCCCCTCACAAACCTCATGAATAGAATCAATTGATACTGGAACAGAGAAAAGGTTTAGGCATTCAGACAGTTACCAAGAGAAAACAGGTAAACAGAGAACCCAGAAACCCCTCTACCTGATCCTTTTTATATTCTTGTTGACATAACAGTCTGATTCTATCATATGTCAAAGCATAGTTATCATGAAGAAAAACGAAAAAAAAAAAAAAAAACAACTAACAATGTAAAATGTTCAATAAATATTTTGTACTTGAATGAATAAAATCTAAAAGATTCAAGCGTCACAGGTAAACACATTTTTACACTAATGAGACAGCTTCAAACCCTCCTGGTTATGTCTTTACAGGCTTGGTGGTTCCTGTTTTAGGTATAATCTCTTATTTCCCTCCTCATGCCCAGTCATGCTCTAGTGTTGTGTCTTTCATGAGCTACAATACAAGGTCATGGTGCTGTGTTATGCAAATGTTAATTGTTTTATCTTCTTATTCTTTTGCCTCACTCAGGTTAAGTGAAGAAGGCAGTGATTATATGGAAAATTATAAAAAGAAAGTAATTGCTTTCTTTCTAAGTACAGCCACTCTCACTGGTGACTGTGTGAAAAGTACAGCAAACAGTGAATAATTGGTAATCATGTAGGATTGTAAGTTTTTGGCAGGAACTTGGCTGGGCTATTACCAAACAATTAAACATGCTACTATTTTGCTGGTAAACACAAATCAAGAAAAAAAAAGAATCTATCAAGGAAAGACATGTTCATAAGTATACAATAATGTGATATTATTAGAGTGTTATTTTGACATATCAGATAAGATATGTGGGGGGGGGGTCATAATCCTATACTAATCTGCAAGAAAATGATGTTCTTGATGGGTGGTGCTAAAACAGGACCTTCCAGATATGTATCATGGTATATCAGACACATCCCCCATGACATCATGGGTTTAGCCACTGATGGACTCCTGTTGAAACCACTCCTTTGTTATCTTGGCATGTGGTGTGGGTTATTATGTGAAGAAAGATGGACTGTGACCTTGGTCTAACATAAAGACACCATGGAGCATTTATTTTTTTTAAATCTTGTTTTATATGGCTGCAGTAATTACACTTATCATGGCGGACTAGTTGCTCACTTCCTGCAGCAGAAAAAAAAAAAAAGATCGCCAGAACATAATGCTGCCCCTTGGCTAACACCATCCCTGCTGTGCTTCAAAGTAGGGATGGTCAATTGATGAGCAGCGTCTATTTATAATCAGATTTGTTGCTTGGAGTTTAGACCAAACTTTTCTATGCTGGTTCACTCAGACCACAGACTGGTTTCCTAAATGTATTAGAATCAATAAATTCCAGGTTAGTAATATTCAGACTGGCTGCCATGAGCCTTTTAATAAAACAATATCTATTACTGGCCACTTTAACAAAGACCTGATTGGTAGAAATAGCAATGGTTGATCTTTGTGATGGTTCCCCTAATCAGCAAGGGAACACTTTAGATCCAATTCAATTATTATTGGATACTGGGTTACCTGTTGAGCATCATTTCATTTTCTAATTATTCAGTCTGGTTGGGAGGAAGATCAAGAGGAAGTGCGTGTGATTAAAATCATCTCTTACTTCCAAATATTGGAGAGGACAATGCTTTTCAGGATGTCCAGTGCTGATAATTTATCCAGGTTTTTGCATCATTAGAGTTTGTCTACAGACAGTTCCTTTGACTTCTGAGGTCAGTTTCTGCTCTGATATGCCTTATCAGCTCTGAGACCTCATAAAGAAAAGGATGTTCCCTAACAAACCTTCAGTTAACAGAAGTAAACATGAGCGGGCTAGAGTAAAGTTTAAGATTCTCAGGGATGAACATAGGAAATTAGATTCATCTGAGCTAAGTTTTGTGTTAAAAAGTAAAAAAAAAAAAAATGCATGACAAAAAACATTTAAATTGTTTTTTAAAAGTTTGCTTCATGGTTATGCATTTGGAAAAGATAATATCCCTTTCATCTGGTTTGTCATCTATGATCAACTTTCTATTTTAAGCTTTGGTTCAGCTATTGACAGCTCTTTCACATTTCTAAAACAGCGCTTTTGGATCAGATTTGCTCATTGATAGAGTTGTATTAATAAAAAACCAGTGAACTCTCACTTTTGGCCTTGTCGTGTTTTTTTGAAGGCCGCCATCGGATGCAGGACTTGTGTTCATCCAGGTAGAAAAAACGGACCAGCCCTTTCTTCTTCCCCTTCAGTTTGGTCATCTGAGTGCCAGTCTGCATGGTGCACATGCACCTCTCCACTAGAGAGGAAATAACATTAAAGCATTGTTTTCAGTCCCTCTAAAACCTGAGCATGGAAATTAAACATGAAGGCAGTGAAATAACGATTATTTAAAACAAAAATATACTGTAGACAGTTGATCATATGCATTATGATATCTAAATAAACTAATGAATTGCAAAATAAAATACAAAATCATCTAAATAATAATGATTATAGGTCAATTTATAGTATTTACACTAAAATATAATGGGGCTATGATTTTCTTTTTATACCAATCAAATACGTTAAAAAAAATATCTTCCAAATATGATCCCTTACCATCTGTTTATAAGATTATAGATAGTGTAAATTTCTTTTAGTTGGCTGCCTATGTGTTATTGATAAAACGACAACATCAACATCCTAAACAGATTCAGCGAGGACTGCTCCAAAATATGAAAATAGAATATTTTCTGTGAAAATTTACAGTACGTAGGACAAGCATGTAGTAAGTTACATGTGGTATATTCAGATCATGGTCAGGTCATTGTTTTTGTGTGCCATGAACAGGTAACCTTTGCTAGTAATCTGAAGCTCAGATACATGTGACTCAATCTGGCACATCATTCAGGCTAATCCTAAAGGATTGTCTGCATTCCATATGCTCATTATCTGCTTCTCTGCTTCCCTGCTCTGCTATTTGTACAGCTAACAACCTTTTAAGGGTCAACTTTAAAAATATCTTAAAATATGCAAAGAGGATGTATTATTTATGAAAAGGTGCTTACCTATTTGACCCAACCTCCATTTGGGTTGTGCCACCACACTGCCACCAATCCAGAAAAACTCCTCAGCGAGTCTGGAGACGGATGCTTTCTGCCAAAGTTTGGGGGAGCTCATGATGGAATGGGTGGGAGAGTTCACGGGGCTTGAGGTGTGCTTGGCTTCATGAGTGGAGCGTTTGGCAAGTGAGGGGGAAAACATCCCTGATGATACAGATCCCAAAGACGGAAAGGTGGTCTTCTTAGGGGACCGAGAGGACAGTGCCGGGCTCCCACTCTGGCCAAGAGATGGTGGGGCCATTGCTGAAGGCTTGTTCATCTCTGAACCATACATTTGGTTCCTGCTCTCCTGTCCCATTCATATAGAATAAACTTACCTTCCTACCGCCTCCAACGGAAAGTGTTTGTGTAGCATAGCTTTTCTCAGTTTCTCAGCATGTTCTCATCAATCTTCCCACGCTGGATAGAAGAACAAAGATGTTATGTTAAAAAGTTCATTCTCAGTCCAGTGAGTCGTCCACAAGCTCTTCTTTTTGTTTACTTTTGCTCAGTGAGGAAGTGCGCAACTCGTAGGTGTAGGAGGCACTAAATCTTCTTCTAGCTATAATCCCATAGTGAGGCTTCAGCCTTGCCTTGATGGAGGGATTTTCTATGAAGCCAGTAAGCTCCTGTGGAAGGAGACTGGGACTGCAAAGATTGCAAGTTTATTTATCTTTACCTGAGAACAATTTTGAAATTTAAGAATTAAGAAATCTATTTATTCAAAGACAAAATGTGTTTGCTGGTGGGTTTGTATGATGATACTAGCAAGGAGAAAGTATAATTTCTTAAATTAGGAGTTATGATTTCCATCTAGAGGCAATTGCATGATGTACAGCTTCATTATTTTTTTTGCATTAATGTTTGGTACAGGTACACAGAAATATAACATGATCCAATGGTGAAGTTCTTTTTACTTTTAATCTAATTTTGATTCATAAATTAAATCAAAATATAAAGAATACATGCAATTTAGTAGTATTACTCATTCTTAAAGAACATAATGACATATTTTGTAATTTTGTTCCAGATATAGGATAACAAGCTGATATTAATGGACTAAACAGTTCAGCTGACCAGCCCTCAGCTGCTTAGCCTGCAGCTTGTAAATCTGTAAACAGTTTTTTTGTTGTGATACTGTTAATTTGATTTATTTATTTTATTTTTTGTTACTAATATTATTGTCTGAAATAAATAAATATTCATTCATACTCTTAACATCCACCTCATTTTCTGACATTCTCGCCCATTTTGCATACCCAAATGGAAAAGCAAATAACTGTAAGCCCAAATTACATGTGCGAAAGAGATCAGGGGGACGTTCACCTGAACTTCTGGCCCAGATAAAAGCAGAGAAACTTCTGTGCAAGCTTCCAGTTGGGTTTGCAAAAGACATAAAAATGATGTAGTTTTATAATTCACTCAAAATCAAACATTTAATCCTAAAGTAGCTAACTCCATGACAACGTCCTTCAGATCACCTCATTGCATCTCAGTGCTAAAGCCACTGCAGCTCTACACACTAAGAGAAAACAATGTTGCTTTAACAAAAAAATTACATTTAATGACATTTACTGGTCTCAGATAATGTAAAACTAATATTTTAGATTTTGAAAATGCTACAAAATATTTTTGTCTGAGAATTTCCCTCTCACACAGACAATGTAGAGATCTATACAAATACTTGTTTGGGTGAATGTGTTCAAGATCTACTCTGACCACGATGAGCATTTCTGCTTATTTGGTAATTCATTAAAAGCATGTACCAGTACAAAAAAAGTTACATAGAATGGTCTTTTCTGCTTAAAAAAGGCCCTAGATATCTTTTTTTTATTTTGTCTGTGAAAGTCAGATCGAGAGCTCATAAGAAACTGCCTCGACTCAGAAAATAAAACCATGCAGAAATGTTGCTGTGTATAAACAAACATGACTGATTTTCATATCCTCTTGTAATTGCACATTTTAAATGCCATAATATGCAGTACTTTCAGTTCATCCATGTTTGATATACTCATAAATCACAAAATAATCTTATAAAGATGTTATCCTGAATGACATCAGCAATGGACACTGTCCCAGCAGTGTAAGGAACTTCCATACCCTGCCTCAGACAAGTTTAATTTTACTATTGGAGGATACGTACAGGACAGCTCATGTAAGAGGTCCTTCTAGCGTCACGACCAAATTTGGCTGAATCTCAACAATATCAGGACTGATGCTTAGTGTATATAACCTTATTTTATCATTACAAAGTGGTGTTTGGTCTTTTTTGTATGGGCATATAACTGGCCAAAGTATGTTAGATTTTTGGAGTTTTTCTGAAAATGTTTTGGAAAGTATCCTAAGGTCTTTGTCAATTCTATTGACCTGCAATAGAGCAATCTGCAGTTGGAGAGCTGATATTACTAAACACCTGGAGGTCCATCCTCCTAAGCATACTCCAAATCAGATGCAAATCAATGACACACCCGTACTTTTCCTGATACAGGATTCTGCTGTTTGTCTTTGTAATGAGACTGCATGTGTAATTTAGTTGGAAGGAGCTCTAGGACTTGTGTGCTCTCAATGCAATACTCCCCCTTAGTTCAGTGGTGGCTTTTCTCTTTCAACAAAGATGGCCTCCGTCATCCTTGTTTAGAAACACCCGTCATCTCTGTCAAAGATCTGAACATTTTGGTTGTTGAAGGTGTGTGCTGTTGGGCTGTGCTTTGCCATGTGCTTTTGTGGTTGTTGTTTGGTTTCTCCCCTGCAAGAGTCTGAACAGTCCTTGCTGCACTGGAAAACATGAACACTACTCAGCTATGGTTTGGGTGTTCTGGCTTTGGGAGGAACCAGTTTTAAAAAAAGTCTTGTTCTGGTAGCCTCCGATTCAAAGCCTTTTTTCTATGGCTGTCATGACCGGGATGACTTAGGCTTTGCACAGGTCTGTTTATTATTAAGAATGACCAAACAATAATATATCTCTAGCGGAGCATAGCGTTCATTAAAAACAAGTCAATAAAAAAAAAATTTATAATCTAACCAAAATTAACACTAAAAAATGCAGACACATCCACATAAATGAACAAGCACAACAAACTGGACGGAGTAGAACTGGTTTAAATTTTAATGGGTATTATACATGTTCTCTGAAAGGAAAAAGAAACATCGAAACAAGAGGCCAGTGAAAACCCCATTCCAGACCCCGAAAAAGTACAGAAGCATCAGCAAACAACTCGGATACTGCTATTACACTGTACCCAACGAATACTGAGTGAGGGTATTGTAATGATAAGACATGAAAGTGTTTCTTGTCTTTTACACACAAAAGCACGAAAAAGGTTCAAAAACCATCAGACGGTCTAAGAGCTGGAAGTGCTGAGAATGAGATCCTATATTTGTCAGTTTTGGTCAGAAGTTAACTATAGAATGTGTAATTCATAAAATATTTAATCTTCTAGAAATCAAGTTAGAGGTTTTAGAGTTCTTGTGGTGTGAGAAAATCACAACTACAAATAGATTTCCTGGATCGGTCTACCTGGCCGGTATACGCCCGGCTGCTGCAGATTTTTAGGAATCAGCAACAATCAGGTTGCAGTTTTAAAAATTCAAATAGTCTCTCTGTTTTTTTCTTTTTTGGTTTCAAGTAATAAGAAATAATATGCATAATCAACTTAAGCCTGGGGCAAGGAGAAAACATACCATACCAACGAACATCTTATTTACAATACTGTATTTACATCAAACGGCATACTGAGAAAAAGGTGATTTTTAATTTCAGAGTTTGTTATTTTCGGATTCTAAAAATCGTAACAGGGAGCACAACCCTCGGTTCTGTCTTTAAAAAGTGCAATTACTTTTCTCAAAGTAAAAAAATAGATATCCATATTTTTTATATATGTAAAAATGTTTTCCATACAAACAGCCACTGTTGATTTAAGAGCCCTAAAACTGAAGACCCCATCAAAGAAAAAAAAGACTGCTTTCTCTCAATAGGCAGCAATTCATTATAGATCATAAATTATATTATAAAAAAAAAAATCTAAAGTACCATTTCAGCTGTGTAGGATTTTCTTTTTTTAAGGAGTGGGTTAAAAACAATGTATGTAAACTAAAGTGGGCAAACTATTCCTCTGGATGGCTTGGGAGTGAAAAACAAAACAACAACAAGCAACAAAAAGTAACACATAAAATATCTAGGAGTTAAACAATGGTGAGCATGGAGACAGCCCACCAAACCACTAATACTTCAGGTTTATATCAAATACAAAAGGTAGATAAGCTGCTATATGTGTTTATATAGGGTTGTTTTTCTCTCGCTGGTGGAACTGAGCAAAAAACATTTGTTAAAATGCTCCAAGGTTAGGAGAATCAAGCAGACACCTAAAGTAAGTAGTGGCAAGCTTTCAGTGGTCTGCAGTGACACCTCTGTGTTACACCAGTGCTGTGGCACAAAGACTTAATTGTCTGCTCTCGTTCAACCAGACGCAGCCTATTCCTTCCCTTTATATTCAAGTAGTGTTGTGTAGCTGTGTTTGAATGTCTCAGAATAGCTTATACAGAAACAAAAACTCGGGCGGCATCAGGAGGCGGGCGCCGACGTCACTGAAAGGATGTGTGTTTAATCGCCGAACAAGTCTCTCATAGTTTCACACTCTAAACCATGCCCATGCTTCTTTTTCCAGTTCATGTAGTGATTTTTGTTGTATTCTTATAATAATATTGATGAATACTATAACATATATATGACAGATTTATTTCCTCTACAAAAGTGACTTTTTCTTTTTCTTAACAGGAGCTCCATTCAGTTGAGTCTCTCCATTCAGTTTATTTCTTTTGTACATGGACAACTTTAGGATCCTTTGCTGGGCTGTGTGGTTTGGCTTTTTGTGTCTTTTTTTGGGTTCTTGCAGTCTCCAGGTGGACTGCTGCTGGCCTGCAGGGCCAGCTGGGTTTGCAGGTCTTTCACCACGCTCTCCAGGCTCTGCCGAGCTTCTCTCTCCTGCTGCAGTTCCTGCCGCAGCTGTTCTCGGTCTGCCTCCGCCTGCTGCAGCTGTACGTGCAACTCCTCGATCTACACAACACAACCACACACGTGCGAAGTTCATTAGAATAACAAGTAAAAACAACATCTAATTGGCTTGTGAAAAATCCTAAAGAAAACTCAGGTGGCAGAGCAAACTGAATGCAAAAGAAAAGCTTTATGATACTGTGAGAGATATAACACAAATGAGATTTCTGAACAAGATTACTTTTTGTTCCAGCTGTTTGCAAAAACTATCTAAAAATGAGTAAAAAACTAATAAAACAAGTGCATTAATTCTTAATTTCAGTAGGTAAAGATGTTCTGGAATGAGTATTTTTACCCTTAAAATAAGATAATTTGATATTATGCACCTGAAATAAGAGACTGCGAATATTTTTTTCTTATTTCAAATGTTAATTGTCTTGTTCCATGGGAAGATTGTTTCAATTACCTTCTCAATTAAAGAAAAAAAGCACTTATTTTAAAGAAAAAAATGATTTTGGTGTTTTGCAGTGCATGCCTATTTTAACATTTAAATAAGTTAAAGCAATAATGAAACAAATCTGATACATGCACATAAAAGATGCCAAGTCTGCATTTTTCAACATGATGTAATAATAATCTGTGCATCAGACTGTGCTGCTTCTTCTGATTTTTAAGGGGAGGCTGTAAAAACTATTTTGACCTACTGGAGTTGCCATAGAAGTTTGGTTACAAAGTCAGCAGTTTTAAGACAGCAGCAGCAATGAAAAGCAGCTATTTCTTGCTTTATTTAAGCTCATTATGGATGCTAGGTATAATTTTCACATATTAACATAAAGCCTGGTATTGCAAAACTTATGCTACTTATTAGCAATGAATGGGATTGTATGGGTGATGGCATTAAACTAACAGTCCTCAAATTAACCTTTTATCTTTCAACTTTAACCCTTTTATTGATGATAGTTACAAAAAACTTATTGATTTGTGTGGGTTTGCATTAATGCTTATTTTAGTAATTTCCTCCTTGTGCATTAATTAATCTTTTTCCTTTCATTTATAACCTGTTTTAGCTTTAACTGTGCAGTAAAGTCCAGAAAGGGCAGGATAGCAACAAATATGAAAGGAAGAGTACATGAAATAAAGAATTACAGGATAAGAAATTCATGGAAAATAAAAGTAATGAAGGACAGAAAGAAGCGAGAAAGTAGGATACAAAGATAAAGGACAGGTGAAGACAGGGAGGAAACAAATAAAAAGGCATGAATTGAAGAAGGGATGAAAAGATAGAAAGAAGGACATGAAAGGAAGCAATAAGAGAAGGCCACAAGGGATCAAAGACTGCTACATCCTCCGTGAAAACAGAGACATTTCTTATTATGTTCTCAAGAATGAGAACATAAAGTTTGCTTTCCCTGAAGGAATTCATACTCCACGAAAAACTGGGCCCTTGAAGTCAAGCTCCCAATAACACGTCACTGAAGGTCATTGAAGAACGAGTATGGGAGGGGCAGAGAGCAAGCTTAGCACAGAGCAGGGAGCAGATAGAAGAGCTCACGGAGTGCTCTGGTGCTTTTTGTAAAGAGTCTGGTGCGTGCGTGGGTGCTGCCCCACTAGCATAACGAAAATGCTACAAGAGAGCAGAAGTGTCACGTTGGACCGCTGAAGCCTGTACCACTGCGCCACCACAGTGTTAAGTTTGACTGATACTTGGGGCATCTCTCCTCTTCCATCCCAAACTTGCCCATCTAAATCCTGCCCAATCACAGCACATCGAGTTAGGAAAAAGTTCTTTTCCAGACTTTGTGCTGAGAACGAGCAGCGAGACTCCCCAAGACTGGGCTGAGGAACGAAATGATGTAATTCGCTGGTGGGAGCCAGAGAAAATGTCTCAGTTCTCTGAGTATGTAGCAGCTATAAGGAAGTAAGTAAAGGAATAGGAGAGGAAAAGGGAAAGCGGGGAAAGATGGGTAAAGGGGTATGAAGAGGTGCAGGAAGTTAGAAAGAAGGATGGAAACAATGAATGAAGGACAGAAAGAAGGTGTTTAGATGATCGAATATTGAAGAATTCTTTAAGAGCAAACATATTTTGTTATTCTACCACCACTGAGTAATATTTCAGCACTTTTTTAGAATCTACAGTGTCAATAAATAGAACTGTTAATCACTCTCCTCACTGTTTCCAAGGGAATTGGGGCAGCGTACCTGAGTGGAGTACTTCACTCGAAGACGTTCAGCTTCACAACCTTGGTCACAAACTCGGACTTGTCTCTCTCTCTCCAGCTCTCTCTTCAGTCGCCCACAGGATTCCTCTGCCTCCCTCATCTTCCTCTCCCAGTCCACACGGAGGCGCTCAATCTCTTTCCGTAAATTGCGCTTGGCTTCGATGGCATCACGTAGACGGCCTTTCTTAGCCACCCTCACAAACTCCAATTCCTGGAAAAAGACAAAAAAAGCACCCATATTATACTTTCTAACATCTACTTTCATACAGAGGTTTTAAAGATGTGCCTTTAACCAACTTAATGTATCTTCTTTTGGATGATTCATGATATATTTGATTTAAATTTTTTTTAAATCAATGAATTGTACTTTAAGAAGAAACAAGTACATAAGTATTTTTATTGGTACTCCTAAACAAAAGAATATCCATAAGATATTTAAACTTTCAACTAAATTTATATAAAAATAATTTCTCTTCAGTACAGCAAACTTTATGCAAAAACTATTTCTTTTCTGCAATTTCTTTTGGACACAAGCTAAATGCACAGAGGGCTTTTTTTAAAGTGCAATATAATCTTTTTTAAGGTGAAGAGATACCTGCTGCAGGCTGCGCTTGGCTTGCAGGGCGGCCGCCAGCTTCTCCTCCTGCTTCACTCTCATCCGGATGATTTCCTGCAGGACTTTTTCTCTGGCCTCTCTGGTGTCCATTCCTGCATATACCATCTGTCTCATGGCGTCTATCTCTGGACAAACAGTCCCAGACTGCCATGGAGTTAAATCCTGGGCCTGAGGAGGCCTCTGAGGAGACAGGCTCTGAGACACTCCGACACACGACGACTGAGGTGAAGTCAAGGAGGAAGCTGGAAATGGACCTAAAAGGATTTCACAATTTATTTTATCTATACTAATTTAGTCAAATAATCTATGCTAAAACAAAAAATAGTTCTCTGTTTCATATTGGGTCTTTACAGTTAAAGGTATAATGGAGGATTTTAGCAAATTTTTTAAAAGACCTCTTAACTCCTCTCGAAAAAGAATGCAAATGCACAACCCTGTACCCGCTCCCAAGAGAGAAGGCCTATTAATCACGCCAGAGAGCATGCACCATCCCATTTCTCCTCGTGCACGCTCCGTTTAAAAGTTGCTGTTTGAATCGCTCCAACAAGCTTACCTTCCAAAAGAATAATTTAAATTTGTCCAATATGTCAGACTCACCACCGGTAAGTGAAAATGGGGACGAGCACATAGGATGGCCTTACGTAAACATATCATCAGAATGATTGACAATTAGGAGGACCACTTATTTTGATGATCCACCCAGAAAAAGAAGACCCTCCACTATACCTTTAAGAAGAAGACTAAATTTGTGAAAACAAAATAAGTTGTTTTTGGTTCACATGTTAAACACTAGATGGCGCAGTTAAGCTGAAAGAGCACTCAACCAGCTGTGATTCATGTCCTTTGCTCACCATGGAAAACAATTGCAACTAAAAAAAGTGCCTCTGTGGACTGATTGTGCAATGCTGAATTTATTGCTTTTTCAAATTGGACCAGCCGATGGTTGAAACGTACCATCATCGCAGTCGTCCACATCGATCTCTCCATCCGTCTCTATGTCTTCGGTCTGATTAGAAGAGAGAGAATGGGGTAGTTTGCTGTTATGCGGCTCTTTTCTGGAAATGGTTTTGGATCCTAAAATGTGGCTGTCGTTGGGATGGAGCGGAAGAGGACTAGCAAGAGTCTCCTGAGTCCTTATACAGATTCTGTGGAACATAAATGTGTAAGAAAAAATAAATAATAAGCCCTTCCATACTTATTGGGTATAATGAAACTGATTTGTTTAGATGGCTCACCTCTCCGCTTCCTTTTGAGGTGCCGGCTTTTCCTTTTCGACAACTTTTGGAGACCAGGGGCGGAAAGCAGAGGGCCTTTGTTTCAGCTGGACCTGTTTCAGATCCTGTTAAGAGCAAACAACAACCTCCATTAAACCCAGTGAACTACCACAGGAATATTAAATCAGCCATGGAGAAAGTGTTCAAAGGCCCCTCTATTTTAAACATGGCCATATAATTAGAGGTCATACGTACACAGCCATGCAGTGACTGTAAGGAGTGCTAGTCTTGTGATCTTCGACCTTAACAGACCTACATCGCTGAAGCTTTTCACTGCTTGTTATGATTCTGCTACAACTTCAATGAACTCCACAAAGATTATGATGATAATATTAGACCAACACAGAGGAGGGAAGAATTAAGACAATTAAACAACATGTGAAAATGTAGTTTAAGTTTGTGCTTAACCTTCCTGAGTCAACTTAGTGGAACTACCTTTTGTTTTCTTTTTATATTTCCTGTTGCCCGTCTGCTGAAGGATATATCTTGACCTTGCTTTAATCATAATTCTTTTAAAACCGATTTTTTTTCCAGGACTGATCTGATTTTAGCACCAGCTTCTCCGTCACGGTAGAAAAAAACATACATTGCAACAGCATGATGCTGCTAATGCCATTCTTAACCACAGAAGGAGTGCTTACAGTTTTCCCCCATTTAAAGAGCTGAGCTGTAGCTCATTGCAGCTTATCCAAAGCCAACATCAGGTTCTTGTCTCTCTTTGTTTTTTATTTAACTTGTGCCATACTACTTTTATTTCATGGAATGAACAGGGCTGAATAAGATATCTAAAACTTAGAGTCTAGTTTTAAAACTACATAGCTTTAAAGTTCCCAGCCTGCCTTGCTGTGCCTCTTGAGACAGGTGGACTCCATTCATTAACTAGCCGCCCTCAGAAGGCATTAAATTATTGTAATTCAATGTAAAACGACGGCCTCGGCAGATGGCCACTCACACTGAGCCTGGTTCTGCTGGAGGTTTCTTTCTGTTAAAAGGGAGTTTTTCCTCTCCACTGTCACTACAAGCATGCATAGTGTGAGGGATTGCATTTGAGTCAATGCAATCAACTGGTTTTCCTTAGATAGAAAACTTTGAATCAATTTGACTTTATGATCTGCTGAACTGTAAAGTGCCTTGAGATGATGTGTGTTGTGAATTGGCACTATATAAATAAACTGAATTGAATTGAAATGAAATTGAAATGGTTTAATTCCAATGCATACCAGGACCTTTTTTATTACTTTTTAAACTTATAATTTCTCAACTATTTCCTACTTTTTGCTGGTGTTTGACCTAAAAGCTAAAAAAAAAAGTGGTTGTAAGGTGACAAAATTTCAAAAAGCTCAATGGGATATGAACATTTCTGCTTACTGTAAAGTGTACAAACCTTGTGTGCAGACTTGGACAGTGACTGTAACCACTCAGGTTTCTTGTCTTTGTCAGCTGGCGGAGACTGCAATTTGTCAAATTTGGACTTCTTGGCGGGGATCGGGCTGGGAGACTGCAAAGAGGTAGAAAGTAGATATTTAATCATCGACATCCTAGCTGCAACGATAAGCACACATTACATCACAGAGTACAGTGGATATCTCCAGAGCCCACAACTTAAAAAAACCAAAAAAAAAACACACTGTCCTATGACTGCAAAAGGTGTTATTCATGAGTGGTGTGGAGATTTGTCAGAACATGAGGAGATGTTTTAGAATTCCTTCCCACAGTAAATAAGAGACGGTCATGGAAAGGGAGCAAATTACAGAGCCACAGTGAAGCAAAGAGGATGGAAGATGCGTCTGTGTAAGCATTCAATCTCTGGGCTTGGCATGCCTGCATCTGTGTGTGTTTTTTTGTGTGCTTGTGTGTGAGCGGGTCTTTGAGCTGAGCAGACACTCAAGCGGGCCTGGCTGGCAGCCAGCATAGGGCTACACTGCTGCCTGCCAAGGAGAAGAGGCGCCGTCAGGTGGAGCAGATCGACTCCACAAACCACAGAGACACCGCAGTCCAAAGGCAGACAGGGAGGAAGACAAATTAAAGTAATTGCACTCAAATCTGACTGCAGATGGGAGCGCAAAGTCCATGGAACTGCAGAGTCATGTGCAGGTTGAGGGCATTCTAAAAACCAGAAATAAGTTAAAGTATCTGTCCAGGTGCAAAGTCCTGAATCCCCCCCCCAAAAATTATAGTTTTCCCACATGTGTGGCAAACTCCAGGATAGCTAACCAGCTCAAAGCCCTCAGGTCTGCACTTGTCAGACAGAGGATATATTTACTTAGTCAGGCACATAGGCCCGCACAGACCTGCCTCCGCTCTCTTACTCACTACTATGACATCCTGCCTGCAGGAAGGGCCTACACTCCCATTTCTCAGTGTGCTATTCAAGAGAAATGATTACTTCCCCTCTGAAATCTTCAATGAAAAACGCTCCTACAGGTTTACGTCTATGAAAAATTTTCATCGCTGCTTCCCTGTAATCACCTAAATATAGAAAGTTTTGCGAGAAGCCTGGCTGGTTATACATCATGTCTAAGGCAGTTTTCTACACAATGCGCGGCTGTGTGTGTGTGTGTGTGTGTGTGTGTGTACAGCTGTGATGTGTGGTCAGGTGGGTGGTTAAAGGGTGTAGACACGTATGTGCATGTGGGAGGGTGTGTGTATTCATAGGAGCACGTATGTGTGTGATAAATAGTGGAGGTGGGAAGTTCGGACTGGGGCAGCACATCTGAAATAAAGAAAAAAATTATCATACAGTAAAAAAAGAAGAAAAGGGAATTTAGAATGACTTTAGATATCAGTCGTTGAAATGAATTAAAATGAGTCAAGCATGTTGGTTTGTATATAACCAGCATTTTCAATTACCTAGCCAGACGTTCTACACAATAAAAATCCTCAATGTGCTGATATAGCTCCTCTGGTGTAATTACATAAGGCCTAAGGCAAATGTTTGGAATGCTTTGCACACCTTAAAATTTTATTTTTACCTTTCTTTTATCTTTATATCAATCATTTGAATCCCTAATAGGATATTTAGAAGGGGAACCTGATCATTATGGATCACACTAGCTGCAAAAGAGTTGCATTAACAAAGTTATCCAATTAAAGTTCTAAAGACACATTTTCAACATAATTTGCTTAAACTTCATCCACCCGAGAAGCATTATAACTAGCAGGAAGTCAAAACTCATCTGGAATTCGGCTCAAGCATGTCAAGTTGAATAACTTACCATGAATACTTCAGCCTGCTATTAAACCAGTCTAATGCTGTTTAGTCATGCTAGCTGCTCAGCCAGATTTTTGTAATATGATTAGTTAAACTACACCAGGGTTTCCTCAGGTCATTCAAAATCATTAAATAATTTTTTTAAATAAGGCCTTAATTGGCATTAAAATTCATTAAATGTGAAATTAATTTTATATGAAAAATTATATAAAAAAAAGGTTTCTAAAAACAGTTTTGTCAGATATAACTGCTTCAGCGTGTTTCCGTGGAACTGCGTAAAGCTGTATGTTTGAAAAAGAAGCTTGTGGCGGAGACAAAGCTAGAGAATGGGAAAATTCAAATTTCAACAAAAGTGGCTGGAAAAAGAGGAATTTGGGACATGGCTGCAGCCTGTCGAGTCGTGGTTACTTGTTGATGGCATTAAAGTTATCTCTAAGAGCATTAAAAGAGCATTCAATTAGACACACTCATTCCTGTATGTATAAACCCTGTACACACAAAATAAATATCCCCGTACTCAAAAAAGGGTTTGTTATCCAACAAAGTAAATTTGTTAGTCAAAAATATCCCTTAACCGAAAGAAAATGGTGTTTTCTGTTGGTGACAAATAAACCTTAATACTCTGAATTGAAAAGAAGAATTTCTCTCAACCATAATCTATTCTCACCATCTTTCCCTGCTAAAGAAAAGCATCCCTGTTGTCATCACTGTGTTTTATAATGGGGATTGTGTGTTCAGGATAAAGCCTAGCATCCATTAGTAATTGGTAAGGCGTATACGTTAATATGGGTTGTATAATGAAAAAATATTTGAACTTGCAAAATTTTAAGAGAGTCATAGTACTTATGACTGTGAAATTTTATATTTTGGTGGGAAATATTTGGTGTGTATTTTTTATTTTTATTTTGAAATAGTGGCTATTGATCAAGAGCAGCTCTTAATTGTGGTTGTTAGGATCGTATTTAATATGCCACATCATTAAAACAGATTTAAACAGTTAAAGTCTATAATCATCTTTAGTTTTTGATAAACTTTCCTATTTTAGCAAAAAGCATAATTTCTAAACAGCCAAAACTGACTAGCAAGCAGAGCTCCTTAATCCTGGAGTATTTTGCCACTCACTAAATTTTACATTTTGGACAAATTATTATTTCTTTTTTTCTTGTTAGAAGACATTTTAGAAGTTGGCCTCATTCTTTAGCTAGCGTAGCTAGACCTTTAATGGTAACGTCTAACTTCCTAAAAGGCTGAGCATATTTCATTGCTAATAAATAGTAAATTTTAGCTGTGCCTTTTGGTAATTTTTGTTTTTAACATTCATTCTTCTTTGTACTACATTATTTGATTCCTTAAAAAATATTCCCATAGGACTGGGCAGCTAATAAGTAAAATATGCCGTCGTGTTGATAGTATACTGATAAACAGCATTACTTTATAACCGTATTAAGTTTGTTTTTCTGTTGTTTTTTTTTAAGGGTTAATTGGATCTATATCATTTTCATTGATAAAGATTTATTTGATTTAGACAAAATAATAAGTAAACTGTTAATTTTCGATTAAACTTGAGCTTTGCTTATATCAGTCTTATATGATCTCCATTTATGGTCTGAAATTGAATTAAATGCAAATTTACAATGAAATTAACGTTTTTACAAGAACAAAAATGTGGGCACTGTATTAACTAAGCGCTTCTGTCCTTTTCTCCATAATTTAGATGGATGTAACTTGACGTTTTTTGCGTCAAATCGATTTTTTTTTTTTTGAAACAATTGTAAAATGTCCTTTGTTTTCTCTGGGTATTAACTAGCAAGGTGGGAAAAGTTTGTTTCTGATTCTCAGGAATCCATTAAAGTTCTCTTTACTATTTTATCCCATTTTAATTTACACCCTGGAACCCAAGCACATAAAGCTATTGTGGTTCTCTTACATGAGATCAATGAAGGGGAGAGCTGCATTGGGATTCATTGTACATCACATCGAAGGGAAGGTGATATGTAGAACTATCAGTTTTATTTACTCTAACTTAGATTGCTTTCAGTTGATAAATATAGATAATTTCCAGTCGGAAATCGTCCTACATGAATCTTATGCAGATTAAGACACCAACTTTACTGGTTAAACTTCATCATGCTGTCAATGCGATTCACAGAACAAATTTAAAATAACTGGAAAGAATTTTAACACTTGCTTAATAAATAACTAGTAAAACAAACAGCAATAAATTCAACTTTGTATTTGTTTTATATTTACAACTAGGGGCTCAGTGCTTCATGCTGTGCGTGTTTGTCAGGACACTCCCCTCGCCTCCACCTGTCCAACCAGTCGCAGCATACCACACCTTTCACACACAAAGCTTTGTATTTGTTTTTGCTACTGTAGGTTAACTCCTTTAACCCAGACCTCATCCAGACTGCATCCCACTCAACGGTGACTCGACCCCTCACCTGCCTTTGGATCCAGGCCAGTGGTATTCTAAGAGCTGCTTGGCCGCTGTAATCAGACTCTGTAATTACTGACGTGACTGCTGTTTTCCTGACAAAGGATGTCTGCTCGTCTCGTGCTATTTCTACCCTGAGGTTTCCAGCTCCAGGAAGGCTATGAGCAGTAGACATAATAGAGCCAGAAAACAGACACTCCCAGACACCACAAGGGACCTGCTGGCTAAATATGACACCGACCTCACAGGAGAGCAGCCGCACAGGCTTTACTCACCACCACATCATAGACACAGCATGACCACGGAGCCATAACAGCCTCCCCGCACATCCTACTGCCTCTCAGGTCCCACAGGGCCTGGATTGGACATGCATGTATCCCATGCATCCCATGCATCCTTTCCCCTCACACTGTAAGGAGAGGGAGACTTCCTCTGAGGAGTTTGCTTTGGCTGAGTCCCCTGTGGGAACTGAGTCTTGAGTGGGAGGGGGGTGGGGGGCTGGGGGGGGAGTGGGCCAGAAGCGGGGGACCACAGAGGAAGCACTGAGCCAAAGGAATGTGTATTTGAAGGCCAAGTACAGCCTCCTCTTTCAGACTCCATTCAAGCATTGCCCTTTTCAACTCACTATTGTATGATATTTCTTTGAGGAGTAGTAATGAGGGAGCCTTTCAAAGCAAACCTGTAGGCTAAACAGGGTCTAATAGCAGATGGGCAAGAGCAGACATGCATTATTTTTAATTAGTACTATATAACAGCAAGGCAATCCTGTACAAGCATTAGGCCTCTGCAATTTTCATGCCAACGTGGCTTATAATCACACAAACGGCTCATTGCAAACATCAACATCTGAATGGAGATCCTGCTGTTTAACCAACCTGCTGAACAACAACTTGAGGCTTTTCCTATAGTGTGGGATACCAGTGCAGCACAAAACACATTGGACTGGGGCAGAGCTTCAGCAAACATCAAAGCCGAGATTCAGAGCAGTAGAAGCAAATTATTAGATGACGATTAGAAAAAATACAAGTCTTGCTGAAAATGGTGGCCAGTATTTGCAAGGTTTTAAAAACGAGTTCAATTGGCTTATATTACCGGAATACATTATTTATATATTGCTCAAGAGTGAAAAACGTCTGTGACCAAAGCAAAAGAGAGGATTAATAAAAAGGTAAGTTTCATGGGAAGAAAAAAAAAAGTCAAAACATGATGGTGGTTAAAAAAAAAAAAAATGTTTTACGACAATCAGGTTGTAACAAGTCTAATAAAGGCGTGCCCCTTCACATTCACAATAAATGCTAGCATTAATTGCAGCTGTCAATATAATAACAGCCTCGTGCTGAAAGAATTTCACACAACTTACAAGTTAGAAAGAAAACCATCTGACCTGTCAAATGGGCACTTCTCAAATGACAGCCTTGCAAGATATAATACAACAATTAAAAATTTATCTGTTAATGTGAGAAGATTTGAATTGTGAAACTAAAAGTTAGAGAAAAAGGCTTTTGCTCACATTTCTGACATTAAATAAATCGCAAAATACCCAGCAAATACAGTCATAAGCCTGATTTCAACCCTAAAGCTAAGTATAAATAATAATTCTACCAAGAATATTCCACACCGTTTCTACAAAGAGTAAGAAGAAAGTCTGTTAGTCATACATAAATGCTAGAAAACATAAACTTAGATTGTTTTCCCCTTTATGATGTCGATGTGTGAAAAAGACTGCATTAAAAGCTAAAGCTGGAGCTAAAGCTTTTTCAAATTTTTTTTTTTAAGTGAGAATAAATATCCAATTTGCTTTCTGGATATCTCTTAGGGTGGCCTCCTTTATAGAAAAACAAAATGAGCGTAGCTTATCTTAAACCTGAACTTCCCTGTCTTGAAAGCCTCATCAAATGCTGTTACATGTTGTTAGTTGGCGTGACATAAACTCTCAGGTGACGGCGTTTCAGTTTCCTGCTTGTGTTTTTCAATGCTCGTATATGGTCACAGTTAAAACCAGTACATCGACAAAAACACTGTGCTTTGCATTTATAAAAAACAACATCTTGTCTTATGAACACTAGAAATATGTACGACAGACTGATAACTGCTAAAAGAGTCAAAATGGAAAAGAGCCTTTTCTGATAATGAAATTAGCAGCCATCTTGAATCTGGAGGCTGGGTATGGTGGTGTTGCTGGAACAACTAATTCCAGATTTCAGGGGCGTCCAAGTTGGAATTTTAAACTTGGAGGTCAGAAATTTTGACTACTGAGAGCAAATGGAACTAGGGTTGAATTAATTAAAATGGATTAATCGTGTTCGATCGATAATTGAAATAATTGTCAACTAATTTATTAAATGTTTAATTGTTAAATGGATTGTAGAAACTCTAAAACGTGTCTTAAGCTGACCGGCCAACCCAACGTGTTATTTAAAGAACCTTTTGCTATTCCATTATTATTCGATTTATCGAAACTAATATTTACATTTTCTTGATGTCATTGTATTTTTTGTATTCTTTTCTTATATATATATATATATATATATATATATATATATATATATATATATATATATATATATATGTATGTATTAGGGGTCAGTTTAACTACATTTTAATTTCACTGTTTCAGAGCGATTAATTATTGTAATGAGCAGATATTAATTTTTTTTCTGATCCATTGAACCTCAAAATTGGTTCTACAATGAACATTTAATCTAATAAATAAAGACGGGAAAAATAAAGATAAACATAAATTTTAGAATATCTTTCATTCTTAAAGTTGCAGTCTGCTTGAATATTTAGTAAGCCAAACATGCTGCTCTCACATTTGGTTCTTCAGGGCAAAGAAGCCAATCTGGCTTCTTCTCCTTTATGTCTATTGATGGAAACTGTTAGCTTAGCTCTGTAAGATGACACAATGCATTAAACTAAACAAGTTTGACAATAAGCTTTTGACACACTCGTAAACAGATTGGTTTAGAGTTCTCCTTTCTTTCCTAGAGCTGCAGATAAATGCCTGCTGGATGCACGGTTTATATTTATTGTACACAAGAGAATGTTATGGTGCTGAGAGCACAAATGCGAGCTTGGGTGCTTCACTTTATGCATTCTTGCCAAGTCTGTAAATATTTCATGCTTTTCAGAAGAACACACACACACACACACACACACGATTATGGAGGGCTAAAGTATAAGCCACTCGCATCTGCTGTGGCTCTAAAAAGCACTAATGAAATTAGGAAGAAACAAAACATGCTGCAGCACTCATCTGGTAAGACAAAAATAGTTTCCACAGATGAACTTCCTCGGGCAGTGGTCATACAATACCAATGCATGCTGCATGATAGCACAGCATTAAGAAAAGTGCACGGCAACAAGACACAACAGTCTCAGATTACGTCCTCCTTTCCCCTCCTAAACCCCTGAATGTAATCCTCAGATCGACATGTGCTTAGAGGGGCGCTGTCTCACTCAAGGGCACACCAGCTGGCATGGCTCATTCGGGTGACAGCCTTAGTTGGAAGTGGGAGAATACTAGTTTCAGTAACGTGATCCCTCCGGTTCCATGTAGATATAGTCCCAGTGATGCCTTGAGCTCTCCATTCAGCCACACAAATCATATGACAGTCCCTTGATTTATATTAAGCCCCGTGGTCACCCCGTACAGTAACAGCTGGGCGAAAACTATCGCTGCATGCTTAGAATATCCCTGAAACCTCATCCCTTTTCTACGCAGACACAGCTCCCAGCTCCCCTCTCTAAATCATAGCTTAGTTTATCAATTTACTCCGTCTCTTCTATGTCCACTTTGAGCACATTTTATTCATGTGGGCCAGTTATCTGAGTCATGGAAGCAGAGTCACAGAAAGGCAGCCACAAGGCTTGGCATAAGGTTAGCATTAAAGTAAAGCTTATTGGATTGTCCTAATTGTCTTTGGGATTGAGAATTGATGAGGGGTGTGGTGAATACAGGACAATCTGCTCTGCCTAAGGATGGAATATCTTGTTGCAAACAGCTTCCAAACTCTAGGGCAGACAAAATGCACTCACTAAAACAACTGATCATCTCTCCATTCTATCATAATTGATGATCTTTTTTAATATTACTTCTGTTATAGTTCTGTTTTCTGAAAAAAATTGTTGCAAGAAATAACCTTCCAGCACACATAACTATGGAATAATGGTCAAAAAGCTCTAACAAAAGGTTCAATGCCACCTATTAAATAAAAACAGTCATGTTATTTACTGCTGCTCAACAGACACCTTTTTTTTTAAAAGCTTAATGAATGAAATAAATACATTTAAAGGCCCTGTACCTGATTTCATTTTAGTCTCTCTAACAAAATATTTTTTACATGGTATATTGTGTGGTAAAATAAATTACTTGATTGAACATTCAGGAGTCGAGGCATTTTTAGTGCAGGCTTCCAACTTTAGCGCAACAGCTTTCTCTACCAATGGGGTTCATTCTGTAGAGCTTTAGGTTTCCAATCAGCCACTAAGGGCATTAAGGTGTATTCTCCAAATCTTTTAAACGAAAAAGCATGGAGGCCAATGAATTGAAAGCTGCAATATCTCCGCTATCTCTCACTGCGTATACAGCAAAACTGCCTAAAAGGATTAAAACAGAGGAAGAGAAGAAAGAGCTAAAATGCAAGGAAGACCAAAGAAGCAACAAAGTTCGTGTAACTCTCAGACCAGCCAACTTGAGGTGGAGAGCTTTGTGGGACCATCTCAGACTGAACCTGGACTACAAATTGGCTTTTGTCCTCCTGGATCTTTTTGTTACTTTTATTAGGAGATGTGTGCTTTATCACCTGCACGCTGAGTGGGAGGAGAGGTTTTCAATGGGTGAAGGGTAGTGGCGGGGCTTACAATTCAAACTAAACTCTTCGCCAGCTGAGTTAAATCAGGTACAGAGCCTTTAAGAGCATGGCTACATCCTGTCAAAAAAGTCAAATTAATTTCAAAATGTGGTTGAATAATACAAGGTGTACTTGTTTTTGCCAATTTTAAACCCAAATTTACTCACTTTTGTGTAACACAAAAGGTATTTCTATTCTTTTCTATTCTATTCTGCCACTAACCAGGCCCCACCTTGCTAGATAAGACAAAGCAATCAGATCTGAAATGTTATTTTAACCTATTTTTTAGGTTTAGTACAGACAGGGATTAATTCAATTCCATTGAAAAATACTTTACAAATCCCCAAGTCAAATTAATTTATATAATAATTATTTCTAATCATAATTGATGTATGTAAATAGTGAAAACAAAATAATGTTTTAACTGGATTAGGATATTATCTATATTAAAATCAAATGTACTTTTACAATCAGCATATAGACAAATTATTTTAAAACAATACATCCATTCAGATTCTACTACAAAAAAACAGGTTTTATTTAGGTTACATAAAATGTTTTAGGTGTTTACTTCCTCCTATATTAGAAAACATTCTAAAAAACATAGATCTATGTTTTTTCAGGTTAATAGTTGGAGGTGTATTCAATTAGTCTCTTCTTGAACCCTAAGCCAAGGCCTTATAGACATAGTTTCTCGTGTTGTACAAAGCGTAATACCAAGGAATGCAGATTTCCTTTTTGTACATGGAGGACATGTTATAGTCTTACTTGTTTCTTTTGTGTAGTTAACTCTATTCACTGCTATTGTGCGTCACAACCAAATCTGGCTTAAGAGAATAAGACACCGTGAAGTTGCCATAATCTTTCGTTGACAAGTTTCATTTCTGTTGTCTTCGTCATGAACAAAAAACCTGTTCCTGAATGAAGTGAACCGCCTGTGTGATCATGAAATGATGATCATCCCACCGGTGAGAGCAAACAAAATGAAAAGAAAAAAAAAATACTGTACTATTACATGAGGAGAAATGAATTCTGCTTCAGGCCCAAACATGGCTCCTATAAAAACAAAGACATGCCTGCCTGCCGTTCTTACAGTAGAGTATCTCAACAGTGGCATGTGAAAAACTCCCTCCCCTCTGCAGGGCGGCCCCCATGGTAAAACCCAGGCTAAAGGACACCAAACTCTCTGTAGGTTATATTTTATTAACATTTATGTATGAATGCAAGTCCTGATGACACCGGAGACAATAAATAGTTATCAGGTAAAAAAGATGAGTCTCCTTGCTGTCCATGCAACACTGGTTTACACAATGTGATGCTTCTACAGACTTTAAGCACATTTAAAATGATGCAGGCTATGAGCAGCTGCACAGCTGACCTCTAGGCCAGAGGGGGAGAAGGTTAATGAGAAAGACAGACAACAATCAGAGGTAGCATTAATGGAGTTTTTAATTTAGCTTTTAAAAATGAACTTCAAAAACCAACAAAAATAAGAAGAAAATGAATAAAATTGTTAGAATTTCTGGGAAAATTCAGTATAAAAGCAATTTTTTGTTTTGTTTTACATGAATAAATCAAGCATTACCAACACATCTTAAAGTTCCTTTTATTTCCACATCTTGTTTTTGACTTTTTGGCATGGATTGATTAGAGAAAGGGCTCTGATCCAGCACTTTTAAATGACACATAGAAATCAGATGTTAGGCGTTAGCATTGCTGCAGGATACTTCCAAAACATAAAAGTGGGATTTAAACTATCTGCTAAAGTCTGACAAACAAAAAAAACAAAACATGAATGTGTTAGAGCTCATCCCATTTGGTGCTTTCATGTACGTGTGTGTGTGTCTGTGTGTGGGTGTGCTTTCACATAACTTGATCTCTGCAGTGCAGCAGTACCAGCACCATCTTTGCCAGCTTAATCCCTTGGCATTGGTTTCTTCCTCATCTCTGCTTATATCTACTGGTAATACATTTCAGCTTTATCTCATATAAAATCTTACTTTCTTTTAATATTTTTTCAAATAATTATAATCTAAAATATTGTGCAGTGATGCTTTTTTTTTTTTTAAACCTGCAGGCATTTAGACCTCTCAGCAAAAAAAGCTCCACGGTAAAGCCAGTTTTGATTATAACTAGCAGGGAATTGTACTTGTCTTTTACAAGATTTCCCGAAAAAATAAAAATAAAAAAAGGATTTATGATAAACTATTAAAAAAATAAAATAACTATATTTCTTTTAGTGATATAGAATTGCACAAAGGCATCAGATTAAAATTTCTCAATGTTTTCATTATCAAAAACTCCTAATAAAAACCTCCCTGGTGTTATTAATGTCTTAATCTTTCAAAATTAACTTCCAGCAGATAAGAATCCGATTATTTTTTCAGACATATGAAGGCAAAGAATAATATTATAAATGTTTTTATTAGGAGATCCTACAACTGGGAATGGGGACAATTTCGTCAGACTTAATTGCTTTACTCCTGATCAAGGAAAGACAAAGTTTAATTGATAAAAGAATTGGAGTTTTCTCTCTAAGACTGTTAGATGTGCTAACAAACCATCATCTCAGCAGTTAACAGAACATTTTCCAGACGTTAACACTTGCTTCGTCACCGACAAGCACATCCTGCGTCTATATGCAGTGAATCACTCACAATATTCCCACTGTTATTAAGCTCAGCCAAGCAAAAAGTCAGTGAGTGCAGAGTTTAACCAGCTGGGCTTTTAATCCCACAGATTAATACCAATGCAGGGGCAAAGGAGGCAGATTGACGATTAAAATGTCACCGGATAACCTCTTTACAACCCAAACAGCAGCAGCAGCTCCAAAACACGCGCCAGGATCATTCCCAGTACCAGGTACTGAATCCCTCCTCTGCACCCCGGCCTCCCATCCTCCTCCTTTCACAGAGACTGAGACTGTAAAGAAGGACATTGGAGGAGGAGGAGGAGGAGGAGGAGGAGGAGGAGGAGGAGGAGGAGGAGGAGGAGGAGGAGGAGGAGGAGGAGGAGGAGGAGGAGGAGGAGGAGGAGGAGGAGGAGGAGGAGGAGGACTAACTGTAACAGGCATGCAAACGGTCAGGGATAATTTCAAAGAAAGCTACTGCACAGAATGAAATAGAACATTCGTAACATTCTTAAACAGAAGACAAAAGACAGCTATTTTCTAAATCCAGTAAAGGACTTTCAGAGTAGTTTTTTGTTGTCACTAAATCTTTATTCTTTTGATTGAACTTCAACAGTTATTCCTTGCATTCAGTAGCTACAAAGAACCTTGCAGACTGTGACAATGTGAACAAAAGCAGCCAACATGTATCTTACAACCCGTTTGACGACATTTTGTTTCTCTTAGATTTATTAGGGAACCTGAGTTTTTGTAAATGAACATAAGCTTTACAGCCAGAGTGACCAAGGGGTCAACAATCAATCATTATATTAACATAAATAAACCTAAACTCTGCCACTTTGTATAACCCCACTTGATTTAAAAGCAATAGGTTGTCCAATTTAATCTTATTTCAAGTTATTTAGATTTTTTTTAACAGTTCTGTTTATTTCCGGCATAATCGGAGTAGTGCCACTATATCTACTTTTTTTTCTTATTCAACATTTTCCTCTTAGTCGGCAAGAACAAGGATTGCTTGGATAATGTTTTTACCAGCAGATCCTGTTTGACATTGAACTGCTGGCTCTTTTTTTCCACTTTGGCAACTTCCTGCCATTTTGCTGCTCCTTCTGGGTTGCCAGTTGATTACAAAATAAGTTAAAAGCCCCCAGAGCTTGTGGTTTAGCTGCCATCTGAGCCTCCTTTAATACATTTTTTTTTCACAAGTTTAGTCATCATCGCATTTGTTAAGGATTAAAAAGAAAACAAAGGATGCCAATGTGTTACAGCAGACCTGACCCAATGTTGACTTCTGCTGCATCAGATTTATACTTAAAAGCTCCAAGCTCTAAAAGCAACCAACAATGTTCCATTTGGTCCTCGTGCACCATTTTAGATTTTGCACATGTTTTTATGTCGCTAACCAAAACAACATCCCATCCTTTCTCATCAGAAAACTAATTGTGAGTCTTGTGCAATATTTGATTAATCTAAGCAGTCATTAACTCCTGGACAGCAATACTTCACAACAAGATTATTCAACTAATGAGCTACCAACTTCTTGGCCATATTTTAAATGTAATCTTTAAACTAAGCTGAGCCTTGCGGCGGCGTGCCTTTGCCGTAACCTGAGCCAGATGAGCACACCCCCTATCCCCGAGCCGCCGACGGAGAGCAGGGCAGGTGGCAGGTTTATTTGGAAAGATGAAAACGGGATGAATAACAGAGGTTAAGAGGTTTGTAGGGATGGAAGGGAGAGGGGGAGGTTAAAGGGAGGAGGCCATAAAAGCTATGAGAGGGCGAGGTGAAGTTGGGGTCACTGCTCATGCAGGGTTCTCCTGTGAGGTCATCTCATCAACCCAGTACACGTCCTGAGAAACTGCTAAGGAGCTAATTGGTTGAACTGAAGCAATAAATCCTGTTGAAATTTATAGGATTCCATTCAGGGTTTTTTGTTGTTGTTTTTTCCTGTTGAGATAAAGCCTTTTTAGTCTCCATTTCTACCAACACCATTTAATCTATTAATACTATCATAGACATTTACGTCTCCACATAACTTTGAACTTCAATGCAGCCTGAAAATTGAAGAACAAATCTCCAACTCTACTGCTAGATATAGTCATGAAAAAAAACAAAAACTCTTTTCCAATCTAAAATACCCAAACAAACCTAAGTACACTCTGCATTTTAAACAGGATTTAAGTGATTAAAGTAGGCAGATTCAAATAATTGAGGGATCAGTTTGATGCATCAACATCAAATGTGACACTTCTATAAAAGCAAGAGCTTAAGCATTTAAACTGCTTTTGAATATATGGTTGTGTTTCAGCATATTGCCAAGACGGGAAGCCATCAGCAATTACCTGAGAGACCTTTTAGGAATGTTCTGACCTGTTCTCCAGCTCAGAGTACAAGAGTGGAGAGGCATACTATCTACTTTGTTTTAGAGGGATGGTACAATTAAGAAGAGATGTGTTTTAAGAGACAGAAGGTTGTTTAAAGTGGATGAAATGGATTGCTTAACCATCTATGCCAGAAAATAAACCCACCAGGGGAGGGCCAACACCCATATTTGCACCATTAAAACATACTAATGGTGCTATTTAGGTAATAGTGTAATAGAGGAGAAAGAAAATGCCCACTATAGTTTTATGAAAGAAATTAGGACATAAAAAAAATCATATGGGTTATATAAACCTTTACCATATTACGTAGATATGTAATCTTTAATAATGTCCTTGTTTTACACCATAAAATAGTTGGTCTTCACAGTGTATGTGCATACTGTAATATTTGTGAGATCAAATAGCATCCCACTTGTTTCCACATGTTCAAGGAATTGTCTGCAAGGGAAACGGGGGAAAAAACACCCACAACATCCGCTCCTATCATCATGGATCTCATGCCTGAACTCCAGTTTTGTTTCCCTTCTCCATTCATAGGAAAACATATCTGCTTGCAGGAGTAATTAGGCGAGAGGGCTCAAGCCTCACAGCTTCCATAAAATGAATATGAGCGCTGTGAAATGGAGGGCTGAGGAGGGTGGGAGGTGGACCGCAGCACCTCATGAATTCTCCAATTTGCCGTCTGTTTTATCCACTCCAAAAAAAATTCTTGGAAATGACTTTTCCTGGACCATTTTATTGCACAAGAGCCTGTGTTTTTCTCCATGGCAACTTCATAAGAGCAGAACCCAACTAGGCTCTGACTCAACAAACAAAACTTAAAAAAAAATATTCATTTCACCTCCAGGATTCCCCCTTCTCTTCTGCCAATTTTTTTTTTCCTTCTTCTGCAAAACGCGGCCTCGAACAATTAGGCCAATTAGAAGTAATCAGTGCACATATGTGACATGCTGCAGGAGATAATGTACAGGCTCTAATGATGATGAGCCGCAGGTTTTCAAGGCTTGAATCTACTTTTGATATGGGGCCATAGCCTTTATTCCAGCAGGATATGCAGCAACTTGGTGCTTTTAACCTGCAGGATCTCAGCTTAAAGCAACAGAAGGTTAGAACCAACACAAAGGACTAGGCATTACATAAAAGTCTGTCTTGTTCATGGTGAGATGAGCTGGAAGGACGCAGGCGCTTTCCGGCTCTCATGTAGCCGCTAAGCAAAGGCAGGCTGGTCAGGGATTAGTGTTGCAGGCAAGCAGAGACCCGAGTATAGGGCAGGACGTATGTAACTGTGTAATCTCAGCTCTTAGACATGAGCAACTAAGCCCTGCAAAACATGCAGCACACAGCGTCTGGCATAAGCACTTATACTGCTTGAACTTTTTTCTCTTTTAGTTACCAGAAATTGTATTTATTGGGGTTTTAGTTCGTAATCTGAAACTAAAAGTAAAATATTTCACGTTTTTCATTAAAAAAGTGAAAAATAAAAATCTAAAAGATGCATTTAATATTTGCAGTCCTCTCCATCAGTAGGTACTCAGCAAAACATACATTTGCCTCAGTGATCTTGTGTTAAACATATCTAGTGATTTGTTTTGCCTTGTCCCTTGTAAAATAGCTTAGTCTAGTCAGATAGTTTCAAGTGGTGACGCAATCTAAAAATAATACCACAGATTCTCACTACATTTACTACCCCCATAAAAAAACAACAACCCAAAAGCCATGATGCTACCACCCCCCTACTTTAGAGTAGAAGGTTGATTCAAGGCAATATTCTGTGTTAGACTTCATCTACATACAAGCCTCCTACACATGTGGCAGGTTAAGATGACATGTTTTACCAGACTTTTTAAAACTTCCTGCCAGAGTTCACAGACTTTAAGGCTACTTTTGAATATATCCACTAGTCGGGTTTCTTTTCTTTTCTGGACTGACTCTGATCCCAAATGTTTCAAAATGTCTGCACTGAAACTTGTTAAAGCTGACATTCTTACACGTCTGTTATCTTTTTTATTTTAAAAAGTTAATTTGGGATATAGAACTTTTAACATGAAATGTATAATTTAAACAAAATAAAGAGGATTAAAAAAAAAATCACTTTCAGTTGGATTTCTTGGTTTCAGAAAGGAATGAAAAATTATGTCCAGGGGAATTCAAAATGCTTTCCATACTAAATCTTCCCTTTTTTCATATTCATCCAGACCTGGAAAATGATTAAAACAAATGTCCTACTTTTCCAGACCCAGATCTGGATGTAGGCCCAACATATTGGTCTGATGTGACCACAGCAGGTGTCACATGTCTGCTGTGTCCCCTGCATTGCTTGTGGCAAACCTAAACAGGACGTATTATGTCTTTCTTTCAACAATTCCCTCTTTCTTCTTTCTGCTCTAAAAGGCTAGATCTGTAAAGTGCATGACTAACAGCTGTTGTCCCATCAGAGCTGTGAATATATGCTTCCTTAAGAGTTAATATGGACAATTTTTATGAACTAAATCATTCTAAACTACATTATACACTACTTTCTGTTGATCTATCCCAACATTAAAAGTGAAAAACTGGGGAAATAGATCTGTAATCAGATAGGGTTAGGTTTTGATTTTTGTGTTTTTAAGATGCATTTTTCACTATGTGACACAGAGACAAACTTATTTTAAGGAGAGTGAAGGACTAGTTTTCCTAACCACCTGTCCTTGAATCAGACTCCTTACTTAGCATGCCAGCAGAGGATTTAGTTCGAGGCTTTGGTGAACCGTCAACCTTCTTGTCTCAACTAGTTAAGGCGAGTCCAAAGAAAACAGGACATCTGCTAAATTGTAACTCAAGACATGAGCGAGCTAGGCCGCAGCTTCAGCTGCTGTTGAGCAGCTGTGTGGCTGCTAGTGTGTGTGGCTTTTAAGAGGATTCACCCATGCAAAAACGCAGGATAAAAAAAAATGTATTCTTTATTTGTTGCAAATACAGTCATTGCAATGAGGCACAGGAGCTAGCCAACTTTCCTCTTCGCCTGTGTCGCACGCCCTTGTCTACCTTGTAGTGAATACAGAGGAGTATGCCACAGGGAGGGGAGGCCCTACACAGGAACTCAATAATAACTTTCAGCAGTCTAGCCAGGAGGCTGGAAGCCCAGACTGCGGCTGTTCCCTCCTGTCTTCATTCCTCCCTCCGCATAAGCCCCACGCTCCTCCCCCCGTCCGCTCCCTGGCTTGTGTCTGCTCCACAGGACTGATGCATTCTGCAGACAGGCCAGTGCTCTTAAAGAGACACGGGCCACATTTTCATCCCTTGAATCACTGCACTGGATAAAACAGCTAAAGCAAGACCTACTCCATCTCCAGCCTCTCAGTCAATCACCAAGCTTTATTTCGCTCCTACTTTTAACGATCAAGACGACAAGACAACGTAAAATACAGACTGAATAATTGAGGGAAAGTATGTTGAGAGGCTCTCAACTGAAATGTAGCCAGATTCTCTGACTGCGGGTGGCTGTGAAGGTGCCTTTGATGCTTAAAAAAAGGAAAGTGAAACTTTAGAGTGCATTTTTTTCGATAATTGAAACAATTATCTGGAGACCCTTCAGTAATTTTCGTAATGAGAAATTTGGGGTTTCAAACTAATAAAAATTGTCTCTATTGTTATACTGATTAAAATGTGGTTGCTAGGAAACAACAGCAACAAACGGCTATCATCGATAATCATACTGAAAAATGCTTATTCACTTTACTGATTAATCGCTTGTATAATGCTAATCTTTTCTTTTTTTATGCTAAAAGAGTTTTTCTATTAAATAGAAAAAAAGGGATATATTTTATGTCTTGGACTATGTAGCTTTACTTTGAGGACAAAGCCTCTAATTAAGCAAATAAAAAGCATTTTGAATGTAAGATCTAAAAACGCTATGAAGAAAAAGGAAGTTTCCCTCCTATTTGATGTCTTAAAATTCCTCTATGCACCATACAGCCAACTAATTCATGCTGAGCATCACACTGTGGTAAGGAAACATTTACATTTTTAGGAGAGAATTGACAGAAAAACCTACAAGCACACATTTTTTGTTTCTGTCAGCATTTTTCATGCTTCGTTTAGGCCTCAGAGAGACGTGTAGTGCAAATGGGGCTATTGGATGAGAGGCAGGGTAGGTACTAGACAGGACAGTCCATCACAGGACAGTACAGACATACAGGACAATTATGCATGAAAATATGATAATTTTACCTAGAAACCGTGTGTTTGCGCTATGGAAGATACTAACAGTAACCAGAGAGAACCCATGCATGTAGAATAAGAACCTAAGTCGAGGATCTACTTGCTTCAATGCAAAGGGGCTGAGAAATGTGACACCATGCAGCGTAAATTATATCAGTTCACTTTAGGTATTCAAGTCATTGAGTAATAAATTAATCTAGAATTTATCAATCAATGACCGGTTGATTAATAAGCGTCAATTTGATAAAAAAAAAAAATGTATGATGTAAAATAATAAAGAAAAGGTAAGTCGCTCAAACATGCTGTCAGACTATTTGCCACTTTGTTTCAATGACATGGATGTTAGCTGAGATATAGCTCTGCCTTTTTAAAGTAATCCCCCAAACAATGCTGGGGGAGTCTTTAAGCTGTAAGCAGCACATTTTAACAAGGGGTTCTGGTTGCTCTCAGAGGGGGGTTATAACTTGGCTCCATGAAGTGCATAAAATCAAAAAAGCCTTCCAGATCCACAGGACTTCTTTGTAGTCTTTTTCTATCATGTTACTCATTTTTTATATAATACCCTCCACTTTTCCTTCATAATATCCTCACCTTCCAAGCATAGCAGAGAAGTTGATGATGCTCCACCATGCAGCATGGCTACAAGATCACCATTTAGGTTATAAGGAGTTTATCAAGTGTTCATATTTACAAACAGAAAAGCATAACATCAAATCTGCAACGGACCCTCAATTGATTAATGTTTCTGCTCTAGCATCCCACTCTGCTCTAGCATTACTTCTTTTGCAAATACCAGTGAGGATCCAGTGAGCAATGAACATAGGTGCCCTCTAATGGCAGCAACATAAAACACTGAAAGAAATTCCCTCTAAGGGGGTTCTCAGTTGATGGGATGGAAATAATTTCATCTTATAAACCATTAATAGACATTTAATCATAAGTTAAACATTGTTTACATCCCCAGTTCAGGTAAATAAATGAAAAACAATCATAGTTGCATTCAATTAAATACAGTTCAAGATTATCCTGATGTTAATAAGTTATAATTAGAGCCAACTGAGCAAATAATGCCACCTTGTAAAGCACTAACAGACAGCACTGAGACTATGACTATAAGACCACATCCATTCAACAGATACAGAACTCAGCACAAACCAAACTCACCATGGGAGTTATTAAAACATGTTTCAATGATCAAGCCTGATAAAACGGGGCTAAATTAGTGAAAAAACATTTTATATCTTTCGGTGTCAGCTGTTTCATTAACCTTTGACATGAACCATTCTGGCCCTGGGACCTGCCTTCCCCCATGTTTTGAGTACCAGACTCTTCTGTTCCTTCAGACTTTATTTAAGGAGACGACCACTGAGAGTTCTGGTGACAGATTTACAGTTTGAACCAATGAGAGAGAAAGAGCACAACTAAAAATAAATAAATAAATTTAAAAAAAGAGAGTAAATCAGTAAACACTTGGATGTGGAACTTGTCACTTTCAGGGGCAGATTTCCAGGTAGCTAATTTCAGGATATGTGCAGTGTTTTAATTGAATTAGGAAGAAGCATAAAAGGTATATAGGAAGATGTATTTTCTATGGCTATATATATATCAAACATTCAGTCAAACAAGATTTTTAACAGACAATAGGAAGCCTGAACTAATTAATTCAATGTTGGTAGGTTTAAGACTTGACAGCTTTCAACCCTGCTCTATAAAGAACATTTCTTACTTTTACAATTAGCTATGCTAAAAGATTCCTTCAGCAGAAAAGCAGCTTTTAAAATAACCTATTTGTTTGTAAACGAAGTCAGCTGTGTATGTCCAATCGAACAAAACTAGCTAATGGTTTTTTTTTTCAAGATAAGCTTGCACATTATCCCTGAAAATTAGTGAAGTTTACTAAAAACACTAACCTTCTAAAATGCTATACAGTTTACAGATCCGTTTAGCTATTAAATGCAAGTGTTAGCAGGTAGTTATCGTGGATGATTTTCATGAATTTTTTAAAAGACCTGCCCTCTCCACTTAAAAAAAAAAAAAAAAAGCACATGCACAACCCTAGACCCGCTCCAGAGAGGAAACGCCTATTAAACGTGCAAGAGTATACACAAGCCCGTTTCTCCTTGTGCACGCTCTGTTCAAAAGTTGCTGTTTGCATCCGTTATACAAGCTAACTTTCCAAAAGAAGATTTGCAATTTCTTCACTATGTCAGACTTTGAAAATCAAAATGGGGATGAGGGCTTAGGACGGCCTTAAGTAAACATATCACCAGATTGATTGACAATTAGGAGGACCACTCATTTTGATGATCCACACAGAAAAAAAACATCCTCCACTATACCTTTAAGGCTTGTATCATTTAAGGAGTTTGCCAGCATTTTCATAGTGCAACCTTACCAGGCATATATACCAGTATGTGGAAACCACAAAAAAAACAACAACAAAAAAACACAGGAGTGTTTGCATGACTCTTTAATTACTGCAGTCCCTGGGCTATGTTAAACACTTGTGCTGTATCTACCAAACAGTTCTTCAAAGCCTGCATATAGAATGTGTATTGAATATTGTTTTAATGGAATAGAGAACAATTAACTCAAAAGCTTTTCCTGCAAAGAAAGCTAACTAATATTTGCTTTGCCTGCAATTAAAGCACACATACACAACTTAGTTTTTTCAGCCACGACCTTTATGTCCAATTTTCAGTGCTTTAATTGGTAGTGCAATAAATGTGTAGATGCATATGTAATCAATACTTGATATAAATTGGGGGGGAAAAAAATGTTACAGCAAAAACATTTAATACTGTACACGCTCTAATACAGCCGCTAAATAGCCACATCTGCCTTCAGTGGATTTCAAATGGTCCCTAGCTCCGCCTTAGTATGAAGTAGAACCTAAGTCTGTCCTGTGAATATCATTTTGAAAAACTGTAAAAGTAACAAAAAGATATTATCCTGAATTTGGTCTTTCTTCCTCAACTGTTTAAATGTCAGTAGACGTACACTATCCAAAAAATACTACTGCCAAGGTTCATGTGTAGTTTCCGGATGTCAGGTGTTTAAATATACTGCTAAAGAAACTAATGGCTGCATATTGGGTATTTTTGACAACCAGATGATATTGACAAGCAATGGTTGTAAAACTATCAAAGACACTGCATGTCCAATTTAATTAAAATATTACATTTTTGTTTTACGTGTTACTGTATGAGCCATAATAATGTTCTTCATTATCTTGTGTCTGCTGGATGTCAATGTTGTTAAACCACTACAGGTTAGAACCTTTGAATGGGGGACCAGTTGGTAGTTGGACAGTTTGTTGAACATTTAATCAAAATTTACCTAAGATGTAGCTACTGTTTGTATGAATAGAAATGCCAGAGTGACTTCTTTCAAACAATAAATGCACAAAGCAGAAAATGCTTCGAAGATGCCTGCGGTAAATTTGCTTCCCTAAAAAACGTTAAGGCAGCAGGTCAGCTAATATTATTCCATCTTTGCACCAGAGACAGCAGCTAAAGACAGTTGAGTTAAGCCACTACATTGCTAATTTGAAAGATGTTGTTTGTCTAACAGAGGATGATTCCACCAAATAAATGCAACTAATTTACAATAAACAAACCAAATTTATGTTAATAACAGACGAGGTCATATTAGACAGAGAATGGACCAAAAAGTTTCACCAGTAAAAGCAAAATGTTGCACACACTTGCTGCAGCATAGAATTAAAACGACTGCAATGAAGAACTAAGTCTGGAAAAGCTATCAGGCTGAGTTTGTAGTTTTAGATTAAGTTCAGGCCCTTTCAGACGATGAAAAAAATAAAAAATTCAGCAGGGAACATGACTAAGACTCTCAGGGGTGTCCTCTGTGATGGCTTTAAATCAAATCTACTGTTGTCAGAGCTCAACAATGCTGTTATTCCCACTTGAATTCATCGTTCCAACAAAACACACCGCCACCTGACTGTAAGGCTGTTTCTGGACAAAAAGCAGAGAGGGCCAGAATGTGTAGCTGAACAAAACAACTTACTGTGTCCGTTACTCTGTGGCGAGCAGGGCAATTTGAGAGGGTGACGCATACCCAAACAACACCGAGTCATTGAGTCACCAGTGTTTACGCAGCCACATAATTCAGCACCATCTGCAAGGCTCAGGTCTGATCTTCCGACATTCACCAGTTTGAAATCCTCAGAGACATTTTAAAAATACACCAGATTTTATAGACCAGATCTTAATATACAGCAAAGATATGTATTCAGATCTCTCACCCGGGGCACTTTTTGGCTCATCAACACCATACATTTTTCTGTACTGTATTGGGACTTGACATGATACAATCAAACAAACTAAGGCGTAATACTAAATACTTATAATCTTTTGTTCAAAAAATAAATAAAAATCTGAAGTGAGGTATTCTTCTGAAACCGTTATGGATCTATAAAATCAAGTTCAACCAATTGCATTCAGAAGTCACTTAATTACTAGATTCCATGCATGAATGCAGCTCTTTGATAGTCACGGATTACCAGACATGGCCATTCACCTAAACAAAAGGCTGGGCAAAAACATTAATCCAATTTTGAGTCAAGAGGGCAATCGTTACTTTGTAGAAGCTGTGCAGATTCACAGCTCAGGCGGGAAAATATAATCTGGCAACCCAGACTAACAATGTGTAGCAAGGTCTGTTTATTTTGATGCATTATCAATCCGGGGCTGTTCCCATCAAATCCGTTTAGGGAAAGGAGAGACATAAAGCAGAACACCTACCAAAATTTGGTATTAGCCAGTCACAGTAACAAATGAAGTTATCTGAAGCAGCAGGCGCCATGAGTAACCACATTAAAATTGTTTTTATGCCCTTGCTTTTATTCTTTTAAAAATTAAATTGTGGATTCTGACAAAACAATTTCATAGCAGAAAATACACAAGCATCCTACTGCGCTGTCATGTGTACTTTGGTGGGCTAGTTTCCTCTCGCTTTCTTAACATCTCTATGTCCTCCCTTAAACCATAATACTGCAACGTGATTGTTCAACCCATTGTAGGTCAGTGTCGAACGGTTGGAGAGGAAGCGGAACAAGATGGATTCTGGTCCGTTTGTGAACACACAAATATCTCAAGAATATTAGTATATAGTAGGCAAGGTTTGGGAGATTATAACAGCAGCACAAATGCTTTACATACACCAAAATACGAAAGGCGATTAAGATGAACAAAGCTATAAAAAGCCCTAGAGACTAAGCCAATGTTTAATAAAAGGTGAACTGACCAGAAGAGCCCAAATACGACTTTATGACATCTGTGTAGGAAAACTGACAGTCTCTGTCATGCATGTGGCATCTTCATATGAAAAATGTGGTGGCCGTATCATTCTAGGGGAGATGCTGATCAAAATTGATATAAAGATGGATAAGGCTACATAAAGTTCTGTTCTAGAAATAAAATATAATGGAGGATGTAAAAGATTGAGACAAGGATCGACCTTCCAGTAGGTTAACCCTAAACATACCACTGAAGTCACAATGCAATGGCTAAGATTAAGAAATACAGCATTAGATAGCCAAATTCGAAGCCTAAAGCCAATTGAGAATCTTCAACATGTTTCAAAAAGTAATTTCCAAAAACATTCTCTGTCCTTTCTATAAAAAGGAAACAGAAAATGTTTAGTCTTTAGATTTGCAGCTGACTATGGTGCATTACAAAAGACACTAACTTAAAATGGAAGCCACTCTTTAAAAATTTTGGTTGCAAAACAAGTGAAACATGCAACCTTTTTATTTTAATACACAATTAACAATTCTTTGTGTTGGTCGTTCACATAATAGCCCAATCAGGTTATCTGCTGAAAAATGACCACAGTAAAAAAAAAATATATATATATCAAAGCAGTCGGGTATGCTAGAGCTTTTTTATGTATTGGTCTTTTACTTTAAACCAACAGTCACTTCCTTTACCAAACCGGGCAAATGCAAGAAAAAAAAAAAGGCAATGAACTTCTGACCTGTCATTGAGAAGGCAGAGGAAGCTCTGCAGCTCAGGGGGCAACCAGAGTCCACCATCCACTCCGTCACTCCTCCCCTCAGTGTCTCACCCTACCATCTCATAAAATCCCAGCCAAAAAAAAAACCCTGCTCCCCCTTTTTTTATGGATGCCAGATGGTGGGGAGGCCTCCATTGCCTCTGGACTTGCCTCCACAGTCTAGTAAAACCAGCTGACCTCAGTAAAATAAAAACGGCTATTTATGAAAAAAAAAAAAAAAAAGGTTTGGAGCAAAACACACAAACATCCTGCCACTGAAACAATCCAAAGGCATCTCATCTTCCATAGAGCCCTTTTACAAGACAGGAGTCAAATACGTAAGCATGTGTGCTCTCACGGTAAGGTGGTGAAGTCCAGATGTAATAACTATACCCAGGAACATTTTATTATCCTGTGTGAAGTTTTTCTGGGGACTAATTGTGAGCTTTGGGTGTGAGTGCAGGACCTTTGGCAACGTCTTTAATTCTCCCTGAGAAACGGAGAAGCAAAACAAACAGCCGTCTGCGTTCAGGAGGACAAAGCTAAACCGCAGAACCACAGTCTGGCCTGCGGTTCACAACATTTTTGTTCCAGCAGTGACTTCACCTAAAACAAACCCTCAGCAGGACATATTCACCTCAGCCTGAGGGAGAAGAATCCTAAAAAAAAAAAAAAGGGAGCTTTAGTTTGAAACTCCATTAACACCCCTGCACCAAAAACCTCTTCTACATAGCTGCTTCTAATGACGATGTTTTCACCAAGCGCTGGAAAAACTCTAATCTTTTCACTCACTCATCACTTGTGTAGGAGTTGTGTGCTTTGGTGGCTCAACTGAGTCCAGGCTTCGAGAGCGAGGTAAGTTTAGAGGGAAAGAAGGTGAAAAGGCCATGGATCGCCTTTGTATAAAAGAGCGGGTGAATCAATAGCTTTCTTTTACTGCAAATCAATTTAAGTGATTATCCCCTTTTTCCAATAACAACCGTCTTCACTCTCTGTTTACCTCAGATGCCCCTCTTGTTTTTGTGCCCCTCCTTTCTTTATTTGTTCTACCAGTTGGGATCGACCATTTATGTCCTGCAATTCAACCTGACCTCTGGGCAACCCCTGCGTTGGCTGCCTAAGTCATTAGGTTGGCTGTGTCTGCAGGTTATTAGTGTGATAAAACTTTACTGTCCTTCCTACCACAAGAGCAGGGATAAAGGGGGGGCAAGAGGGCATTTGGTCACACAAAAAACACCTAGATGACACATATTACATCAAAATAAGTAAAAGAAAGGCTGCAAGCATCACTAAATGAGGTTGTCTGCCTAAAATTCGGAATCATAAATAAAAATGAAAGATATCGCCTGGTGAACAGAATAGTAAAATTTTCAAAAAGACCATTTTATACGATACAAGGAAGCTTTGCACGTTTAAAGCCATTTAAAAAGGAAACTATTTTCTAGAACATCTACAGACATGCCTCAGGCAGACAACAGGAAGGCCCTGTTTAATTATAGTGAACCGTCAAGCCCCATCATAGAACATGAAGATTTTAGAAATGTTTGCAGCCATTTTATAATCTCACAGTTAAGGCAAGGATTTACATTCTCTGGTAAAAACACAGAAGAACAGTTGTTTAATTAATGCAAGCGCCACTAACTCTTTGATCCTTAACCTGAAATGCTTAAAATAGTATAAAATCTCAATGCTGGTCTTTTAATATAGAAGAGCCCATTTTTTATAGTAGCTAATGTTAACTATGTCTTGTTTTGCAATTGAAGCACGCAAAAAAAATATTTGTGAGTGTATTAGTTTTTTTTTTTTTTATACAAAACCCTGATGTTAATTGTTACTAATGCTAAACCCGCTAATAGTAAATATAAAACACCAGTCAACTTTGCATGTTGTAATTAGTACATTACTTTAAAAATACTAAAACTTGATGTATAAAGTTAATCTTCTGATCTACTCTAACCATGCTTCATAATTTTTTTTTTTACTTTGTTATGAAAAGAGTAAACCGCTAATGTTTAATATTATTAAGTGTAACTTTTCTATCTTAAAGGTAGCAAAAAATGACAGCTTCCTTATTTTCTCAAGTTATACTGAGCTCTTTTATTGTTAATAAATTGTGTTAATAGCTCTTAAAAAAACAATCTAAATATTGATTCATTAATGTTATTGTTTTAAAATAGTAAGGCTCGACAGCAGTGGTAGAAGAAGTACTCAACAGTAGTACTTGAAGAAAAGTATTGATACTCACAGCCGATTCTTACTCTACTACTCAGTCAATAATATACTCAAGTTAAAGTATTAAAGTAATCACTTTTCAAAATACTTAAATATTCAAAAGTACTTGGATTTAAAAGTACTTAAGTATTCACAAATACCATTAAAATTTCTACCAGCACATTGGTGTATAATTCTCAGAAACCACCTGAGGTATTGACGTTACTAATGCTAACCATGCTAATTCAGGTAATCCCTAATATAAGGTACGACAGAAAGCTAAAAATGTTAAATCTGCAAGTATGCATTGCTACTGCTAACGCCACAAATTGCGTTACTTCCTTATATAAAATGCAAAACGCGGTTTAAAAATCTAAATTCTTGCTTTGCCTTTTTTTAAAACAAAATATTATATATATTAACATATATAAATGTAAATAATATGTTTTTTTTTGTTTTTAAAAAAAGAATAACAACACATTGCAGGAAGGCTAAAAAAATCCTTGTTTGTCCTATAACTTCACATATATCTTTAAAGTGAAATTGTAATTGATATAATCAATAGCGACGATAAATCAAAGGAATCTCTAATAAGGAGACGTGTCCCTTTGTGCGTTTGCATTGGGGAAACCTAAAGACAAGAGGTTTAAGGGGGGGCTGGTGTTTGTCAGTGTCGTTTCCTCCTGTGCTGCAGAATCTGTGGGCAGTGACACTAACTGCAGCCTCAGCACTTTTCCATGTTCTCTTGTTTCAAGCCAAGAGGGAGAACAAAGGCAAATAGCTAAGTTGTTGCAGAGGTGACGGGGACAGAGGCGTTCAACTCAGGAGTCTCTGCTCCCTCCATAATGAGCACCGCTGTCTGTGATGGAGTCTTGCTGGAAATCCATGCAGCTGCTATACACAGCCACTCAAGCCGACTGTAGTCTGCCCACAGACAGCAGTAACTGGAGCCCACCCCTTTTTACACTGCAGCCCAGTCTACCACAAAATGGAAACCACAGTGTGCCTGGAATTTGCTAGGAGACACATGGAGATCCATGTAGCGCGGCAGTAAAACTCCATTAAAACTGTTAACTCCGCTGAGGTTCCTGAGTAGCACATTATCTGTAAGAAGCAGAAGGTTTTTAACTGTTAACTCTTTGCAGAACAGTGCCGCTAGTAAAAAAAAAGGCTTTGAAGAACTACAAAAGAGTGACAGGATGAATCTGCTACACTAATGATGCACTGTTAAAACATTGATAAAAATTAGTTAGAAGGCAAGGTGTAGTTTCCTCTAAAAAAACAAGCTCATTGCTAAGACTCAGCAAATATTTCAATGCAGCAGGGACCAGAAATGGACACGATCAACATGATTACTAAAGGACGCAGTCAAAATAATGGTGCAGCTTCTTCAAAAACTCAAAGTGTTTTTATCCATCAGCAGACCTAGTTAAAGGCCAAACCATTAACAGCAAAAACATGCAACTTCCCGTTCTGAGTGGGTGGGATGTTACGCAGTTGACTGTGTTTGCAAGTATAAATGTTAGTGCTGCTCAGATATTTTTGGCCTATATGGAAGCAATTTCATGTCTTATTTCGAGAAATCCAAATTTGTGGTCTGGCCACGCCCACATGCATTGTTAAAGAGACAAGCTATTTCTTGTCTCAGAATATACTGAAAGATGCTTAAGTTTATCAACAGCAACTGGGAGTTTGTTTAAAATGAAAGTATGCAAAGTTCACCATATGGCAGCCTGGATCCAAAATGGCAGACTCTCTGCATGGTCTGGTTTACAGTTCCAAGACACTTTTGTACTTCTTGAGAGATTGCATATCATTAAAATAACAGGGCAAAGCCCCTCCCCTGCTTGCTGTGAAGCACTGCTGGTCAGGACTCACCAACTAGAAAACGCATTAAAATAAAAAGGCTGCAGTCACAGAAAATAAAGAGCACCAAAGTGCAAAAACTCTGCAAAAACAGAAATGTTCAGCAAGCATAAAACCCACTGCAAAGACATACAAGTTTCTAGCACACAAAACACAAAAGATGCATGCAAAGAAAGAATGCTGCAAGCAGCAAAGACCCCTTCAAGTTACAAAAAGCTGCAAACCAGCTAATAACGGAAGTGATCCAGACCACTAGGTGGAGGTACTCTTTTTCTCATTCGAGATCAGACCTTACTACTGATAGACCAGACCTTTTCTTAACACATTAATCTTATAACCACCTAGAGGACATTTGGAGGAAGACAAGATAGGCAGGGTTTCCTTTGAGTCTGTTTCTAAACAATCTCTCAGCATCCGGTTTGTGTTTTTACAAAGAGTCTAGTCCTATATGAGATGATCGCCATCTCCCCCTAGTGGTATGCAGCACTTATTTGATCCAGAAGTAGCTTGCAACTTTTCTTATCTTGTAGCTGCTTTTGCTACTTGCAGCATTTCATTGTATGTTTTTTGTTTGCAGATGGTTTTGTTTTAGCAGCGTTTTTTTTTTTTTTTGCCTTTGCACTTTGCTGCTCTATCTTCTGTGACTGCAGCATTTTTCGTTTTTGCAGCTTCTATCCTTTGCATGTGTTGTTCGTTTCTGATTTTTTTTTTTCTTTTTTGCATGTTCGTCTCCTCTTTGTGCTTGCAGTACTTGCATCTCCCGAACACCGTTTCTTTGTACAATGCCATGAAAGTGTGATTCTAAGCCTTGCCTACTACATCAAACTCTCAAGAGAGGTGAATGCAGTTTTAAAATCTGTCAATGTGAAAAAAGGCCTTTTATAAATCTGTTTTTGAAAGCTGACCCGTACTTTGTCCATACTGAGCTTTATTAAAAAGACCCATACACCCTACATGCTGGCTGTTTCTTAGTGATAAAAACAAGTATTCTAACATTATTAGCCCCAAATGTCTTTCCTTTAAAAAGTTGAGGCATTCCATGAGGAGGCCGTTTTGGCAGTTTTTGGCCGTTAAGTGCGAGTGAGTGCCAGCCCCACCCCATTAAGACCGAGCCCCGCACGTCATGTGTTTCCACTTTACCGACAGGGTGGAAATGACCTCAACGCAGTAAAAAAAGATGACAAGGGTGCTAGTGCTGTTCACCAGATGTGAGCAGAAAAAGGAGGAGGACTGGGGCAGGGAAGAAGGGGGAGAGAAAACCATTCGCCTGAAGAATTTACTGCAAACCCCTGAGGAGCCCTGTGATTGAGGGTTCAAGTCGAGCTCCAGAGGTTTCTGGTGTATCTCAGCGGCACTCGGGGAGCATAAAGGAAGAAAAAAAAAAAGACTTCACCCACCCAAAATAATAGTATAAACTACTGTCATTCCACTGCACCTGCCTGCAAACACAAAAGCCACTTCCTCCCACTGCGTCCAGCCGAGCCCCTTTATCCCATTTAGCGGAGCCTGCGCCGCAACAAAAGGCAGAGAAATTAGGGAGTTGCACTGATGATAGGGCGACTAATCTCTTTGGAGGGACTCATTATATTAGCCGAGTATACAGTTGAGCAGCTGAAAGGGGTGAATTAAATATGGACATGCAGAGATGGGGGCCTATTGTTGAAGATGAGCTCAGGCAACAATGCCCTGTTATTACCCCTAGAATAATTCATACATTCCTTTCAGGACAGACGCTGCAATAAGACCACCTTTCCTGCCATTGATTTAACAGGTTGATATGAGGTCACACACATAAATTACCTTAAAATCATATCTTTAAGAAGTAGAGATGTACAGATAAATCGTTGAATAACTGTAATCTTGATGCACTTTGATCCGTAATTTAATGTCTTTTCCTTCTAATTAGTTAAATGTAAATAAAGCTTTACAAAGTTTCATAATATTTAGTCTGTAACGATACATCATGTACGTAAATCAACTTTTTGCAAATCCATCAAAATTACATAAATATCAAGGTTTATAGACCTTTTACTCAGTTCAAATAGGAACAAGAAAATGTGATATATATAATTTCACTGAATTACGGCTGAAGATTTTCAAGTTGTCTGACGTGAATGAAAAGTTTATCAACATTTGTTAAAATTAGAATCTGTTGGTTGAATCGCAACCAAACCTGGAAATCAGTATTGGTACTCTACACTATATTCTTTTTCTTTTTTTTTTAAACTAATTTACAGAAGAAAACCTTTTAACTGGAATAAAAAGGAAATATCAGAGCTAGAATTAGCATGCTGACATCAAACAAAATCCTTAATCTGTATTGTTCTAGAAAAGCCTGATTGTTACAATAATGATAATCCAATAGTAGATTAACATTCTGTTTTTTTGGTTACAGGTTAAATCTTGCTTGGATTGAATTAAAAATGGAATTAAAATCTGTATTTCAGAACTAAAAAAAAAGTTAAAATGTATCGTTGCATCTTCTTCAAATAGGTTATATTCCTTTCTGAGCTGCATAAAAAAAGTCTTGTCTGGAGTTAGATGGAAACAGGTGACTTTAACACGCACTCATGAGCAGCAGATTAGATCTGCTGGCACCAACAGCAGAGAGGTGTCTGGTTTTCATGATAATCTGAAAAGCAGCTTGAGGTTTTTCAGGATGATGTGCGCGCGTCAAGCCCCTGTCTTCACATCAGCCCTCCATGCTGCTTTAGACACAGGGCTTATAATAGTCCACTCATTATAGGATAAAGGGTGGGCCTGCTCTATTTCCGGCTATGGCAGCAGGTGTGAGTGTCTGTGCTTGTCGACCGGTTGGAAATAAAGCCAGAGGACTGTCAATGCCACAAGCACCATGGAGGCTGCTGCAATGACAGTTTGGGCAATCCTGCAACTATCAGACACCTGCAAAAGGAGGGAAGGGAGTGGGCTTGAAGGTCCATCTATACGCCTGTCTTTTTTAATTGAAGCCATGCTTTAGGAAGAGCAGGATGGTAGAGGAGGGCGGGGCAGGTGTGCTTTGCTTCTTAATGCAAGGTCATGGAGAGTGGAAAAAAGAAAAGTGTCCCACCTGACCAGATGATGCTGCGGCGAAGAGGGACAGAACCCAATGTGACTGAAATACTGAATAAATAATGTTTCTACACTCGCCTGCGTTAGAGTCTGCTAGGACAGCTGTGCTGAATTCATTTGATACGGGTGCCTGCTGACAATGCGGCATTGCTCCATCTCTGCAAGAAAGCATGTTTAGCTTAACTCTGAAGAGAGCACATGGTGGGGAGGGCAGGGAGCTCTTCAGGATGGAATAATTATTGTGCGGCGAGCTTTGACCCAGGGTGGAGAAATAAAACATTCTGGAGATCCGAGCGCTCTTCTATGCAATGTTCAGGAGGTTCATTAGGTACATAAGAGGAGCGAGTCCAAAAAAAGCGTGGATCCCACTCATTTGTGAATTTAGCCAGCACTTGAAACCAGGGGGAGGATGGTTATGAGGTCATCCTGACAAAATATCTCCATCTCCATCTATTTATCTGTAATGAAGGGGATAGATGATGAGTTTCCGTCCCTCCAAAAGAGACATGTGCCTGTATGTAGGCCAGTCTGAGTACAGACTCACGCAGCGTGTGCTCACCAGAGTGGAGGTGGAGATCTAAGTATAATGCAGAGTGAGGGGGAGTGCAGGAGGAGATCTCAGCAGAGGAGAGGAGCAGAGTCCTGAGTCTGTGCCTCTGCACGAATGTGCTGTCCTGCAGGGTCGAGGGGGAGGTGTCAAACTGAGTAGGTGAGGCACAAGAGGAGGCGTCAGTCAGGGTCTCAATGATGTGGAGTGAAGTGGGTTGGGAGAAAAGGATGCTGTGAGGACTTGTCGAGTCACAGCAAGGAGGTCAGAATGAGGGAGTTAGGGCAAAGGGATGGAGGAGGATGAGGTCTCTGAACTGTAAGAGAACCGCGCACTGCGACTTCTCATCATGTGTGTGTCTGTGCACGTGTGTTCTGGCGCTGTTCTTTAAGCCAACCAGCCAGAGAGCACAAAGTTCTTATTTAGCACAGGAAGAGCAGCTCTGCTTAGCAACCACAGGCGCCCTCCAATCACAAGCGCAGATGAACAGACTCCGACTGAGGACGAGTCCTTTCTGGGAGTCTAAAGGAGGCCTCAAAATGTTGTGGTCCAGGCCTGCCCACACAGAAAGATACACAAAACAGATCTGAAGCTGAACTCTGAGTTTTTTATGTCACTGGCACACATAAACACACGCGCACACAGACTCCCCCGCTTCACCGTCGACTGAACTCGCCAAAGAATTCAAAGTTAATCTGAACCCTCCTTAATCCGAAAATAAATTATGTATATCCCAAAGACCAATGTAGTCGTGTAAATCCCTAAAACACTGATTCTTTTCCCTTTTCCTCAAAGCAACTTGGCATGGCACCAGTTCTGAGTGAACCAACGGCACCCAACCCCCGATTGGGATCTGCTAGCCATCAAAACAGGAGGCACGAATGAGATTTGGCCCAAAACGACGTCTGAACACTGAGCAGTCTGTTTGGTTTTAGCTGCCTGAGCTAATCCTCCTCCCGATAGCTTTGAAGGTGTTTGGTGGGCGGATTGTAGGCGAGAGCAGCATGCCGATTTGTCATATGGCACCAGCAGGGCCTACTTCTGCTCTGGCTGGAGCTCCATTAGCACATCTCCAATGTGGTCTAACAGTTCCGCCGAGCTTCAGGTCAATTAAAGAGAGGAGGTTTAAAAGGATAAATATTGCAGTCATGCTTGTGCATCTTTTGGACTCTTATCAGGCAAGCATTTGTGGAAGGGGAATGTCGAATGGTTGGTTATCTCTGTGCGGTACATTTAATTCATGCTCTAATTACAAAATTCCAGAGGGAACAGCTATAAATTGTCAAGATGCTACAAACAGGCTGGAGAGGGAGGAGAGACTTGAGTCTTTCTGCGTTCCTTGGGAGAAAAAAAAAAAAAAAAAAAGATCTGTCCAGAGAATAACAGTTTTGACGTGCACCATGGTCTCTGCATTCCAGGAGTTATGTGGGATTATTGGAGTTTAAAACCCCCATGACTGCAGCAGCTTAGTAGCTCAGCAAGCAGCAGATGCAGACTCCAGGATTTCCTGTCTATGCACCAGATGGGCCTGATTCTTAATCACAGCGGTGCAAACCAGGAGGTTATCGAGGAGGAATTGATGATGATGATGATGATTGTGGAATTACACTAACCCAATACAGGCATCTGTTCTGCAACTAACAGTCCAACTGACTAACTGGTTTGTCGACTGCAGTCACAGCGTGTGCTCGTCTCCTCCCTCGTCTCATCCAACTCGATCATCACCAGTCGCCTTCCTCCCTCGCTCCTCCAGTTACACTAAAAAGTCCTTTACACTTGTTTAGAGTTATGACAAAGAGATTTGGAAGGAAGACTGTCCCCATGAAGCTATTAAAAAGGAATGGGGTTGAAAAAGCATATCTGAAATTACTCTTTTGAATCAGTAGGTTGTTACAAATCATTTATTTCATCCACTTTTTGCATGTTTGAGTATAAATAAATAGAATTTTTAAGTTTTCTAAAACAACTGGATTTACACTAATAATGATTTTTATTGAAACTACTAGTTAAAAGTAGTAAATATATATATATATATATATGCACTTTTTTTGTTTAAGAAAATTGATTTAATGTAGTTATCTCATTACTGTATCTCTGACTGTATGAAGTATAATCTATGCAGCCCTTCCCCTCCTCCACATGTTGCTGATCAATGCCAGCCAGTCTTTATAGTTTAACACAGAGCAGAAAAACAAAAAAATATAATAATCTACATTGTAATTGAACACATGTGCTATTTAGCAAATCTTTATTCTTCATATCTATGTAAGTCAATGAGTAATACATGTATTAAAAATATTGTGTTAGCAGAATTTTTCAACTTTGAAAATGAAAAATACTTTATGTTATACATATTTGTTTAACATTTTTGTAGATATCCTGTTTTTACTAAAGGTTTTATAAAAATGTGAGAATTTTGTACTAGCTCAAGCTGAGCTTACGCATCTAATTCTGCACGTGTTAAAAGAGTGTTCAGAATGAAAACAGGAATGGGCAAGTCAGAACTAAAAGACAAACCAACAATGGTATCATCAAGGAAAAGTTTTAGATGTCTTTAGCCGTTTTTAAGTGTATGCCTTTTTAAAAGTAAACTTTGTTAAAATCAAGAGTAAAGTAAGTTTCCATGTGTAAAACAGAAGTTTTATAAGATCATTTGAGGACCTACTGTAGGTATACATGAAAGTATTATCTTTTCTTACAGATTCCAGTAATGATGACTCTAAAGGTTTTCTAAGGCCTTTATTTTCTATCAGACATGCAGACACCAATGTGGGCTCCTATCTGTCCTTTCAGGACATAACAAGGAAACTGGTGACACAGCAGTCTCACCAGTGAGGATATCCCACCCTGAGAGAGGCTGGGGGGTTGAAGACCTTTCCATACAGCGGCCAAAGAAACAGGGCGCTCTCAAAGAACCGCTTGCCGCACTTCACGGCCTCTGAAAGCCTGTCCCTCAAACAAAAGAGGCAGCAGGTCTTCAGCACACATTACCCATGAGAGAGCCCCAGCTGACACCCTTTTAACATGGGGTCACTGCTGCCAGAATGAAGGCCACAACCCCTGGGAGCTCCTGACACCCCTTTGCCTCGACTCGTTGCTTCTACGTTGGCTGCAGCAAACTGGTCAGCGGGCGGGGGGCTGGTCAGACTTAGAAATGGAGGGTTGGCATCTTAAGATATATATAATATTTCTGATGTTAGGAAGAAAGCTCGACCGGTAGCAGTGGGATTAAATAACGAATTAAGAATGTCGGATACTGTTCAGCTGGGTTTATGTGGTTGGGTCAGGCTTTAGCTGGCTGGGTCAGACAGACCCATCGAGGTCCAAAGTGTAGCACTATGATGGCTCTGAGGACTTAGAGAGAGGTCAGCAGACAGATGGGAATGGAAATGAGCTGAGCTGATTTTAATCTGGCTGATCCAGCCATAACATTCAGCTGTTTACATTAAAACACACGTGTAACCTGGACGCACACGGCAGAGCCCAACACACAGTCTGCTGATATTCAGAGCTTAAGGATCATTTGAAAAGAAGAATATTTCATCTTTAATAAAACCAAATCACCTCACCCTCTGCTTCTCTTTATTCCAGGTTTGAGGATATTTGCATGGAGTGATGAGAACAATGAGATGGGAAAAAGCATAACTTGGACTCACTTGGATGGTTTTAATATCCATTCCTATTAAAGACCGTCCACCCAGAGCCCCCTTTAGCTCACCGCTCAGTCAGATGATTGATCACAATGGCCTTACTTCTAAGGGATTTTGTTTTTACAGTTAATACTCAGAGGTACTCCACTTTTGACTTAACGTTTTCTTTTAATTACAATTTCAATCCTCCCTCTGAAAGATTTTCATGCTAATCAGAAAAGTCAATGTTTAAAATCAGCTCATGCCTGGGTCAGCATAATGTGGGAACTGACTGTGAAGTTGGAAGTTTAATGCACCAAATTTATGGAGAAGCTGTCTTAAAACTCCAATATGATGAACAGAACTGTGATACCAGCAAACAAGAGATAATGCTGTTATAATGAGACTTGCAGAAATAAACATAGGCTTAATACATTTTTAATGTGTTTCTGCTTTGGCTTTCCTGGGCATACAGATGTCAGACTGTGTTTAGCCTCTGCAGACATTGAAAAAAAAAAAAGAAACCTAACCTTTCCATTTCAATATAATGGGTAGGAGAAAGAATGGTTGGATGGTGCAGTTTACAAGATGAATGCCAAATCATTTCCCTTTTCATAAGAGTCTGTTTTATGCAGATAACCCTCTTACAAAAGTGTTGCCACTATACAGGTGCTGGTCATAAAATTAGAATATCATGAAAAAGTAGATTGATTTCAGTAATTCCATTTAAAAAGTGAAACTTGTATATTATATTCATACATTACATACAAACTCATATATTTCAGATGTTTATTTTGTTTAATTTTGATGATTACAAATGACAACAAATGAAAATCTCAAATTCATCATATCAGAAAATTAGAATATTGTGAAAAGGTTCAAAATTGATGGCCCCTGGTGCCACACTCTAATCAGCTAATTAACTCAAACCACCTGCAAAAGCCTTTAAATGGTCTTTCAGTCTAGTTCTATAGGCTACACAATCATGGGGAAGACTGCTGACTTGACAGTTGTCCAAAAGACGACCATCGACACCTTGCACAAGGAGGGCAAGACACAAAAGGTCATCGCTAAAGAGGCTGGCTGTTCACAGAGCTCAGTGTCCAAGCACATTAATAGAGAGGCGAAGGGAAGGAAAAGATGTGGTCGAAAAAAGTGTACAAGCAAGAGAGATAACCGCACCCTGGAGAGGATTGTGAAACAAAACCCCTTCAAAAATGTGGGGGAGATTCACAAAGAGTGGACTGCAGCTGGAGTGAGTGCTTCAAGAACCACCACACACAGACGTATGAAAGACATGGGTTTCTGCTGTCGCATTCCTTGTGTCAAGCCACTCTTGAACCACAGACAGCGTCAGAAGCGTCTTGCCTGGGCTAAAGAGAAACAGGACTGGACTGCTGGTGAGTGGTCCAAAGTCATGTTCTCTGATGAAAGTAAATTTTGCATTTCCTTTGGAAATCAAGGTCCCAGAGTCTGGAGGAAAAGAAGAGAGGCACTTCATCCACGTTGCTTGAAGTCCAGTGTAAAGTTTCCACAGTCAGTGATGGTTTGGGGTGCCATGTCATCTGCTGGTGTTGGTCCATTGTGTTTTCTGAGGTCCAGGGTCAACGCAGCCACATACCAGGAAGTTTTAGAGCACTTCATGCTTCCTGCAGCTGACCAACTTTTTGGAGATGCAGATTTCATTTTCCAACAGGACTTGGCACCTGCACACAGTGCCAAAGCTACCAGTACCTGGTTGAAGGACCATGGTATCCCTGTTCTTAATTGGCCAGCAAACTCTCCTGACCTTGACCCCATAGAAAATCTATGGGGTATTGTGAAGAAGAAGATGCAATACACCAGACCCAACAATTCAGAAGAGCTAAAAGCCACTATTAGAGCAACCTGGGCTATCATAACACCTGAGCAGTGCCACAGACTGATCGACTCCATGCCACGCCGCATTGCTGCAGTAATACAGGCCAAAGGAGGCCCAACTAAATACTGAGTGCTGTACATGCTCATACTTTTCATGTTCATACTTTTCAGTTGGCCAACATTTCTATAAATCCTTTGTTTTTATTGGTCTTCAGTAATATTCTAATTTTCTGATATGATGAATTTGAGATTTTCATTTGTTGTCATTTGTAATCATCAAAATTAAACAAAATAAACATCTGAAATATATGAGTTTGTATGTAATGTATGAATATAATATACAAGTTTCACTTTTTAAATGGAATTACTGAAATCAATCTACTTTTTCATGATATTCTAATTTTATGACCAGCACCTGTATATATATATATATATATATATATATATATATATATATATATATATATATATATATATATATATATGAAGGCTAATATGTCTATTCCTAGAAAGGTTTCTAAAAAAGTTGAATTGAGCACAAATTTCTGATCAATATTTCTCATTTTGAAATTAAAACTAATAACGCTGCCATTGAGAATGCTGTTTGTTGTGTATATTTCTCCATCCTTTATCAGGAAGCCATCTGGCAGCTGGAGTGGACACAAGGCCGTGAGATTGGATGGTGCAAAAAGAATGGGGGGTTGGCTGGGTCATTATCTTCACGGGGGGAAAAGGGGTCAGAGGTTATGGCCCTTTGACAACACATGTCAAGGCCCGGCTCACACACCTTTCAGCTTCTGAATGGGACGGTCTGCAGCGTCCGCTCTGCAATCTGCCCCCATCCGCACGCCATGCAAAATAGCTAACTGACCAAATGCTTCATCAGATGCAAAGCAGGGAAACTTTGATGATGATTAACACTTGGATTGCTCGAGAAAATCTTTAAAGTCACATCCACATTGAACATCACAGCAGCTTTTCCTTGTGGCGCCGTCACGGCTCTGCTCCTCTTTCAGCGCACAAGGAGGGAGTCTAGACAGATGATACAAGCAGACAAGGTAACCTGTCTCTTATTAATAAAACACTCCTGACATCAGAGAGGCTGTGGCAGGCCGATAACATTGTGTCTTCATTGGGGCTGGGTAAGCCGAGCCAAACGGAGCCACGGTGAGTCCAGCTCTGCCTTTCAGCAGCTTGGCCTGTCAGGCTGATGTATGGGCAGAACGCTGGCGAACGACTCCCCGAGGATCAGATCTGTCTGCTAACTGGGACACGAGTGACAGTGAACCACAGCAAACCCACATCACCCCTGACTCCATCCTCCTCTCCGCTACGCTGCCTCCATGATGCTCTGTGCAGTTTATCACACACACACTCTGAAAATCAGTCAGGACTGGAGATTTGGAGAGAATCATAACTACACAGCTGATACATCAACCCTGCTGTCTGATGTTAGAAACGCTCCTCGATGCTTGGAAAGAGAAAACTGCAGACATAAGATTTCCTGTTAGAAATCTATTAGTTTATTTCCTTTATATGCAACTTAGTTTAGATTCCAAATCTTTAGTCTTCTCCTTGCATAAGACATCTTTTGGGCCCAGCTAGGACTGGAGCAGCGCCACAGTGATGCATTCAGAGAGGTCCACTCATTATCAGAGTCCCACATAGCAGCTGCTCTGTGACGAAGATTCAGCCACCTCGTCTCTTGGCCCTGAGCATCCCTGACCCACGCAAAGAGCTGCAACCCCCCCACTACACACACAAACACACACCCACATTTCCATATTCTATAAACCTCATTAAAGCCTGCTCCCCAAACCTTCTGACGCCACCCCGCCTCCCTCAGACTCATAAAATATATCGAGAGCTCATTCATCAGGATGCAGATGACCTTGGATAACCCTGAGTGAGTGCGAGGGGGTTTAGGTGACAGGATGGATGCCCGTAGGCATCAAAACCTCTTTCACATTTTAATGCATGAAACTTGAAACTTTATTGGATTTTAATTGGAGGTTATGTGACAGACCGACACACACTAGTGCCTAATTGTGAAGCGACAAGAAAAGGAAAATTCTGGAAAGTCCAAACTCCTTTTTCATGCACAGGACCATCATAAAATATGTCATGATCACTCGGATCGGATGGTGATTGCTTGCTCACGTAAATGCTCAACTCTTGGCACAGATTTCCAGTTAGATATAGGTCTGGACTTTGACTAGGCCACTTTAACATAAGGACTTTTATTTAAACCCTACATGTTTTGTTCTCGTTTTCTATTCATTAAGATCCCATTATAGAGTCCATCTTAGACCCCACTTTATTCTCTTTCCCTTTGCATTTATCTCCATCCATCTTTCCCCTCCATCAACTCAAATCTCCCCATTCATAAAGCAAAGCATCCCTACAGCATCATGAAGCCACCACCATGTTTGATTGTGTAGATAATGTGATCAGGATGACTTTCTACTACAAGGTAGTTGGTCTCATCTGTTCCCTACATGGCTATAAACTCATTAATTAACCCAATCAAGTAAAACTATAGGATAACAACATAAAAATGTGAATATGACGCGTTGAAACAGGGGTGCGCATGTAAAGGGAAAAAAGAAAGAGTTTGGGGGTGGAGATCAGAATGAATGCTAATCAATGCAGATAATGCAGAAGGACTGGGGATGTTGAAATATCCAGAAAAAACAAAACAGATCCAGATCAAATAATGATGAAGTAGATCACACTTACTCTGCAGGATTTAGTGGACAGTTTCCCCGTCAGATCATATTTCCCCTTCAACTCTTTCAGCAGCTGCTCCAGGTGACTTTTCTCCTCCTTGTCGCTGTAGTCCGGGTCTAAGAGCACATAAGCTCTCCAGTTGGCCGAGTCGAAGCCCCAGTGCACCGTCCGGTTCTCCAGTCTCTTGTGACTGTGGACCACAAACTTGTGCGGTGGGAACATGAGTCTGCAGTCCAAGCACTGAATGCAGGCGGCGGCCGGCCCCGCGTAAAGCTCCGGGACGAACAGGCCTTTGCAGCGACCGAAACACTCATGGTAGACCTTGAAGCTCCTCTCGGTTCGCTCCAGCTCCAGGGAGCCCAGCTCCTTGTTGCAGTGAGGCGGGTACGTCCCGCCGTAGATGAGCGCGTTGCACAGGCGCTCTGCGTCCGTCTGGGTGATGAGTCCGCAGGACGGAGCGGAGAAGGGCAGGATGCCCACCACTTTGAGGATCTCCAGCTGGTCCGCCGTGCAGCGGGAACAGTAGATGTGCAGGTCGTCGCACACCGAGTTGATCTGTTGCAGGGAGAAGTCTCTCAGGACGCTGTTGAGGATCTGCGGGAGGCACAGCCGCTTCTCCCCGCCGACCACGAAGCAGGAGATGGGCTCCCGCTCCAGGACCGTCTCGCATCTCTCCGTGGATCGGTCCGACGGGATGAAGAGCGGTCCGGACATGAGCGGAGGCGTCTGGGCCGGTAGGGAGAGCATCATCTCCGCTGCTTTGCCGTCTTTGGTGAAGAGCGAGTCCTGGTGCCACCGGGCGGAGAACGCCGCCGGGCCGCCGAGAGAGCGCATGGAGCTGATGTGGAACTGCTTCAGAGTTTGCTGGAGTCCGGGATGGGGCTGGAAGCCGGAACCCTCCATGTTGGCTGCGGCTGGAAACTCAAACTGAAAGCTGGGGCTAAACTCTCTGGGTCTTTCCTTCTCAGCATCCGGCAACAAGCTGGCTAAAGCGCATTTCCATGTCGGAGGGCAAGCTTCCGAAGCGCGTCCATTCAGGAAACAGAAAGCTGACGGTAGTTCCAGAAAAAACAAAAACCAAACTCACAAATGAAGTGGTGAAGGAGAAGTGGTTCAATCAGCGGGTTTAGTCTGTTTCAGAGACCCTGCGGTTTTACGCGCTCCGAAATAAGCTGGTCTGCTCAGTCTGGCGAACTCTCAGTCTGTCTCCCAGCTCAGCCAGCCAGTGTGCGAGTCTCTCTCTCTCTCTCTCTCTCTGTTTGTTTGTGTCTGGTTCAGTCATTGAATCCCAGCCAGGAATGTGACTGACTCCCCGGGCTGGCTCTTCCCTCAGCCAGCTGTTCCTCCCCCTGCTCCATGGCAGCTGCACGCAGAAAAAAAAAAAAGAAGCAAACTAAACCAGGGCGAGGGTGGAGCTCCTGGAAATGAAGCGGAGTCTGCATGTGTAACACAAACTAAACACTTTATTATTAATAATTATAACCCCTAGTCATCTGTTGCATAACCTTCCACGCTTTCTGTCTGTTTATAAGTGAAATAAATAAAAATATTTGGTTTACCATTATTTGATTATGCGCGTTTACACAAATGTAAATATTAACATCCCTTAGCAAAAAGAAGTTTATAAGTATAATTAAAGGTGCACTAATTTCATTCTTAAAATCAGGCACTGTACTTAGAGTTTACTTATTCTAAACTATATTTCATATACTTAACAATAGTATAGTCAAGTGTACTATACTATTGTTTACTTCATTGTTTACTAAAGTATACTTAAAGTATACCTTAGTAAACTTAAAAATGTCCCAATGTAGTTCGAAGAAGTATTACTTTAGTAATACTTCAAGTACACTAAAAGTACATTGTTATACTTTCTAAACTTATACTTAAGTATTCTTAAAAGAATTTACTTCAAGTATATTACTTTTTGCTAAGGGATTTTTTAACACTAAAGTTCCATAGATGAGTGCGTCCCCCCCCCCCATGATTTGTTTAACTGTTTTTATGTTTTTTATAACTTGGATTTAAACTAAAACCTACTCATAAAAAGACTTCCTATGTAAATGAGATTTGGCAACAGGGTAATTTTCCCTGAAAATAAATTGCAGACATTACATTCCGTTTTCTGTTTTTATATGTTTTGTATAACTTTTTCTGTAGAAGTAACAAAGCAAAAAAAAAAAAAAAAGTAGTTCAAACAGAACTTCCGGTCTGATCTAGAGGTCAAAGTTTTTGGATGATTTGCAACCTTTATCTTTCCTCTTGCCAGTGTGCGTCATGGTTACAGGGATTGGTTCCCGTCTTCCAAGATCTTTGGATGAATGGCCTGGTGCACGGTGCTAGTCCATTGCAGGAAAATACAGAGGGATGCAAGCAATTTAGATATGCTACAGTCATGATGGTGGACTCTGGGGGGGAAGAACTGACAACCGAACTCCTTGTAGAAAGATCTTAAGTTTGGAAGCGAACTATCATCTTTCCTTAATTAAAGGTGCTTCAAACTTTACGTCTGTGCAACCTGATTCACCAATATAACAACAAATAATTCATTATGTTTACTGTTAAATACCACAATAACATTTATGAAGACCGGACAAGCAAGTCTTTCAATTAGAGAAATAAGAATGGAATAAACTACTGAAGATATCTATATTATATATATATATATATATATATATATATATATATATATATATATATATATATATATATATATATATATAAAATATATATATATAATCTTCATGTTGTTTATTATATAATTATACATGCTGTGCATATATATATATATATATATATATATAGCAAATAGTATTAATATTCCATCCTTGAAATTCATAGTCTGATTAATCTTTTAGAAAAATATTAAGCCTTTATTTAAAACTGCAGTTCTTTATTAGAAATTTTATTTTATAAATCTGATACATTATTCTACATTCCTAAGAATTTTAATGCTAAATTTTTATTTACTGTAAACCAAATATTGTAAATACCAGAAACAAAGCTTAAAACTAATATGTCAACTTAAAAGAAATTTTCAATAACATCTAGATTCATTAGGATGACTATGGGATATCCATATATACACACAATTCAATTAATTAACCTTTTTTTTTTTATACAAATGTAAAGAAGTGTCACGAACACTTATTCAGGCTTTGCAAAACTCACATTTTACACATTTATTAAGTCCAGATGGCTACCTTCAAAATGCACTTAATATTTAGATTAGTAAACACTTTTGAGTAATTTCATCTCAATGTGAGAAAGTCTAAAGCAGATGAATTATGTCAAAAGCGTTGAATAAGGCACTCCTTAATCTATCAACTGAAACTGGAAAGTATAAAACAAAATTACAAATTTAGCAAGAAATGATTACCTAAGCCAGCAGATTAAAGAAATAATTTATCAATCAGAGAAGCAGCCAAAAGACACCATGGTGTGGCAAGACAAAAACAGTAAAGTTAGGAGTTGCTTAAAAGCAGTTTAGGAGAGATGGCAAACATGTCGAAGAAGAAACTCTGGTTAGATGAGACCAAAAATAAACTTTCTGGTAAGTGTAAGGGGGAAAAAAAGAGCACATATTCCAACAATGTTAGGTGTTAGTGCCAGTAAAAAAAAAAAAAAAAAAAAAAAAAAAAAAAAAAAAAGTTTACAAAAGAATTGAGACAGTGATATTTCACAAAAAAACTAAACCAGCTGCAGGAAACATTCCTCAATGTTGGAGCAACACAAGATAACTAAATAAAAAAATCTAACAAAACCTTCAACCTTTTAATGTAGGTCACTGTTAAAAAAAGATTATAAAAGAAAAATTTGACATTTCACAATGCGCTTTCACATTAGAATGTAGCCACATCACAGTGAGAATAACATTCTTACCACTAGAGGGCGGCAAAGTTACCAAAATAATCTAAAGTGAAGTAAACTAAAACATTTTATATGGAAGGAGAAAAAAAAATTATAATGAAAAAACTAAAGTTTTGAGAGTTAATTTTACTACGCAAAAGTGAAACAGAATTTGTATTTTATAGATATATATACACAGTTTACAGGTACACCATGCAAATTATGAAAAAAGTAGACTTAAAAGTACAATAGTTAAGCATTAAAAAGGTATTACTACCATCTGCAACATACATTTACAGAAAACCTAACAGAAACAAATCTTTTTATTTGCCACCATTTCTTAAAAATATTTAAAACAGTTATACATACTTTAAGGTTTAAAACATTTATATATATATATATTAAAAAAATGTCTCAACCTGTATTACTTACACAAGTTTAAAATTAAAGCTTTTCCCTCTTCTAATGTCTATATGAATGACAACATTTTTACTAAGTTCTTTTAGATAAAAAGATTAAGAGTTATCACCGTACTAACTAAATCTCCATACTCACATTTTTGTCACAGTTGTTTTATATCTCAAACCAAACATCTACCTGATAACTGATTTTAAATTTCTGACTGGATCAAAACATACAGTTTCATTTGACATAACAGAGCAACAACATATTGTGTTTAGAGGCATTTTATTCAAATAATAAATAAAACTGAAATGCGGTCCTCTACTTGACACAAGTTACATTTAAAAAATGGTTACCTTTGGTCAGAGGTGTTAAATATTAGCCAATCGGGAGCTTTGTGGATAAAGAGGTCTGTCAGAAACTTTTTCATTTCCGGAGTGCCTCTGCCTCCATCATCCTGCTCAACTGGCACATCTACCTACTTCATGGAGCTCTTACAGGCTCTCAGAAATATTACCAGCAGTCCTCTAAATCCATTAGAAAATTTCATAGATTTTAATCAGCCATTGACCAAACGGGAAAGAAGAATGAGCCATTACTGTAATTCAGGCAGCTTGTTCTCGTACCCTGGGGGTGGAGTGATGGGTTCAATGGTCACTGGGTTCTGTGTGGGGGTGCGGATCTGGAGGCGAAAGTCTTTCAGGTGCAGTTTGTCTGACTTTATCCGTCTTACTCTGAGGGGCTTCAGCAGTCGGCTGGCCCGGCTGGCGCTGCGTGTCGGCAGGCTGGGTTGTGATGTGAGGCTGGAGGGCTCTGCAGGGGGCTGAGCACCAGCTGGGGCTTGGTCATTCAGAGGGCTGTTCTCCGTGGAGTTGTTAGCAGGCTGTGATCCCTCATTTTCTACAGCTGCAAGGATGTCCTCATAGGACGGTAGCTGTGAGGTGCTCTGCCTCAGGTTGCTCTGGCGAACGGGGTAGTTGCCACTGGCAACAACCTCCTCATAACTTGGCACGTTATACGCCTCTGGGTCTACAGTCCTAGAAAAGGATGACATAGGTGAGCCTCAATCAGAGAGGTCTATAAGAATAAACAGATCAATAAACAGCCAACATTACTCATTTACAAACATCACAGTTTAAACGTACTTCATGAAAACATTTGCTAGATCTCACCTCTGGTTTTACTGGACTTTTTAAAAAAATAATGGCAACAAAATTACTGCAGAGATTAATTTAAGAACTGATATCAACCTAACCTTTTACATGATTATCTTGATAACAAACACTACTTTCATCAAAAGCAGCATTCCGTGTGACTTTTTCAGTTTACTGTTTTAATATGATGATGCACACAGAAGTGAGTGCTTGATTGCATAACCATTGATTTTTGAAAGCAAGGGTGACTCAATTCTTTTTTCCTCTGTTTTACTACCAAGAATCCAGAACCTAGCCTCTATGCTTCTTTAATCCGTATAGAAAGTCTTACATTTTCTTTTAGAGATCAGAGGCCTTTTTCCATTATTTTCAGATAGTATGTGAAGATTACCAGAGTAATTTCACCGTGAACCAGTGCTGTACACATGGACAACAACAATGTACAAACTTAAAGCTGCTGCACTGCTTACTACAGAAACAGCGTTTGTTAGACAAGAACATTCTCCCCAAGTGATTAAAATGTAGATATACTTTGAAGTCAAAAGCAGGTAAAAGCAATTCAAGGGTTGTAATTATACTTTTTTTTTTCGAGCATAATTTGAAAAATACAGTAAACGAGACACCAAAGTTCCAATCCCAGATGTTTAATCAAGCAATACCAGTTTGACGCATTATTTAGACCAGTGTCATGCTATAATGACAGCCATAACATGGCAGGGAAACTGACTGAATATTTGTCAGGTGAGTAAAAATTCCTGTAGAAATAGTGATATAAAAAGGAGCATCACTTTACTGAACTGGTATTTCAGCACCTTCTAATTTAGGCCTCAATTTTAAGCGGTTTCTGGGCTTTTTCTGAACACTCAAGAGCTTGAGAGATCTTGATTTGGACAGAAAACAATGATATTAAGGATCCAAACACATATTCGGAAAGGATAAAGAACATTGACATATCATTGTGGGCATGCTCTAAATTGATACCAGTAAACATAGCCCGCTTATCATTCAACTGATTTTAGTTTGTGCACAAAAGTTGGAGATAATCCACAATGTATCGCATATTGAAATACATCTCGCATCCCACAAGTTTGTTAGTGGATGCATTTTAAAGTGCATGCCTTCAAATTTTTGAAGATAAATATCTCAATTAACTGTTACACAACTTGAAGCATTGACAGGTAAAACACTGACATATATATTTTTTTTCTGAAAATGAAAAAAAGCAATTTTTTAAAATACAGCTGGTTTGGCAGGATACAGGTTTAGTTTACTACACTTGTTGCTCCTGGTAATGACAACGTGGGAAACTTTATGTCAAAAGAACAGGTATGTTGATGCTATAGGTCTTTATGAAAAAATGGTTTCCTTTGGTTCATTGTGACAAATGTGTGTCCAGGTGTGCCAAATTATTTTTTCTACCATTTATTTGACCATGAAAAAGCACATTTTCTTATATTATAGGCTACAAATTTTCATTTAAGCAAATTTTTTTTATAAAGGGGACAAAGGCAAGTGTGCCGTATCCCACAGTGTAAGCTGATATCTCTCAATCTATTGGCTCTCTCATCTTACGCATGAAAACAGACCAGGAAGGATTGCTGACCACCCATTAAAACAATGGGTGAGACATCAGAACGTAAGGTGGTTGAGAAGAAAAGTGGGCATGTACAAAATGGACTGTTAAGGTGCATTCACACCGAAAGTGGTGTCTGCGGTAGTGGGCAGTGGATTTCAAATTATCCCTATATAAACTGGACCTGCAAGAGCGGTGAAGCCGCCATTGGTGAGCTCCATGTGGTGAGAGTGGTCAATGACAAAGAAAGGCAGCATAGACAGAGGTTTTCTTTAGTCAGAATGAATACATAGAAAATGCTGACAAAGGTTGAGATAAGGAATGATTTTAACAGATTTTTATGTGGCTTTCACAAAAGACGACTTAATTTGGCCCTAGAGTAACTGTTCATTGCCCTCCCTTATTTCTAGCACAGTCCCTGGCCTGTCGCTGCCTTTCCCCAGCATTGGTCCTCTTTGTCTAGCTACACTATATTGCCAAAAGTATTTGCTCACCCATCCAAATTATTGGAATCAGGTGTTTCAATCACTTCCATGGCCACAGGTGTATAAATTCAAGCACCTAGGCATGCAGACTGTTTTTACAAACATTTGTGAAAGAATGGGTCGCTCTCAGGAGCTCAGTGAATTCCAGCGTGGAACTGTGATAGGATGCCACCTGTGCAACAAATCCAGTCGTGAAATTTCCTCGCTCCTAAATATTCCACAGTCAACTGTCAGCTGTATTATAAGAAAATGGAAGTGTTTGGGAACGACAGCAACTCAGCCACGAAGTGGTAGGCCACGTAAACTGACGGAGCGGGGTCAGCGGATGCTGACGCGCATAGTGCGAAGAGGTCGCCAACTTTCTGCAGAGTCAATCACTACAGACCTCCAAACTTCATGTGGCCTTCAGATTAGCTCAAGAACAGTGCGCAGAGAGCTTCATGGAATGGGTTTCCATGGTCGAGCAGCTGCATCCAAGCCATACATCACCAAGTGCAATGCAAAGCGTCGGATGCGGTGGTGTAAAGCACGCCGCCACTGGACTCTAGAGCAGTGGAGACGCGTTCTCTGGAGTGACGAATCGCGCTTCTCCATCTGGCAATCTGATGGACGGGTCTGGGTTTGGCGGTTGCCAGGAGAACGGTACTTGTCTGACTGCATTGTGCCAAGTGTAAAGTTTGTTGGAGGGGGGATTATGGTGTGGGGTTGTTTTTCAGGAGCTGGGCTTGGCCCCTTAGTTCCAGTGAAAGGAACTCTGAATGCTTCAGCATCCCAAGACATTTTGGACAATTCATGCTCCCAACTTTGTGGGAACAGTTTGGAGCTGGCCCCTTCCTCTTCCAACATGACTGTGCACCAGTGCACAAAGCAAGGTCCATAAAGACATGGATGACAGAGTCTGGTGTGGATGAACTTGACTGGCCTGCACAGAGTCCTGACCTCAACCCGATAGAACACCTTTGGGATGAATTAGAGCGGAGACTGAGAGCCAGGCCTTCTCGTCCAACATCAGTGTGCGACCCCACAAATGCGCTTCTGGAAGAATGGTCAAAAATTCCCATAAACACACTCCTAAACCTTGTGGACAGCCTTCCCAGAAGAGTTGAAGCTGTTCTAGCTGCAAAGGGTGGACCGACGTCATATTGAACCCTATGGATTAGGAACGGGATGTCACTTAAGCTCATATGTGAGTCAAGGCAGGTGAGCAAATACTTTTGGCAATATAGTGTATATACAAGGAAGTACCCCTGAATGCAACCTTTATCCGGACCGGCTCTGGATGAACCAAAGTCAACTACTTTTTCAGATTTTTCAATAATTTGTGATCTTCCCAAGTCGATTCAGAATTTATGCGTCAAGAAAAAATTATCAGCAGTGTGTAATTTTACTTTTCCCCTATATGAAATGCAACATTAAATTTCCCCTATTGTGAAGCGATTTTGACAGGAAATGCTATGGGGTTGCCAAGGGTAATTGCAGATCCAAATTGAAGGATCCAGGAGGCTGATGAACTTCTAAGTCTTGTGAACAATCATTCCATCCAATAAATAAGGTTAACTGTTATATTCAGTGACAGCACAAGAATGTCATATATTATACAATAATTGTATATTTGGAAATGAGTGCAGCACTAACCTCTGGTCAGATTGTGACATCATGAACAAGATTAGAAATAATTATAAACCAAGCCAGCAGAAACAAACGTTTTACCCACACAAATCTGCACGAAAGTAGGACTAAAGGTGTAGACCACTTTGGATAAAACTTGGGCTTAATGTGATTGCTGCTAATTTGTCTTGAACTATCTAAGTTTCGAGTGTAGCTATTGCTATTGAAAAGTATGCCGACACTGGATCGGGTTCAGTCGCTCCGTCCCCCGCTGTGAAATTAAGCGAAACTTAATATTAAATTGGTAAAATCAAAGGCCAACTTCAAGTGGAGATAATATATATATGTATATATATTTTTATTATCATTATATTTTTTTTTATTTGCACATATACATACGACGAGAATTAGGCCCAGGTTAGAGATTTTTTATTTTTTTCATTTTTTAATTTTAAGAATATTGTAACAATGTGTCGTACCATTACGAGAATTAAGCTTTACGCTCCGACCGGCGCCACCAAACAGCAGCTTGTGTCCACTTTGACATACTACCCAATTTGATGCTGGTGTGCAAAAAAGATTATCTTATTTGTCAAACCAGAGCTAAGGTATAACTTCACATAATGCTGGAAATTCCTCATTTTAGTGAAGAAAAGCTTCTTGTAAAGGGCTGGTTATACTCCTGCAGCAGTGTGTCGCAGTGAGCTAGTTGCAGGTATGACGCAGACAGTTTTGATTTATGCTCAATATCGAAGCGTGGTCTGCGCTATTTTATTCCACATCAGAGATGGCAAAAGTACTCACTTTCCGTACTTGAGTAAAAGTACAGATACTTGTGTTAAAAAATACTCTGGTAAAAGTGGAAGTACTAATTAAACTTCTTTACGTTGCCTACATTTTAAATGGATGTCTGCCAATAGGACTAGATCTCCGTTGTGTTAATTTTCAATCATCTCGTCGTCCATACTACTATGCTAACGCCACCGCCACCAAGCTGCAATGATTTGCCGCGAATGAATACCGCCGAATCTGTCGATTAATCTTGTAGTGGTGCGTCAAATGCAACGTAGATTCCCATCCAATTAGATTGAATTTGGTGTTGATGACATGAAAAATAATAACGGTAACTCCATTGAAATGATTCAAAACTAAAGTAACGAGCCAATTTTTTTAAATGTAAGGAGTAGAAAGTACAGATATTTGTGTAAAAATGTAAGGAGTAGAAGTAAAAAGTCGCCATAAAAATAAGTAGTAAAGTAAAGTAAAAATATCAGAAAAATCTACTTGAGTACAGTAACGAAGTATTTTTACTTCATTACTTCCCATCTCTGTTCCACACCACAACGCAAAAGGGGAAAATCACAAACTAGCTGTGGGTCTAGATACGGCCAAGGGCAGTGAAGAAAATTAGGGCAAGTTTGTCCAACAACAGAGGGACATGAGGGCGATGAAGAGCGGGGAGCCAGGTGGAAAAAGGGTCCCAGCATTTTCGCGCACATCGCTCTTCTAGCTAGTCCAACTTCATAAGTCGTTTTCCGCAATTGCGGTCATACAAACAAAACAAGTCGGTAAGGTACCAAAAAGGAGATACGCAAGAGTAGAGCTGATGTAGATTTGACCGATCAGAGGCCTCCTGTCTGCGGTCACCTACAATTTGGGAGAGGTGCAGCAGAGTGTCTGCGGAGGGGGCGGGCACGTCTCTGCGTTCACTGCGACACCTTACGTAGATGACCTAGTTTCAAAGTATAAATCAGCCTTAAGAGTTGTCATAAAACAACTTTTTCTCATAATTTTAGGGCTTTATTCTCTTAAAATTACTAATTTATTCTCGTTTTTTTTAAGACTTTATTCTCATTTTTTTATGACTTTATTCTCAAAATAGAAAAAAAAAATCTCTAGCCTGGCCCTAATACTCCATCATATATATAGACTTCTTGCCCAATTACATTATCAACATTTGGTGAAGCAGGGGGAGCTAAAATCAAACGATATAGAAGTGAATAGTATGTATAACACTAGATATCACAAGCATATAATGAGACATCTGTGCAGAGTCTTCACTTACGGCTGTTCCACTCCTGCGACGTGGTCCATGAAACCTTCTCCTGTTGTCGCTGACTGGTTTTGGTTTCGAGCTCTCCTCTTACTCCTCAAACCAAGGCATATAGACAACAGCAGCATGACAATCCCAACTCCAACGAGCACCAATGCCACCGATGAGGATTTGCTGCGATCTGTGTTGTCTTCTTCTTCATCATCATCAGGCTTAGTACCTAAGGAAGTGGAATTTGTAGAACCTGACAATGCATCCTCAGGTATCACAGTCCAGACTATCATGACGATCCCAAGGGCGATGAGTCCCACTCCCAGGGCACACAGGGCATAGTGGGCACCTGAACCTCTGGTTTCAGAGCTGGATCTGTTTGGACGGTTGTTGCCCCCACAAATACTTGGACTGGAACACATACTGGCAGCACAAACTGCTGTAGGAAACAAAAAAAAAGGTTGTTTAGAAGACATTAAAGATAATTCTTTCTAAAGTTATACCTAATCACATGATCTAAATGCCATCCAGATAAGGGGTTTTAAAATGAGTGTGGTGTGTCATTGGACAGGCTCTGATAACACTTCAAAGTGAGTCTTCTCCCCAATGAAGCAAATCTTACTAGCTGTAATTAATGTGTAACAGCTGGTATGTTATTAAAAGCAGGCATGGGTCTGCAACGGGCAGTCCCAGAACCACAGGTAACTCTCCAGACCTTCCTCAATGGATTTTAATGACTATTTAAAACAGATAAAGTATTTAATGGAATAATTGCAATATAATCATCTTATAGAGAAAATATTACAATCCTTTGTTTGCAAGATTTTAGTTTTTCTTTATTTTCAGACCTTAAAATATAATAAAATTAAATGACAATAGCAAATATTTATCCATTGTATATACATTTTTTCTTTTTTTGCTAAAAGCTCATAATAGGTATGGCGCTAAAATTCTGAATGCAAAAATGGTTCTTTGTATTGTAAAGGTCTGAGCACTCCAAACTGCAGGAACTGCGGCTACAGGATAATTTTTTTAATCACAGTACTCCAAAGTTACAATTCTAAAGAGAACTTAATGATGTAAATAAATATGGGAAAAAATGTAGATAAAGTTAGTAAAATTATGACAGCCAAATTAATTCTCTTAATTCCTAATTAAAGATTAACCTGCAGGCACTGATTATCACCGTAAAAGGCATAATGAAAGTCTTTTAAAAATATATATACAGATTCCTTGATTAATTTATGTGTTGGTAAGGGGATTTTTTGTCTTAAAATTTTTATGAAAAACATAAAAAAACAAAACAATATTTTTAACAATATACAAAATATCTAATCAATATGAAAGATTTAATACTTTTTTGTAAAATAAAAAAAACAACTCCATCTAAAGTTGTCAACATTGAAGATATGTCTTTTTTCATGTGCTAATATAGTTCGTCTGCATTACATCAGTGTGGGGAAAAAAGGGGGGACACATCTGTGGGGCGCACAGAGAAATAATTTTTCTCCTTACAACAATTCTAACAATTACTTTGAACGTTTTCTTAATAAGCAAATTTAAAAAATACATTGTTAAATTCCATGTGAAAAACATATTTGATATAAGACACAGAATGTTATGCACAGTATTGATATACCATTAAGCTATGATAAAGCAACACTAGAAACATTTAACCAAATTATTTGTTTTACTATTAGGTTTTAAATAGACTGTAAAGCATAACTGCAGTAATGCATATGAATGAGAAAGGAAAAAATGAATGACAGGCATGTCTAGAAATTAGGTCTATTGTGACATATTCACAAGGATCAGTTGACCTCAGTGTTGATCAGACTAAATGGAAATGTGTCTTAAGTCTTAAGCAAATCATACATAATTTATAATTAAGAGCTATATAGTTTATGACCACTTATTTTTATAAGATACTAAATTAACAAAAAGTGAAATCCAGTATATTTGTCATTGTTTTACATGACAGGATTCTTTTAAAAATTATTTTCGAAATAAAATCAAATGACTGGGTGATGAGAAGCTGTGGCAATATTTTGGTGACACAGTCAAACCCAGCATTATTTGCGCACTGTGCTGATTTGGATTTAGAATTACTTCCATTCAACCACAAGCATTGTATTGAAAGTAAGAGATGGGGATCTCAAAAAATATAATATATAGGAGCATTATTGTTGAATTAAAAACAAAAAATTCGGTTTTCCTGAAACTGTTATAACCCAAGTTCTATTTTATTTTTAGCTCCATCAACACATTCAGGGCAGGAAAATTACCTTAAACCTTAATCCTTTATATGACACTCAGTGAAATACTTTGAAAATCTACATTTCTAGCCAATAGTGTTATTGGAATCGAGGACAAGACCTTATTACCTTTGTAACATTTTGATGGCAGAAATGTCAATGTAATAACAAGAATAGGGCTGGGTAAAAAAAAAAAAAAAAAAACGATTTTGAATAGATTCCTTTACATTTTTGGAAAATCGATGTCTAGGGAATGAGATCGATTCATTTTATAGTGACCCGCGTGACGTTAATATTCAAATAAGCAGGAAAGATGCACTCAAGATTACATCAAGCCAGACAGCTGCAAAAATACCCAATAGGTTGACTGAAGACATTAACAAATGGGGGCTGACCAGCAAACACCCTGTAGTTGTTAAAGACAACGCTTCAAATATGGTTTGTACGGTGGAGATAATGCAGCTCATGGATTTCTGTTGTGTCCCATGTGCTTGCTCTAGTGAAGCTTCACTTTTTCACTTTTCACAAATAAGTTTGCACTTTTGAGCCAGTTAGTGTCACATATCATGTTTAAACTGTCTGATTTACAAGTGTGCACTTTGTGTTTAATGTGACAGGAAAAAACAAAATACATGAGTATTTTAAAAAACTGTTGAACCACTTTCATTATTGTAAAAACAGATCGAATCGAAATGAATCGATTTAGAACCGTATGAATCAAAATCGATTCGATTCAGGACTTTGGCGAAAATACCCAGCCCCAAACAAGAAACTCCAACTTGCCAGAATATATTAAGAAAAATAACAAAAGTGCTTCTATAAGAAATTCATGAAAAACACTGCGAGTGAAAGAAACACATTCTTTGGTCCAACATGACCTTAGAGGCATTAATGCTTATACTGGCAATTACATCTTTTTAGATTATAAACCTAAATATAATTGTTAACTATGCTTATTAACTTTTTAACTTTTCATTTAGCGTTTTACCTTTTTAGACTTAATTTACAGTAGGTAATCCAAGGGCTCATCTAATTGGTCAAATGCCAAAATAAGATATACAGCCATGTAGCAATATCTTTGCTGAATGGCTTGAAATAGATCTTGTGTTTCTAGACCTCAACGAGGGCCTGGGGGGGCTCCATTTGTAAGGGGAATGCAAGTGATCAAAAAGGGTAATATGTCCAATAAAGGGTTAATCTGTCGGAGGTATACATGCATTTGGATTTTGACTGTTAACAGGCAAAGAAAAAAACTGCTTTTGATAATAAAGTTTAAAAAGTAATAAAAACTGAAACTAATATTCAATAAGTTCTGATGGGGTTATTATTCAGCCTAATAAGGCTCGGGCACAGCGCGTTGCATTCTGGGTACGCCGCCATATTGGTAGCTAGTTGCTACGGTAAACAAAGACCTAAAACAGCATAGAGACAGAGCAGAAAGACGAGTAAACAGCGATGTTAAAAGCGAAGAAAGGATGCGGAATATACCGAGACACACTGCAGAGGGAAGCCAGGGACCGTTATCTGCAAAAGATGGGCTTCATAAACGGACTTGATCCCTATGAAGTAGAAAGCAAGGAGTGGTGCGTTGGGGAAGAATTTCTACCGCCGTTGCGAGGGAGGACGTATTTTCGTATCTAGTGTGTGGCGTCAGTGCCTACACACATGAAGAGTTTCGCTGCTACAAGTCGCTAGAGGCTTACAAACAGCTGACAGATGGAAAAGTTCATGACATGGAAGTTATCAAGCCGAATGAGAACACAGTCATCAGAGCCAAGGTAAGCTACCGTCTCAACATGGTGTGGTGTTTGTTGTGGTGATAAGACTAGGTGCTGGCACTAACGTAAAACATCAAAAATGTATCTACTGGCTTTCCTGGTGAAACAACCAAAACTATTAACCCTATTATAAACTATTAATGACAAAATAAACAGAGTAGGACAACTGTTTTGTGTTTCAGTGGACCTGGCTAACCCTCTGGAACACAACCCTACTTCAGCTCATGCTACATGCTACAGATCAGCCAACAACGGTTAACTTGAAATGATACATGAATAAAAACAGTATGTTCTGTAACTTACCAGAATGAAAATGCCGGGAACACACTCTCATGGACACAGGGATTGAGTTGAAAGTTATATTTGGCCGTCTTACAGCAGCGACCCATGCTAGCCGGCGACTCTTTGTTATGGAGGACATTTGTTTTCCATTGAGACGCTTCCAGGTTGGAAAACGGTAAAAAGACAATCCATTTGGGATTTTTTTCCCCGTCCAGTCACAGCTTGCGCTACTACACCCTACGACACAGCAACGGGCGACCATAACGACAGCAGAGGTAAAATGAAACGGCAAAAAACTAAGCAAACTACTAGCAGAAGAAAGCTAGTCCTTACAGGCGCGAAGTCAAAGTGTAAACAGTGGGCTGACCAGCTATCAATATGGCTGCCGCGCAACGTGTAACGTCATGTGCCCGAGCCTTATAATGGAGACAGGGTTTTGCAGAACATCTTCAATTAATAAATTATATTTTTTTTATCTGACAAATGAAGATGATTTACATTAACTGACATTCATTTCCTTAAAACAAAACCCAAAGAACATCAGTGGCGCAATAACTCAGTTTGTTGTGTGGGCGTTCTAACACACTTTACTCAATTTACCAGGTAGTGTCTTCCTAAATAAATCAAGTTTTGACTTTGTATTTTTAAATACATCATTAATCAATTAAAACAGAAAAGGATTAGAGCCACAGAAAAAATAAAAATTCTGACTTTAATCTCAGAAATTTGGATCTTAATGTAGATGGGCACCATTAAGGAAGAGATGTGGGAGCCCTCAGCTTCACTGACAAAGATATGAGTTGTTTGGGAGGGCCAGTAACACATTGGTGGAAAATGACGAAATTAGGTGACTTTTTTCATGCCCGAGGGGTCCCTGGTGATGCGATTTCATTAATGGAAGAGTAGAAGGTGATTAAAACAAGAGAGCTAGTTTAGTCTCTAAAATACACATGGCTACAGCTTGATGCTAACATGTTTGTTAGTTGTCAGAATTCCGTCAGAATTCTGAGATTTAAATTAGAATTTTTAAATTAAAGTCAGAATTCCGAGATTAAAGTCAGAATTCTGAGATTAAAGTCAGAATTCTGAGATTAAAGTCAGAATGCTGACTTTTTTTCTCATATTATACTGGAATAAAAGTTAAAAATCAGATAATTAAAAAAAAAAAAAATCAGTGGCCCTAATGCTCTTCCATGCATTGTAAATTGTGATAACATTTGGTCTAGTTTGAACGAAAGGAGCCCAGCTGTGTCTGTCTGGCATTAACTAGTTCCCGGTTGCTTGTTCCAGGCCTGTCTGACAGCGTGCATGGGCGTCACCTGCTCCATATTAGTACATTTCCAGCCTTAAAAAAAACTGCCTCTGCTGCAATAAAGTTTTAACTGACTTTCTGCTTTTAAGAGTAAAAACAAAAACAAAACAAAACATCTCTCCACAAATGAGACGGTAAAGGTCCTAAAGTTAGTGATCCCTGTCCCTTTATAAAGCGCTCCTCTACCTGTTTTAGTAAAGTAGGAAGGGACCACAAGCTGACCCACCTTGTCTGACAGGCTCGAGAACATCTCAGTTCTTCTGTTTACAGACACCAAACTAATTGAGTGACTCTTTAACAACGCGGTGGTGCCTTAAAACATAAGTAAAGTCCGAAGCTGTCCAGGTTTAAAGGTGTAGAAAAGGCCTTACCTTTTCACCGCTCACTGCCCAAGGACTTCCCTCTTCATCGGGCAGTTACCTGAATCCCGCAGGTGTTTTTTCAGGAAGTCCAAATTAGAACGAGAAGCAGAAACGAGCAGACACGTCACTAACCTAGCTGTTGCGTTTGTACTTGTATAAATATATATATGTAAGTATTAATGAATATATTCCCGCTATAGTTCTCTGTGGGAACAAATGTAATAGTCAGGAACTTTGAACAAGAGGTATCCGTAGTGAGACCTCCCTTCTGCCTGTCGGTTGAATCTTTGCTCTTCTTCATGGTCCTAATGCTGCTCATGTTAACGCCCTGAGCGAGCAAAATAACAAATAAATAAATAAAATTAATAAAATAAAATAAAATCCCCCCCAAAAAGAAAAACATAAACAAATTATCGCAATGTAACGGAAGAGCCACCGGAAAAAACCCGGATTTTTAACTATTATTTCAGTATAATATGGGAAAAAAGTCAGAATTCTGACTTTAATTTCAGAATTCGTGCTTTTTTTTCTCAGAATTCGGATTCAGTCTAAGAATTTTGGATCTTAAACCAAGGGGTCCCTGGTGATGCTATTTCAGTAACGGAGGAGCAGAAGGTGATTAAAACAAGAAAGCTAGTTTAGTCCCTAAAACAGACATCACTACGGCTTGATGGTAACATGTTTGTTAGCTGTCAGAATTCTGAGATTAAAGTCAGGATTCTGAGATTAAAGTCAGAATTCTGAGGAAAAGAGTCAGAATTCTGAGATTAAAGTCAGAATTCTGACTTTTCTCTCATATTATACTGAAATAAAATGTAAAAATCAGTAAACTTTTTTCAGTGGCCCTAATCCTGCTCAGTACAATGTTAAACTTGGGCCAACTCTCATTTTTTTTCCTGAATATTATACTCTGAAGAGCTTTTCTACCACGGTGTTTCATTTGTAATTTTATATTCCTGCTTAATGGTTTTTATACAAATATGGTTCACCACCCAAAGCAGCAAGGTGTGACAATCATCTGCCATTCTTTTACTTGATCTGTTGTTTTATGTACCTGTCTCTTAATTTTATGTATTTCTGTTTAGTATGTAACTTTGCTGCCTCTTGCCAAGGGGTGAAAACAAGGTTTTTAATCTCAATGGGATTTTTCCCCCCTGGTTAAATAAACTTTAATAAAATAGTAATGACTGCCCCCTCAAAAAGTCTGACACTTGTAAAAGCCGATATTTGACTTTTTTGGGTATTCAGACAGAAGGGACTGGACCCACAGGTTGTTTTGTAAGTTAAACAACAAAAGCAATCATTAAAGGGGTAAATTAAGGTCTGTTTTATTACTTAACATTCTGGCAAACATAAAGGCACTTGTACTGTGTTTAAGGTAGTTTTGGCAATATTTTATTATTTTTAGTTTTATTAAAGTTTTAATAACTGGTAATGAGCTGTAAATATCTTACCTTCTGTACATATACATTGATTTGATAGGGTAAACAATCAGAAATACACCATGTGACAACAAGTCACATCCTTTAGATGTCATTCTGGGTTATGCAATAAAAATGATACAAGCTTTTAACCCACAACTTCTTTTTTTGCTGAAGTCTCTGACATATAAATCTATAGCTGTAACTCTAGGTTAGAAGCAGTAACACTCCCCTTTTAAAGATGCATCACACAGCAAGGTTAGACAATTACTACAGTGGCCCAAACAAGACTTTTCCAGAAACACAGGATAGAGGACATACATTTTCCCCTGTAATGTAACCCAGAATGTTTTCCCATAATAATGATTCAAGACAGAATGATTCACTCTTTAAAAACAGCAGCTGTATTTGGAGAAAAAAAAAAAAAGTGAATTTCTGTAATTTTTTTCTTTTGACTGACTGACGTTGGATCATTAAAATGTCTTCTTAAAGCTTCATAAAATGTAATATATTAGTTATCTCATTCTCTCATAATGTGTTTAATGACCAAAGGAAAACGCTTAGAGTAAAAAAAAAAAACAAGACAGTGTCCAGGAACTCCATGCAGGCTCAATCAGTGAAGTATTACTTTTCCTCAACATTGTTGCAAAGTGATGGGTAGATGTTGTTTCTTTAAACAAAGCTGCAGAAGGATGAGATTAAGGTTATAATTCAGATCACATTTTATTATTTTAAGGAGAATAGGAATGTCTGCAAGTTACCATATCTTTATTGACCCCTCCCCTTTGTAAGCTACACATTATCCTTCAGCAGTATTAAGCAACCCCTGAAGCTCAGTTCTGAATTAAGCTTCAATTCTCCAGCCTTTTGAAAATAACAAATAAAGCTAATGGATAATGCTCTCTCTTATAAAACCCAACACATATGAAAGTGACAAAATTTTCATCTGTCACACAGAGTACATGTCACAAATATGTATATTTGTTAAACTCCATGAGATGGGCTGTGCCTTTACGGTCTGTCACGCAAAGGATTATGGGAAACCGGATGGCTCCTAGCGACAATTATGGACGTCAGGAGGTCCCCATGCAAAGTGTATTGCCAAATTAGTAACTAGACTGCTTCCTTGTCCTAGCTCCTTCCTAACTGCCAGCACTACTCAGATAGCACTCATTATGGCGACCACATCCGCACTTCCGCTTTGTCCTTACCGATTTGAGGTTTTGTGATCAAACAAAGATATGATGGAAACCTCATTTAAACAGCCACAGCAAAGACTGTCAGTCACATAACTGGTTGAGGCCGTTTACAGGTGATTTGCCAATAGCTTTTTGTGAAGCTTTACCAAGTTATTTTCAGATTGATACCAAGGGATCGAGATTTAAAGTAATACTGTAAAAGTGAGACACAAAAAGAAACACAGCTGAAAAAGCTGCATCTGCCCCGAATAAACGTCCTAGTTGTCCCACTTTAGTTTTTCTGAGATCTTGTCACCCCATCCAGAAGGCTAAAGGATGTTCGGATTTTGCGCAGTCCAAACAAAGTCTGTATCTTCTGATAGCTACTTTCTGTAGGAAGATCAAACATCCAGTGGTGGTCCACTAAGCATGCATTCCAATCGCTTCCACAGTTACTGGGTTTAAATTCAATAGTGCAATTTTGGAATGTCATTTAATTGGAGATTAAAATCAAAGATGTCCAGCTGACAAAACAGCAACTGTTGTGCTTTGCTATCATGTTGACATGGACCTAAATCCCAGGGAATGTTTCTGATACATAGAAATAAGCTATTTCAGAATAGAAAAAGAAGGTCCAATCCGAAGTATAACTAATAAAGGGGTTAGTGGAAACCCTCTCTGGAGGCAGAATCAGATTTTATGAGTGGTTATTAACAATCAATGACTTTCTTTCTCATGTTATAGTCAGAGGAAAAGCTGAAAAATCTGGGTAAGACATTTGCAAACCATTTCTAGATAAAGTTTCTCCATATATATTGGAAAATATAGCATCTGTAAAGCCTTATCTCTAAGAAACCTTAATTACAAAGAGTATTTTATGTGTACTTCTAATTTCTAACAATCCATCCATAGTCTATGCCCCGATGTTTTATTATTTTACCCTTTAACAAAGAATAAGCATGTTTAAATTATTATTATTTTTTTTTTTGCTTACTCAGGTTGATCTTTTCAAATTTAAATCCATTTATCTTAAAAATAAAAATAAAAACAGTGGCATGTTTAAACTGTCTAAGTAATAACTCAACCATATAGGTTGTTGTGAACATATGGAAATATAGAATCCTTTTGGAGAGGACTGCTAAAATTCATAATTCATGTTAAAACACTTCCTTAATTTTTTCTGAACAGGCTTGAACAAGTCCAATCTTCCCGCTTTAACAGTTGCTTTGTGACTGTAGACGACGCCCAGAATCTGGCAGCCAAACCCGTTTTGTCCAACTTGAAGGGGATTGAACATACACAAAATACCTCTGAGGGCTGCAAACAGCTCTTTTTTTTTTCTTAGAGATTGCAGTATGTAAAATTGCCACTAGCAAAACAGCAGAGTTGCCTTTATTAACCATGTAAAGAACATTCAGGTTTATACATAAAAATTTGTTTAAACAAACAATGAACAATAAAATTACAGAGAAAATGTTATTACAATTAACATTTGTGCAGAGCATAGTAATTAAATTGGAAGAACTGGATGAGAGCAATAAGAAGATGGTTGTTGATTAAAACTCTAATGAACAGGAAAATCAAATAATACTGTATAATATTTTCTTACAAATGAGGAAAGTGCTGGAACTCATTGAATGCGGCACACTTGATCCCAATACACATGCACTATTAATAAAAACAGGAGTGCATTAGAAGAGGTACTGCTTTGCAGAGATGTTACTAGACTTGATCTCAAACAAATTAAACTTTAATTTCATATCTTTAAATTCATGTGATAAGTCTTTGCCATTCTGCCATTGTTAAAGTGAAATTTAAAGGTGCATAGCCATGTCATATGCAAAAAAAACAAAAAAACAAAACATTTTGATTATGATAAAAATAAGTTAATATACAACACACATCCATCCTGATAGTGTTTAAATAGTCCATTATATCCTTGCTCACCAACTGTGCACATGTGACATTTGGCTCCTCTGGTCAAGTGATGTTGCTGTTGTAAATATATACACAGAAGGGCTTTATGTACTCACAAACTTAGCAAAAACAAAGCATAAAAAACAAATATAGAAAAAACAATATCACAGCAGAATGTTGTAATTTTTCGTAAAAACTTTGTATGCAACCAGAGTGAGCAACTGGTGTATACATTTGAAAAGCTAGAGTATATAACAAGTCTAGGCCTTTTTAAAATGTATCAATGCTAAAGAGACTGGATGAACCTCTGCAAGGTTTGAAATAAAAAAAAAATAAGTAAGGAATGAGTTCCTGTGTAATTGTGGTTCTTTATTAGCTTTTTTATATCATTGTGTTTTTGGCACCATTTAGGTTTGCCTAACTCCCCTTCTTTTGAAATTTGACAGTAAAAATTCCAGTTTTAAAATTCTTTCTAGCCTCTGGTTGCTGATAAAGTTTGAATCACCCGCTCATGTCTTAAAAGTGAGTTTCATCATTGATCTACAAGTATAAAGCTGCAGAGATGTAGAAAATAAAAAGTGACTTTTTAACAGCAGAACATGGTGTATAACTTCATTTAGCCCAAAACGTATTCTTTCTTTCTAGAGATGGACCAATACAGTTTTTTAGGCCGATGCAGTTATCGATTTTTTTTCCATATTTATTTCAGTTTAACTGATCCCCATATATGCCCTGCAGATTTCTTTTGGACCCATTCCTTAGAAGGATATTGCTTTCTCTACCTTCATTTGCATGAAAAAAATAACAATGAAACAAAAGTCCCAATTTAACAAAAAAAATAAAAATTAGTTTAAAAAAAAATAATTACAATTAAAAAAAGATAAGAAATTAAGGAAGTGGCAATGCTTGCACCATATGTGCTCTCAAGGCATGGCTGCTTAGTTCACTCCTAACTCAGCAAATACATGCCTGTATTGCTCAATAGCGATACAAGAAAAAAAACGCTAATATTGACCAAAAATATTGGCTGGATAGTGTACCAGTCTATCTCTATTTATTTCTAGAAAATATAAGGTTATGCTTGAGGCCTCATTGTTTTGTTGTAATGCTTATGCATTTAAACAAAGTAATTTTAAATTAAGACTGTTTTACTAAATGTTTCAGTGTTAAAGAGTACATTTAGTCCCACTCGGATTTAGTGTGGGACCGAATGTACTCTTAAAGTGCTACTTTAACACTGAAACATTTACCGTGTAGTTGAATTTGGTGTGTACTGATGCTCCACGTGGGCTGTTCTTTTCAAAAATGTATCTAACTTTAGATAGTCGGATCTATCACTGAATAAATCTTGCGACCCAGAGCCGTCCTTTATGACAGTCTGAGCTCCCCTTAAACGGGAGAACTGCCCTAAAAAGCTGTTGTTAGACAATAAAGTGAAAATGAAACTTACCTGCTCAGACATATTTTTGGTTCCCTGATGCAAGATCTAATTTAGAGAGGTCTTGTCTTTACAAGTAACTCAATGATTTCTTGAACTACTGGTTTAAAAGGTGCTGAGATTCCAAAACAGGAAGCTAATTAAATAAGCAGCCGTGGAATGTTGGCAGTTGCTTCAAAGGGTGCCAAACACTTCAATTCCTCTAAAATGTCAGTCCTCACCCCTATAGAGGAAGGTGTTTTGAACCCCTAAACTCAGTTAAAAACCTGTCAGTCTGACCTGGACTCATGCTAAAGTGACCAGTTTACCCACATTAATCTGATTGGTTTGAGGAATAGGAAGCCAGGCTGGCAACGCCAACAAAATCATTTTTTGGATACCTTCTCAAATGCATTACAGAGACCAAAGTTAGAGGATAAATCATTCAATCAAAATCTGTCAGGTTTCCTAATCTAATGAAACTGGCAGAGAGAATGTGACTGGTTTTTCAGGGGTACAGCCTACATACTCAACTCCACTGCTCTATCTACAAGTGATTTTTTTTCTTGGAAATGTGGCACCATATAAAGGGAAATAGACTTTCCAGGAATATAAGGATTCTTGCCAAAATATAGGGTTACAACAAAGCAATAATTGACCAAATTTCTATCTCTCAACTGAAAATACATACATGTAGTAACATGTATATGTTTTTTTTAAACCAAGAGGCACACCTCAGCTCACATAAAGAAGTAGAAATAAGCATTAAATACATTATTAGACTTTATGTAAGGCATCAAAGGGGTACCGTGTGCAGTTCTTAGTTTAACTATAGCCATCTTTTTGCCACCTGTTCTTTTTTACATTAAGGACATATAAACCTAATTAAAACATCTTCATTATTTTTACAACAGCTACATTGGGTCTATAGAAGTTTCCACGTTGGTGATGATAACAAAAGTAGATCTGACCTATTACATCATGTTTTATACACCTTTAAAAGACATTGACAAGTGCTTGTCATTCTCAACAGTAAACAGCTACAGTGTAAACAGAGGTGAAGATCTTGATGATTCCTTCAAACGTTGGTGATTTCAACACTTTTGAAGGTGTGCATCGGGCTGCCTTTGGCACGGGGAACAGCATGCACTCTGGCCTCTCTGGGCAAAGAGCCACAGTTGCTGTGGAAGCCCAGAGCTCGCTCCACGGAATGACTGTCTGCACGTAACCTTAGTGGACTCTAGGAGAAAAAGGACACACAATGAAACCGTTGCCTTTGGTTTCTCTGGACTCAATAGTCTACCAGCTTCCTCCCTGCATTTGGATTATTCGCTACTATTTAACTAATGCTGTCTAATAGTCTGTTGATGTAGAAGCTCAACAAAGCAGCAGAGGTGGTGGAGGTAATCAACCCGCTTTAGATGGACAAGGGTTTGAATGATTTAGACATTATATTAAAATGTTATCCTAATGGTAAAAGATAGTGAAGGGGTTAATTAGTGTATGTCTTATTCACCGTGGCATATTTCTGTACTAAACATGACTTGAAAATACTGTTTATGCATCCTTCTTTTTTTTTGTGCTATTTTTATTGCCATGGCTGTTCATTGACAGCATTATGTCGTTCTCATTCACCAGCATATCAGCAGTCAAACAATATGTTTTTATTTCCAATGTTACACATTGATGAATGATTTTTCCACTTTCAGGGTGGGTTTTAAATCTTAAGTTCAGAGGAGAGCAACACAAAGAAAGGGCATGAAGGGGGTAAAAATAAAATTATACACACTTATTTCATCTTACAGAAAAATCAACTAGATATTTTTTAATGAGAATGGAAAAGATGACTTTACAGAAGAGGAAGGGAGCCGCTTACAGCTCAACATTAAATAAAAGATGGTCGTTCTGATGTTACAAATTTAATCCATCTTTCCCATCTTTTAAAAAACACAGACTGCTGTAGCCATAAAATATGATAATATATCTATCCACAAATCCGTATCTCTTTCTCATTTATTTATTAGTTTAGATATTCTAAGGCTGAGATAAGGGTTGAAGAATAAAAAAGTGTGTTGTGCTGACTACACTCTCATGTAGATCAGAGGGATATTTTACTATTGCTAAAATAAAGAACTTGCCCTAAATCTGCAAATGTAAGATATTGAGGGGTGATCAGATAATCTCAGATTAGATTCATCAGGTTAAGATGAATTTTAATGGCAGCTACCTACAGTATGTTATTGACTATACTTTTACAAGACATTATTTGAAAAATGATGCTGTTGTAAATCTGCTATGTGCTTTCATTATTTCCATGTTTCATTAGCTTTTTGAAATATTTATGCTTTAACAAGCGGAAGGGGACCAATAACAAACTTTGGACTTCAGACCTTGTGTGCTAGTCTTTAACTGATAGGTGAGAAATGGGTTAGGCATACCTTTCCTAATCTTCTGATAGATATCCTTTCATCAGCAAAGCGATTAACAGCCACAGGTGAAGAAGAACTGATAACCCCAGTGCTCTGCTCTGCATTTCTGTAAACACAATTTCTTTAGTAGTAAAGGGAGACATTCAAGTGTTTTCAATAGATTTGGTTTTTAATGCTACCTTAGAGGTGCAGAGAGAGACTTCATTTCTTCATACAGGTGTCTGTGCAGCATGTGTTTATTGCTGGGGATTCCCAAAGCTTTGGCCAAGGCTTCTGTGTCAAAGGATTGGTCCAGTGTGATAACTGCACCATGAATGCCTTTTCCCTGAAGGTTTTCTGCAAACTCCTACAGAGCAAAATGAGGAAGCAGAATATGAGTCACATGACGGAGTCAGTAATGTCTACAATCATTAATCACAATCATTCCAAAACTGAAACCAGGAAAATAAGCTTTTAAAAAGAAATTTCCTCCTAAGTTTTTTTTTTTCCTCTACTGTTGGCCCTACAATACAATGCAATGTTTTACGTTTCCTTTTTAAATAAAGTTAGACATAAAATATAAAAATAATAAAATACATCTTGGAGTGGTTTGCTTCTGGTTCTCTTTTTTTCTTCTCCTTTATATTTCGTTGTTGACTACCATTATAATCTTTTCTCCTGTCTTTTTATTTTTTTATTTTTTACTTTTTCTATTATGTTTTTAGTTGAAACTGTCCTATATCAAAACTACCGGTAAGCTGGCATCTTGACCAGAATGCACTGGAATAAAGCAGTAATCCATTGGGAACAGTAAATCAAAGCTTTATCATTAATGTAACATTATTGGCATTCTGAACGTGGCAACAAAAAAACAAAACAAAACAAACAGAATGTAAAAAATCTAGGCTGCACATCAGAAAAACTGCAACACTACTGCTGATAACTACCATTAGGATTAAACCAATTTTCCCCAATGTTTTTGAAATTCATCATAATGTCTCAATCACTCTTTTCTCAGCTTTAGCATCTCAGCCACTGAACATGGAAACTTTTGCAGGTATTGAGGGCAACAAAAGTTTAAACAAGGTTGAAGAAATTGTGAAGAAATTGAATCCATGCAAACTAGATTAAGATATTCTCCAAGTATCACATCTACCTTAAGGTCGATGTCCTTGATCCACTTCATCACTCTGTTACACGTCCAGACAAGAGGGTCTTGGTTTTCATGCTCGCATTTTAAGCGACGTAATTGCAGGGCCTTTGGAATGGTGAACAAACAGCAGGATAAGAAGCACAGCCATGGTATGAAAATAATGGGAATTTTTAGTCAAACACATTTTATTTCTTTTGCATATGATAGAATTAGGTCATGTACGTTAATGCTCTTTTGAAATGTTGGTGGGGGTTTTGTAGTTATGTGATACTTTCAACAAACAAAAAATGCTAGTTTAAGTTTAAAACTATAGCCTGTTTTTTATAAGTCTATTTTCTACACCACATCTGTCCTAACAATTTCATATTTGATTAATTAGGTTTTGCCTTTGTGTGACAGCCAGGTGTAATGTCAATTAAGCTTTGGTATTATTTTACACCAAAAGTCAGCCATTGTGACACATTATGATCAGACCTCTTTGTCAAAGCTGAGCATCTGCAGGAGCTGGATTCCTAGTAGGAGACTCGTTTGGTGGAAAGGCTCGCTAATGTTCAGGAATCTCTCCAGATCTCTGCGGCTCAGGGAGTTCAGCACCCGTCCGTCCACTAGGTTTGTGTGGAAGGTTTGGAAGTACTGAGGTAGGCCTACGTCACTTAGCCATGATGTGGAGACCCAGTGATGATCCAGCTCAGATGCTTTTGATAGTCTGAAAGAGGACAAGACTTACTGTAGTTTAGCGAATACTGTCTTTAATCCACTTTATGCAAATATCAAAAACCCAGCATGGGGAGAGTTGTAATACCATTAGTTCTAACAGCAGGGAACAGAAAACAAGTTCTATGATTCTATCATTATTTAGCCATCCCTCCCTTTGGATTACATGGTGAATGCAAAGCCTGAAAGCCAGAGTGTTCCAATTTTATTGCGGAAAAAAAAGGGTTAAAAAGTGTTTAACAAATGTACAGTTGTTTTCTTACTAATACAATAGCAGCTATACTCAAATTCCAGTTAAAAATATAGGTTCTCAAGCAAATATCTGTGGATATATCCTGAACTAATTTTTGAGCTGCAAATGTATTAAAATTTGGTAAAAACTTTTTTTAATCTTAACCCTAACTATTACCAACACATGCCTAACCCTAACCTGAACTAAAACCTTAGTCCTAAATTTAACTCCGGCACAAATAAGAGAACGTTACCTATATGTGTAAACAGACTGAAGTCCCCACACTGTCATATACTGTAAAACAAGTCCACAGAACCCCAATCACACACACAACGCTTCATTCTTGTAGACTCTCTCTCTCTTACATACGACTTTTAACAGATGGAGAACAATTGTAGACTCTAAATCTCAGACAAAAAGAGTGACAGACCCTGTTCTCGGTTTTTCTATTTATTGCTATCCCTATTTTTCCTGTTTTTGTCTTATTGTGTGAACTCACTCCTCATTGCTTCACAACCTGACCCAGTAATGGGGTAGGTAACAGGAGGACTGTTTCTTTGCCATAAACTCATCAAGTGAGATACTTGGTTTTATTTGTAGTAAATACATGGTGGTATAATAAAAGTTTAAGAAGTGTAGCTGAAAATCAGGGAGTTAGAAACACTGAATCAAAAGGTGTCACAACCATCCCTGTTCTCCCCATCCAAAAGACCACAAAACAAGGTCAAACCAAACTTCATAAAACAAGTCATAATTAATAATGTCATACTGTTGGTAACGGCATCTGTGGGCCGTCATGCAAAAGTTATACCTTTGTAATACTTTTGCATGTTTTTTTGTTGTTTATTAATTATGTCTAGCAATCAACAACTTCCAATAACCTCCACTTTCCTGTCTGGTCAGTTCAAGTCTCTATGGTAGATGTGGTTCATTGCAAATTTGCTATCCAGGAGCACCTTCCAGATGTCCAGTGCAATGCTGAGGTAATATTTAGCACCTTTGGTTGGGGCAGCATGTGGACAATATATACCACTGTTTCTTCTTGCTTTCCAAATCACTTCTCTTGCTGAGCAGGGATTCAGTCAGTCCAAAAAAAAAGTGTTCTTTGGTGTATACTTTATGACATATAGATTACAGAGAAATTAAAATTTGTTATGGGGTAAAAATTTAAACTTCTGATTGGAAACTGTCTGATAGTATAACTATTAAATATATTTCTTCAGATGGGTATTATTTGCTTTCCCAAGACAGAATGTCCTACTTACCCCTGCTCCAATTCTGCTCTCCTGTAATCCTCAATGGCCAGTCGAACTTTTCTGCGATGAAGTTGATTAGTAATACCCAGACCCAGCTCTAAATCTTCATCCGTCAGACTCAGCAGCACCTAAACAACAGAAGACCCAGTCTTACAGAAGTGACAACAGCATCCATGTTAACCTATGTGCTACACTGCACACATCCAGATAAACAGAAAAGCTTGTAAAATGGAAGAAAAATCATACCTTGCCACTTTTGACATTTTCGGAGCAGGCTCGCATATACATTGGCATTCCCATGACAACCTCCATCCAGGCCTGCACGGCCCCTGCCCTCCACAGGGACATGCAGGTGGTTCGAGTGAGCTCTGCCTGCTGGAGGCGGTCCAGCTGCTCCTCTCCGTCAGACATGCTGTGCTGTGTGTCAGAGTCTGGGTTGGTCAGGAGAAGTTAGGCGGTGGCATACAGGAGAGGTTGGGGATCAGAGGGATATGGAAATAAAAGAGTGACTTATCTGAAAAAGGCATAAAACATCTTCTAAATATGTCAGAAAATGAGGAAAAATAAAAATTAAAAACAGCAACATCAAGAAACAACTGAAGGTTTTAATGAGATTTGTTTTCAACGGCAACTATTTTTTCTATGAACAGATGCATCTCAGTAAATTAGGTTGTTGGAAATGTATTTAAATAATTCATTCAGTGAATGAAGCTCACATATTCTTCTGACTCATTATTTATAGAATGATATATAATAACTTTTTATGTTAGTAATTTAATGATTGTGGCTTTGAGATAACTCTGACTTAAGGAAATAAAAATAAAAAAAACAATAAAAAAAGCATACCATACACCTGAAAAGTTTGTCCATTTATTGTACAGTTTAAGCATCAATGCTTTGTTTGGGCTTGTAAAAGATAGGCTCTGTGTATGCACCTTGAAGCTCTATCTCTCCAGATCTTTGTCCTGAAAAGAGATCACTCAGGACAAACTCTTTAAATAACACTTCATATCTTATATGTGTTAAAATACCAGGAGACATGACCACAGATTCTGATAGAAATTGTAATCTTACTCAGATTAGATAAGTTGCTTAGAATTTACAGAGGGCAGCAGCTCACCTCCAGGCTCACCTGTCAGGATGTGGCCACGATTAACAGTTAAAAAAGCCTTTTATACATCTCTAGTTTGCCACATCATCACATCATTACATCAGACACATTAGTAGATGAGTGGACATCATGGCTCCAGCCTTATCAAAATATTACACATTGTTCTTAGCTGAAGGACACCGCTCTCATTCCATTTCCAAATCTTTACCACGTACAGAATAAAGATTATAACAGTATATCCGGACAGAGAAACAGCCTTAATTAGATAAACTATTGTAGAAAATATCAGTTCTGACATGCAACAGGCAGCTAATATTAAGGTGTAATAAACTCACACATCATCAATGATAATTATCCTAACAGGCTCCTTTTGAATGAATAATTGCATCATTACAGGTTGGCACCGAGGCGATCAGCCTGTGGCACTGCTGGGGTGTTAAGCCACACCCAGGCTACCTTTATGAATAGCTTTCAATGTGCCTGAGATGATGGTTCTGGAGTCTTTCAACTTTCTTTTGACAAAACTCCACTGATCCTCTGTCAGCCCAGTTTGAAGGCAAGTCAGGCAAAGTGATGCTATGATGTAAGAAAACTTTTATCAGCCAATATGTCCTGCAAAGTCAAACCTGCATCTTCATAAAGCTTTTCAGTAAAAAAAAAAAAGCATGAAGTGCTCTGGACTGTCCGGCAGAAAGAACACGTCTATAGCGGCAGGTTAAACAGCCCAAAACTCCAATGACTGAAAAAAATCACACTTCAGTTCAAACAACATAGATTCTGAGTCTCCCAACTCTTCTTCTAAGTGGTGAACTCTTGATTATTTCAATAAGCTCAAACATCACCAACATAATGAGTACGATCTTTTTTACTCCATTATTTAGTGGCACTGGAAGGATTCAAGCTGCAGTCCAAACCTTGTGAATCTTACCCATGAGATTTGCCTAATAACGCCCTCAAATGGTTGGCATTTTTGCTTGTGTGGCTTTTTCTGCCACATTTCTTTTCCCTTCAGCTCAACCTTCTTTTTAATTTCACTTGGTAACAGCATTTTAAACATTAGCACATGACCTTTAGCGGCTTATCCTCCTGGACAGTTGTAATATCAAGTCTTTCACACGGCTGGATAAGCCATTATATCACATTTCTGCATTAAATTCCTTTCTGTCATTTTAACCTTTTAAGCAAAAGAAATTTTCTTTTCAAATTTAATAATTAGAAGTATAGTAGAAGTATAAATCAACTTTAAGAATACTAATTTAGTGAGATGCACCTGTAATTGTAACTCAAGAACTTTTTTTTTAATAGAAAAATTACACCACCAATCCACCGGGTGGTGCCAAAACATTTCCCTTCACATAAATGTTCTCTGTTATATCTGAAAAAAATGTTTAATATTCATTTGATATAGGACAAAATTATCTCTGAATATGTCAGAATACAGCTAGACAAGTCAAGTTTGTGGTTAAACTCACTACTGATGCTAGTGAAGGTATTACTAAGTATATCTGATGGATATGAAGAATTACTGCCATTAAGAAAATGTAATACATTCATAAAATCTCATGTTTCTGCCATTTATGAAAGACTTAAAACACTGACTTGAACCAACGAATCCTGCTTGATTCGTCTCCTCATGCTGACACAAGGGGCTGCATGCAAATCCAAATGTCACTCTGAAGTTTCTGTTTTTTTCTATCTTTTCTCCTCAAAGAACAGCAACACATACTTGCATTTTTTTTTTTCTTGAATGGACATGAGCGATATGAATAATCCCCAAAGTGCAGAAACAGACAGCTGGTAATCACAGATGAGGAGTTACTCACTGGTTTAGGAGAGAGTTGCCATTAGGAAATGGCAGGAGGAGGAGACAAACACGTTAGACTGAGACACAGGAACAGGATTACTCATGGAACAGAAAAACTACCACAAAGTGTTCACTTTCCGCTTTTATTTTTAAAATAGTTTTTTTTTTCATTTCAGTTATAATTCACTTGGAAACCTCCTCAACATCTGACTGCAACATCTGCAGCACATAAATATCAGGAATCACCTCTCTGCTTATCTCATTTTGTTAAATAAAATACTTCAATAAATTTAATCTTTTGTGTATGTATTATTACCCTAATTTACAAAGCATTTAAACAGAGATTTATTAGAGCCATCTTTGCAGGAAATGAGGAGGGAGTGAACAAAACGCAATAAAAAAAAAAAAAAAAAAAAAAACAGAAATAGGAATATTCTCAATAAGGCAGGGGGAAGGCATGCATTCGTAATGCAAGGTTTGGTAGAAACAACGGGAAAAATAACACAAGAAGGATGCTTTTATGATACTTAATTTGACAGGAAATGAATGAATATTTAATCAAAGCAACACAGAGGGACCATGCATGTATTTAAAGCACATTCCATTGTCTCTGATTGGCACACGTTAGATAGCACTCAGCTGGAAATGAGTGACGTTAACAGTGTTACATGGCTGTTACTAACAGCAACCAAATGATGAAGCTTGAAGTATGGGTTATATGTCTTTGGCACTCGCACATGGTTTGGAAAAAGCTACATTTTTAGTTGGTGTGTTTAAATCAGTGCAGCTGTGCTCTTCATAAAAAGGCTGTTGGTCAGCCAGTACTTCTCTTCATGTTTAGGGATGTCTGGATCTGATCTCCAAGTATCGTCTCCTGATCATTTTGATTGATCAATATGTGGGTAGCTGCTCTCCTTCCATCTGATCACCATATTTTCTATGGTTTAAGGTCAGCTGCACAGGCTGACTAATGTTACAATACCCTCAAATTTAAAATAAAACATAATCTATTTTCACATTTTTGGGAGAAAAAACATGAACTTAAAGAACTAAAAACTTTCTGTGGAGGAATGCTTAGTTTTTAGTCTGCCATTTCTATGTAACAGAATAAAGTCTCTTACTATTCAAAAATAGGTTTTTCACACTGCAGTGCCTGTTTGAGTTGTTCTGCTAAGAGTTTATTTTTTCTGCTTTGATGTCTAAGATTTTCCTGAAAAACATATTTAGAATTTAAAAACTTTTGGAAGATTGTATCACACAAAAACATACTTTTATCAGATATGTATTAGATGACTCCAAAGATATAGCTGACATGACAGACACTTCTTAAAGCTCAGCACCAGGATATGGAGGCTACTAAAATGAGGACAATTGATCATTTCTGTTGAGCTAATGAGACATAAATAATTTACACGGCATGGATTTTCATAGCTTTACTTAACCCGAGGATGATGAGTTTATAACGTGCAAGTCTGTGCTGTAAGAAATGAAGGTATTAGATTGAAACCCACAATTGGTGAATATTGAATCTGAAATTACTTGGATCTGGATGAGTCACAAGCAAATCTTAATCGGGACATCCCCAAACATTTTCAAAATAAAATACAGGATGTTTTTACAGTGTGATATGCAACGAACGTTCGTGACGGAAGTCCTGTAACAGATCAACATAAACTCCATAAGCAGCACAGATAATCAATAAACTCCAATCAGTGTTTTTTTTTTTTTTTTAGGTCAACTTGGCAATGCTTCCTGGTGTGTTGCAAGAAAAGGAATAAAAAACTCACAATAAAAAAGAGACCAATCCTGCAAATCATGCTGAAAGCAACTATAGAGTAACAAAACCCAGATAACATTAACATTTAAACACTATTTTCACATTAGATCCTATATGTACATATAAACAGCAGTCCTTCAAGTGTCTATTTATAAAAAAAATTAAACAATAAGACATTTAAAGGATAATACAGCATGAACATGTCTACACATTGTAATAACCCAGTATATGTATTTATGTGCATGTAAACATATATACATATGCATACATGTACATCTATAAATATATATATATATTTAATTTACAAACATACATTTTTGTTGAGCAGGATACTGTACATTTATGGGGACAGCAGTCTCTTGGTTTTCATTACAATCCATCCATCTCCTTCTTCCAGACACATCCCAAAACACACAAATTTGATGCATGGAGATATATTCTTGCACTCGCACACACACACACGCTCATTCAGCTTCACCAGTCGGCATCCTCCTCTATGTAATAATCAGGGGTGGCTGTACCATCAAACAAGCCGGGGTCCATGGACTTGCGCTGCTTGCCTCGAGTGAACACCCGTGACAGAGATCCCAGAGTCATCTTGTCCTTCTTCTTCTTACGTTTCTGGTCTTCTAGATCTTCCATTGACTGAGTGGGCAGAGGAGATTAAAAAACAGAGTTGAGACAGGTTAAACTCACAGAGATGCGCCTTTTTTTAACTACTCACTGGGGTTTGATACAAATATTTACCCTTTTGTGTCTGTAAATAGAGAAGACTGTTAATAGACCCGTTCTTGGTCCTATTATGCATGCATGTTGTTTAATGGTGTCTTCCTGCTTTCATTTCGATTCACATTTATGATAAAGTTTCTGTTAAAAAGATATTAGATGAGATAATGGGACTGATTCAGACTGATGTAATTTTTTTGCAATCATATAGTTGATGGTATCCTATCAACATCACTGCTGCTAGCCCTAAGAAGGTAAAACCTGCCTTTAAAAAAAAATAGAAAGCAACTGGGCTTTTAGATTATGTGGAAGAAATTAGGCTTACACCTCCTCTAAGAATGTTTTGTTCAATCACACTTAGTTTACAGTTGGATTTAAGAAAACTTAAACTAGACCATTTGAAAATCTTACATTAGTTTGATTGAATTTTTTAAAAGTTGCTGGATTGGGCAGAGGGCCCGGTGGCGCCAGTGTACAGCAGCCCTGCCTCTGTCAGTGAGCCCCAGGGCAGCTGTGGCTACAGTGTAGCTTGCCACCATCAGTGTGTGAGTGTGTGCATGAATGGGTAAATGACTGAATGTAGTGTAAAGCGCTTTGGTCAAGTCTCCTGACTTGAAAAAGCGCAATATAAGTACAGGCCATTTACCATTATTGTACAGCTACATAATCCATCTGTTCTTGCATTGATAGACGGGTATTCTCCTTTCGGGTTTTCAGGTAAACAGCAGAATTGAAGGTACCATCAACTGAAGTTTGTCCTTAGAAGGAAAACAGTCCGAAGCATCAACTCTGATGTGCATCTGGCTGTATGGTGTTTTTTGCATTTCACCAAACATAAACTATAGAAATCTTATTTCAATTACAAAATAATATGTTTTTGTAAATAAAAAAAATTAACATTTGTTTGCTTTCTTTAAACAGCGATTGTTTTTGCCCTGGAACTCCAGTATGGATGGCTTTTCCCACCAGTCTTTGTGTATTGATTCATTAAGGCTAAAATCAGCTGAGGCAGCAGAGGCCTGCAGAGCTTTAGATGCTGTTCTGGGTTCTTTTTTGCGTGAGCCTTTGGGTGACTCCTGGAGAAATGTTGCTTGGCCTGTACTTCTGGGACAGTTTCTTGATTCTGCATGTCTGTGTGCCACTAGTAAACCTAAAGTCTGAATTTTTGAGTAATGTGATTATTCTCACTTAATCCACGATTCAACAAGGTATGATCCAGGTTGGATTTGATCCCACTTTTTTTTATTTATTTAAAATCGTTTAATAAACTACTATTTAGCAACTGTACAAAAAGCACAAACATTTGAAGATTGACAAACTTTTTAAAAGGCCTATGCGGCCTTTACTTGCGAGCTATAAAACCTTAATTTCTTTTTCATTGTTAATTTAATCAAATGTAGAATAAAACACTTTAAATTCAAAAATTTTATCTAAAAACAACTGAATCACCACTGAGTGAGCAGGCAGGGCGAACCCATTAAGCTGACAGGACAGAGCAGGACACACAAACCAAAGAAAGGTAAGGACTGAGCGGACATGTGGAGCAGGGCGGTTACTTGGGCTGGACATCTCTTACATTACAGAGGGAGTGGGTCCGGTGGCGAGGTGAGTTGATGTCACTGGGAGTGGACGAGCGGTCCCCATCAGCTGCTGAGGCATCTGAGATCACAGAGGGCTGGCGAGTGTGACAGGGGCTGATCCTTACCACAGCTAGACACACACACACATTCACACACACACATTGAAAATTCCCCATAGTTAGAGAAACCTCCAGAAACCCCTGTGTTAGTTCGCTGATTAAAGGAACACCAAGCAACATAGGGAAAGTGCAGGTTTAATAGAGGTGCAGAGAGCTTACCCTGCCGGTCTGCATTGTGACCGTGGTAGAGGGTCTGCTGGCTCTGACGGATGGCGGCGGTGAGCGGCAAGTCGGCCTGCATCACCCACTCCTGACTGCCGTTTACAACTGGCTCCGGCTGCACCACCAAAGAGTGCCGTTTGGGTACGTCTTTTGTCAGAGTGGCTAGAGACTGCTTTGCCTGGAAGAGCAGCACATAGAAAAGTGTTGAAATAGAGTTTGAGTCAAAGAAAACCAGTCTGGTTTACATTCAGACTGAGGATTGTAAGTCACCAAACCACCCGCATGTACTTAGTTATAGTTTCATTACCCTACTGTACAAACTCCTAGGAAAACTCCAAGAACATTAAAGCTGTAAACAACATTCTTTTATTACCGGGTGGATCATCTAAATAAGCGGTTCTCTGAATTGTCAATCATTCTGCTGATTTGTTTACATAATGCCGTCCTACGTGCTCGTCCCATTAGCTCTTTTTCTGCGCTTGCACACTTTCAGGGGTATATGTGTGGTGAGCTACGGTTTCAGACAGTGCTCTTACCATGGTTCTCTGCAAATGGCCAAGGGTCGTAAGAGGAAAAAGTGTCTACAAAGTGTATGAGAACCAAAGAGAGGCTACTGTATGCTTTGCACGGAAAGCTCTCCTCGCAAAGCATTATGGAATTTGCTGTCACAGCGGCCCGCTGTCACCAAAGGCTGTCGCTACCCGACAGCGACGACCAATGACAAAGATGGCGTAGGCACTGCGCAGTGGAGGAGGGGTTACGTGACCAACCGTAAGTTTACCAAGTTTGCTATAAAGTCCACTATATAGTCCCCACTCTATATAATGATTGAGGGATTTAGGGGTTAGGGTGGACAGACACAGTAAGCTTGTATGAGCAATGAGAACATCAACTTTTAAACAGAGTGTGCACGAGGAGAAATGGGCTCGTGCAAGCTCTTGCACGCGTGGAGAGGGCAGGTCTTTTAAAAAATGTGTAAAAATCCTCCACAATACCTTTAAGGATTCAAAATTCAATTTTGGGTTAAAAGAATATAAATTATATTAAACTGATTAAAGTTAAGACTTTTTTATATTTAAACTAAAATGCAATTTAGGCAAAGCTTTCATGGTACATAATAAAATAAAATAATAAAAACAATTTAATTGCTCTATAAAACCAACTAGTAACTGCCGTGGCCACTAAATGAAAGAAACTGTCAGAGGTTCAATCTGGTGCTATGGTAATTCTAATAAACTGCTAGTATAAATACATCATGATGCTTATTTTTCAAACATTTGTAGCGCCAGTGGACTCTGTCGACAGCAACTACCGGTAGATGGTAGGGAGAGAAAGATGGTTCCCTACTGGGTTTAATCTCCAGACATCTTCCTGTGGACTTTAGCATGATGCTGTCGCTGCCATGTTTCTTCATGGATAGGAAGGGCTGAGGGTCATGCAGCTTTATTTTCTGCTCTCCAAGATGTTCCAAGATCAGGATGTTGATTTATAACCTAAACCTGCATCAAAATTCATAAGATCTTCCTCCCTGACCTTTCAGGGATAATCTGGAATACCTTTTCTTGGTGCATCCCTTCCTATCTTAATGAAATATAATGAAATTTGTTGTAACATTGGGGTATTTACTCACTTGGAAGAAACCAAACATTAAATAAAAATGCATGAATAAAAAATTCCACTTTGTAATGTTTCTTCTTTTTACTAATTAAAATGTATATGACTTTAATATTGAGGAAGATGCTCTCTGTGAACTCTGTAAACCCCCTTGCTGTTGCTTTGATCTTAGACCGCTTATTTAAAGTTATTTATCGAATGAAGTTTAAACTAGCTCATCTCCTGTATTTAGCATCCCTTCAATAAATAAATGATTTATAGTTAATTGGAAAGTGGCATTTAATCTGTAGCAGATCACATTTTGAGCTGAAGATGAAATCAAAAGCAGCCTAAAGACGCATAAAGCGATGATACGTGACATCAAATGTTTTTACAGTACCTTATTCACACCTCTTTACAAAAAATCCCCTCTCCATGATATTATAATCTTTCCAAGTATTTTTTATCTTCAAAACCTCTCAGTGGAACCCAGTGAAAAGGGGGAGAATAAAATAAGACTCGACAGAATGATATTTAGCTACAGATATGGCAGCGATGTGCCAACAAATCAGATCTGCTCTGCAGCTTGATGTGAGGATCTGTGGGTGGCTGTGACTCGCGACAGGGAGGAGAGATTAATGGCACACAGAGTGACAGCTGTACCAAGAAGGGGCTGACACACTGCAGAATAAAAAACACACACATTTCTCCTTTTACCCGGAGGAGGGTACATAACCAGTCACTCTATGGTTTCAACACTTCACAGATACTGACAGAATATCTAATTGATGGTGTGTTCTCTCTGTGCCTGCCAATGTTCATGCAGTGTCCACGATCACGTTGACTCACCATGGTGAGTTCGGCCTCCAGCTCCTTAATCCTGTTCTCCTTCATGTCTATCTGAGAGCGCAGGATGTTGGCCTGCTCTGTGGATTCTTTGGTCTGCCTCCTCAGGTCCCACTTCTCCCTTTCCAGCACATCTTTCTCCTTTGCCAGGACTTTGACTGCATCTTCACTCTCCTGTGGAGGGCAAACACAGAACACTCACTGATTAACACCAAAACCACTTTCATTAATCAGAGGAGTTCCAAACACAGTTAAAAAGCACAGCTACACAACATGCCGTCCAGGAATTACAGCTTTGTTGTTGTGTTGTTTAATTAGCATCTTATCAATTAAGTCCAAAATAATTTTAGGATTCAGAATTTAAGTAATATTTTAATTTACTATCATGTTGAGACTGAGGGGAAGTAATATTAATATGTTGTAGTGACACAGGCAGAGTACAGATATTGATTTGATACCTTCCAACATAAAACGCATCACCAAATATAACTCCAGAAGAAAAGTGGGTCACTACTTTTCACTACTACTAAGAAAGGTCAATAAAGAGTCTTCAGGTTTTCTTAAAAAAAAAAAATTTAATTGACAAATATTTTTTTGTTGTTTTAAAATGATACTTCATTTAGATCGTCTAATTATCTTTTAGAAATCCCTGCTTAACTCTCAATGGAAAAAAATATGTTGGTAGGAAAGTAGGTAAAACATAAAATTTGGGAAAAGTATGAAAATATATTCAGCTGGATTGTATTGCCATGTTAATAATGAGTCACGCAAAAATGGATTCATAATCCATTGATTTCTACCCTGTGTGTATCACTCTGTAAAATACCACTGTTGGCGTTTGGCAACAGTAATCATACCCTGTTTTTATAATGTTGGTTTAAAATTATGTAGCAATGAATACAGATATCACAACAAAAATAAACATTAGAGAAACATTACAAACAGTTAATATTATATCAATGATTACAAAACAGGGTTTAAAATGAACATAAAGCCTTGAACTTCTTACATCGTTACGGTACAAATGCATACTTTCATTTATTTTATTGAGATTCCATGTAAGAACTTAACAGAAGGTTTTATATATTTATAACACCTGAACATGTTTCAATATAAACTCTTCCACTGTAGCTTTGTTTTTATGTTGAAAAGCAAAACTCAACCCAATTCTTAAGTCTTCAGAAGTTTTCTTTGAGAATTGTTATATTTATCCATTATTATCCATTTATCTTACCATCAAATCTGGCAAGCTTCCCTGTCTCTGAAAAAGAAAAACATCTCCCCATCATGATGCAGCCACCACCATGTTTCATACTGGGTATGTGTTCAGGGTAACGTGTAGCATTAGTTTTCTTAATAACTGGATTTTATTGAAATATCAAAGTTAATGAATAAGAACACATGCCGTGTCGTTAAACACATTTACATTTCTGTTGGTCTATCAAATACAACCGTAGTATAATAAATAAGAGATTGTGCTTCCATGGAGACACATTGTGGAAAACTTTAAGGGATGTAAAAACCTTTTGAGGGGCTTTTAAAATTTGAAATATCTTAAACATGCTGCAGTGCTTTTATGTGGATGCCTCAGCTGGGCTGCTACCTTTCTGTGCTGGTCGTAGTTCCGGATGAATTCTCTCAGCTGCTCTTCTCTGCTCTCCAGTGTTGTATACAGCTGCTGCATCTGACTCGCCAGCTCCGATTTCTCAGCTTTTAGCCGCTTTCGGTCCGCTTTCATGGCTATGGCACAAAACCCAATACTTTTACACTTTGAACAGCAACTTCACAGTCCATGCAACACTTCATTTCGAAAAAGAATTTCAACTAAGGGAGAAAGCCACTGGGTGGCACTGTGTCTACTGGTAATAAAAATGTTGGCTGCAATTTGTTTTATTTTAAATGTGAAAAATAACCATCTGGATAGCAGGTAATCAACACAAAATACAAGAAGCACAGTTGGACACATAGATTTATCTGAAACACCATCTTCAGGTAGCATGTGGAGACTCATTCCTAAGAGGAGTGATAACATCTGATTGTCTTTTTGAGTGATGGTTTCACACAGAGACCAAGAGGCTTTGCAGCAATCGTGCAACAGGTGGGACTCTTCAAGCAAAAAAGCAAAGAGCTCTTTTCACAATAATTCAAGTCTGAAACCAGTATTTTTCATAACAGAACACGCATGCCTCTCCAGGAGCATTCCTCCTGCTGATGATCACTGTTTCCATGTTCTACAAGCTGAACCCTTAAACCTGTTCTGCAGCAGTTAAGTGACGGTTACCAGGCATGCAGATCAGCACCTGCAACTCGCTGAGATCTGTAGAGAAAACCAGCAAACCACATACAATCGCTGCCTCTGTAAGCCACTTTGAGTTGAATTAATTTAATCTTATTGTAATTTTTCTTTCCTAGAAAGCAAAATCTTTCATTTCACAGGGAGGAGGAAAAAACACTCTCTCTCAACACTGCTCTCTGATTTAATAATGTCAATAAAATTAGAATTCAGCTAAAGTGAGCTTGGCTCTCCATCAAGGACACCACCCACCTCTAAGAACAGCTACACTTTAAACATGAGTGCATAAAGACAGTTAAGATCCAATTAAGTACATAATTGCTGACTTTTGTTGAGAACTGACATTGTATAAATAAACCAAAACAAACTGAATAGAGTTAGTGTCACATGTGTGACTTTTACAAATAATCTACATTTATTCTTATGGGCATGCTTTTTGTTGCTTAGTGAAGTGAAAACATGTTGCTGTTCTGGTCTGATCTGAATAAAATGATTTGGAGTAAAAAAAGCACAAAGATGGCATTTTGTCTCAAATTCCGATACCTAAGGATTATGACAAAACATTAGAAACCAAAATTCCCATTTAGTTCGAATCCCAGCTGTGTTTGCCAACAAATCAACAAAACTAGGTGACACAAGATGCCCATGTAGGCTCCTGACCTTGTAAGGCCTCCTTAGCACGATCCAGCTCCTGCTCCTTGTCCCTCAGCTGGACGCTGAGCTCAGTGGCAGAGAGCAGATTGGCAGAGCAGCCGCCCTGGGTCTGCTCTACGTCTTTGCTCAACATGTCCTTCATTTGCTTCAACAGGTGGACCTCCTCCTGAAGCTGTACCACCTCCTCTCGCAGTAACGCTGAGGGACGGAAGAGAGTAGGAATTTATAACATTCAGAGACATGCATGTAACACAAAAGACTCAGCAGTTTCTAATAGTGGAAGAAAAGGCGAAAAAATCTGCTACTATTCAAGAAGGGCTGTTCAAATTTAATTATGCAGAAATTTTCAAAAACAAATCACAACTAATGCTCACAGTTCCACAATTAAAATACAAATAGAGGTCTTTTAAAAGCATAAATAACAGATTCAGGGCTGAATCTATTGACGATGGTAAATAAATAACAAATAAAAGCATATGAAGGCTTCATTCTGCCTCTGCTTCTGTCTCTCGTCTTTGTTGTGCCTCCCAGCCATCAAGGGAAAGTGCATGCAAGCAATCAGGAGCAGGAAACTAAGGAGACGACACTGTGAGATGAAGAGTGATCTCATCGGGCTGTGCTGGCTGACAAGCTCATACAGCCAAAGCACAGAAACAAAGGGAAAAAAAAGCGTCCAATAAAGGAAACCCATACCGGCAACAGTGTCATAATGATTTATATTGGGAGCGTGAGGTGGAAGGTCTGTTCCAGGAGAACGTATGCTTTTTATAAAAAGGAAGAAAAATGAAAAAAGGCACTCAACCAAAACATTCAACTGGTAGAGGAAAAAAGCTGAAATGACAAATTCAGGAATTCTGGAAATGTGACTGAGTGCATGTGCAATCTGGAAAACATCATCTGAGAGATTTATGTAAATGTAAATGGAGAGTATGATTCCTAAAAAAATGCACAAGAAAGTTAAATAAAATACAGCAAGGCTGATTTTTTTCCATAGTAGATCAAATGAGAGGAAGTTTTACAGAAACAATTTATATAGAGAGCTTCAGAGGACTATAACATTACCGCAGCAAGTGTATGTGCATGATAGAAAATGAGAGAAGGTCTCTGCAGGCCAGCAGCCAGACACTGTGGGACTGCAGCAGCTCCGATAAGAGAGGAAGGGACAGTCCATCGCTCTCTGTCATGGAAGCTCTGTGGAAAACCCACCAGGCAGCCAGTGCTGCATGCCACTGAAAGAGACAAGTCTGAGACAGAACAATCTTTCATGTCCCTCTTCTGGGTTGGATTCACTCTTGCATATTTTCGCCATGGACAGTGATGGCACCTCCTTTGATCATGCAGAGCATTTTGGAGGTTTCTTTTTGGCTTTCTTTGATACTTTGAAATCTGTACACTTCTGTAATATGACTGTTGATCTGCTCCTGCCATTACAGATCAAATAAGAGAGCAAAATGAAAAAAAAGATGAGGATTTTTTCCCAATTTCATAATGTTGTAATTAATGCGTCTCCAACCTTTTCACTAAACATCAGATAGTTTTGTCAGTCAAACGCACATTTTAAGCTGTTTCGCCATTGTTGTCTATGACTTTCATATAAATCCAAATTTTAAATGAACGTATGGAGAGAAGAAGGTATGCAGAGATTGAGAGACGGATCCATGCTGCTGCCAATGTGATGCGGACGGATTGCAGGTCGGCTTGGGGAACAGAGAGCTGAGCCAAAAGGTTAAGTTCTCTCTTTACTGTTGGGTCTACCTTCTCACTCTCTCCAAGGCTAAACTGAGCTTCCGCATTTGAAATACACTGAAGAGGTTGCTTATCTGAGAGGCTCGGAGTAAACCGCTGCTCCTCTGCTTTGAGAGGAGGCAGAAGAGGTGGTTGGGTATCTTTTTCAAATGGACGCCTCCCTCAGGAGATTGGACCAAGCACATCCCACCAGAAGGAGTCCCAGGGGACGTACCAGGAAACACGAAAGGATTGTGGAGGCTTCCTTGAACGGAGCTGGAGGAAGTGTTTGGGGAGCAGGAAGTGTAAGACTGCTTTCCCTGCGACTAGGTACGAGTGAATTCAGCATTTACAGCGATTTTTGAGGCTAAAATATAGCATGAAACAAATCTAAAAAAAATGATTTGTTGTTTATACAAATAAAAAGAAAAATGATAGATGCAAAAACAACATAATACTGTTGCAACACATCAGATATAAAGAGGGTGAATGTAAATGCATCTTCCACTGTTCAGCCCGTTAAATAGGAAATATTTAGAAATATCCCATGTCTACTTTCATTTCACTTCATTTTCATCATTAATTTGGTCTATTTAACCGATTCTTTTTGTCAACAGATTCTCCTTCCTGAGCAGTCTTAATTGATCAAAAACTGATCATGCTAACATTACCATACAGGGTTCTGGATGAACTGATCTTGGAGTGGTGGAGAGAGATAGGTAGGCTATTAGAGTCCTCCCACACGAAAAGAAAAAGCCACTCATCTTTCATCACAGCAGTGGTGGATTGAATGAACACCAGATTTAAGCCTCTCATTAGAGCCGGTCAGGAACAGCTAACCTTATTCCCCTTCCATTGCAGCCCTGTCAAAATGCACACAGACGTACACTGAAGCGCAGCTGAGAGCTTATGGCTATAGAGGCCGTAAGCTTGTGATTAGACCATAGAGAAAGCAGGGAAAGGTGAAGTGAGAGTTGGAAAAGTGTTGATTGGTGGTCAAAGAGCTGAACTAGTCTGCTGTGAATGCTATGAAGGATTAAAGTGGTTCTATTTATATACATGAAGGATCAAAGATGCCTCGTGTGCACTGGGCTGGAATATTGGGTACGGATGAGACAGCAACTTTAAAGTTATTCCTCTTTTGCAAAAAAAGTAACTTGTCATTTAAAAAAAATAGTTTTAGGACTAACTGGAATGGAAAAATGGAACCTAATCTTTAATGGCTTGACCAAAATGCATTGCAGCAAAACGTTTTTACATTCATTATTTTGGGGTGAGTTTTGCTGACAAAGATTCCTTGATTAGGTAATAAAGAGCTTTCCTAACAAGAAACGCTACTTTGGTAAAACGTAGTAAGGCCCTCGAAAGAAAAAAAAATTGTAGTTTATCCATTTCGGTTATTTGCAACTTTAAGGCAACTATTGGTAAATTCTGCTTTGATTACTTTCTGTAAGGTCATTTAAAAAAGAGCTTATGCAATAACTATTGGAAATATTTCCTGGACAATTTTTATCAAATAGATATCTGTCTCACCATAAAAAAAATCGTTAGAAATTTTTTTTAATTGCCAGAGTAAAAACTTTGAAACAACAATAAAAAGCAACAGAAAATCAGAAGCGTTTTCTCTCTTATTTCCGATTTGAATTGATTCTTTTTTTTTCTAATAAGGATTTTTTAACACATGAGTGAAAGAAATGTGCTGTATGTTATTTGACAAATGTAATAATTCCGACTCCATCAAAAAGAAGAAAACCTTTGCAAACAAATGTCTTCAAACCTAATTTGGTTTTAATTACACTGAATAATTAGCATCAATGTATAAATTGACCATTTATGGCTCAGGTGTCTAGAAATAAAGAAAATAACTTATATTCAAAGCATTTGACCAAAAGGAGTGTGAAACAAGCCAGATTTTTGAGCCAATTACTTATCAACCAATTACTGCTCAAGTAAACTTTGGATATAACTATAACAATTTTAGGGAATAACATGCTATTCTTAAGGTAAAATGCATTATTTCAGTATGCAGAATATCATTACAGCAAAGCACTTTTGCCATTAAAAAAGATTTGCAATATCTGTTTGCTGATACAGTCCATCAGGTGTAATAAGGTCATTTTACAGATGAAATATAAAGTTATGTTGCTCAATAGTCTCATGATGGTAGCAGCCGATGCAAATGAAACTGTCCAAGATGCTAAAAGCCAAAGAAACACGAAAAGAAGAGGGAGGAAAACTTTACTGAATTTGAACTTTTTTTTATTATTTACATTGTGCTTCCAAGGTGGACAGCTCCCTTCCTGGAGGTATTATAAACAAGCTGAAATACCAAATCTGGTTTTGGTATAATGCTTTAATGTAATATTTAGTTGGGAAACCTTTTAAAAAATAAAAAGTTTTGGACAAACAAGTTTATTTCCATGGATCAGCTGAGATACATCATAAAGCCAATAGTTTCAGCTGATGTTAGCTTTATAAAAGACTAGATTAGAAGTCTAATGGATATCCTATACATCTGTTCTAAAAGTTTAAGTCAGTCACAATTTTATCTTATAAAATATAAAAGAATAATTGCATAATTGTCAAAGACTTAAAAAGTAAACCACAGCAGAGTGCAAACAGGTGATGAAAGCCGGTGCAGCGGCAGCAGCTGGCTGTTCTGCCCTGAGGAGATGTGATGTACACTGCTGTCAGTTTTCTGCCTCGGACTCACTGACAATAACAAATCTGTGTAATTATGGTGAGTCCACCTAGTGATTTTTTCATGTGCAATCTAGAGGTGCTGGTTCTGCCTGTTTCTATTCTCCAAACTTGTAGGTACAGGTACTGACAGTTGTATCATGGTACAGCATGCAGCGCCCCTACTCAGATCTATGGATGGTCTTCTGCTACATTTGTGAAATGTTGGGCTTTCTCTATTTGACTTCCCCACATTTTGAGACTCTCATGATAGAGAAAAAGGACAAATCACACTTTTTGCTTTAAACCCTACTTTAAACTTTCCCATATCCTGAAAGCTTTTAGTAATTGTTATATATATTCTACCAGTAAACAAAACAGAAAAAAACATAACTTTACCCCTTCTTTAAAAGCAAAATAACTTTTTAAATAAATGGGAAAACACTATCTTTCATTGGTGTTACAAGGAGTGGTGATATTGCAAGCATGTTGTAATGCAGGTATTAACAACAGATTTATCTAAACTGACTCAGTTAACAGCCACTGCATATTTAGCTGCAAAGCACGGCACTGATTTTTAGGAAAGACAAAAAGGAGTAAGCTAACACAACATGGATCATTAATGCAATAACAGCCATATAGAAAAGAAAAACCAAACAAAACAACCGGGTAAAGATGTTGATAGATTGAAAGTTTTCTACATTCCCTAAATAACGATCCACAACTAGGATAACCTTGTCTTTCAGCGATCAGATAACACTCTTCCTGTCAGTACTTTGCTTTGCTTCAGCCTATAATGATATCCAAGTAATCCATTTGTACTCTTCATTGGTGAGAAGATGGAAAACTACAGAGCTTAGCTGTAAATCAGGATATGAATACCTTTCGGTCTCTTTTAACCAAGTTAAATTTAAACAAATATCTCCCTCTCAGTTGGCTACACCTGCTTGTTGGTCTTCAGCTCAAGAAATATTGTTGCAAAATAAGTTAAAGGTAAATATACATGAATTAACTGTAGCTAAAAGCAAAGCTAATTTCATTGCTCACAATTTCTATTGACAGTAAAGTATTTTAGGGTATGGATTGTTGCTTCATCATAAACATCTTAAATAAAGGGCAGTGGAGGAGAACAAAATGGACTGTAAGCAGGACGACCTTCCTTCCTGACCCAGTTACACCAGTTCTGTCAGGAGAAATGGGTCAAAGCTCCAGCATACCACTGTGAGAAGCTTTTAAAAGGTTACCAAATACATTAGGCCCAAATCACATAATTTAAATGATCTAATAAAGTTCTAAATACTACACAGACATGTATAAACTCAGGAATTTAACAGAAGGAAAAACATATCTAATAAAATCTCCTGCATTATTATAAGACTAAAGGCCATATCTGTCATTATACCGCTTTGATTTTTTTTTCAGTCAGTCATGCTTTGCATTGTGCTACCATTGCAAAAAGGGTGAAATGGTATGTAATCCAGCCATGTAACATGAAAAAGGTAATGCTTTCTACTGAACGGACTGAGAGCTGTTCTGATGCAGAGGAACATCAAAGCACTGTCATTTAATGCAGGATTTTTTTCCACCCAATTTTTCACAAAGATAATATTTACTTAGGTTGGACCTATATCAAAACAGTTCTTAATACTTGAGAGTAGGACAGGTGTTTAGGAAAGATATGGAAACTTCTAAGTACAAGAAACTTTTCTTACAGCAGACGATCTGAAAAAAAAAGTGAAATGCATCTTAAGTCTTTCTAATAATCGTTTTGCCCTATAATCCATAAATGTTTTTTAGCTCAGATGCTCAGTATGAAATCACAAACATACTTAGGTATGTCGGGGTACTGATTACTCAAATTGTCAGCCTCATCGAGTGAAATTGAGCTGACATTTTTTTCTGTATGACTGATTAGCTAAATTATTTGATTACCGGCTTCTAATTTCACAAGTTTACCTTGAAACAAGTCACATCTGCCTCACTTTCACTCTGAGTAATTTCTCGAAAAGAATCAGGGCTGTTCTCAAATATCATCAGAGAAACCCAATCAGAATAGATAACACAGAGGGAATTTAATAAATAACAAGATTTGCTTTCAACAGAGCCAATCAGCTCTACAGATCAGGATCTGTTTTCATTACTTCAGATTAGATAATAATATTTTTTTATACACAGTATGCAGTGAATTATGCATCTTGATTTTTTTTTTTTTTTTTGGATTTCGAGGATATTTCTTTATCAAAAATGTAGAGAAAAAACTTAGAACATCTCCAAATTCATTACCACTTAAAAATGCATGAAATCTCACACAGGTGCATGGAATCACATGCTCACAATCAGAACCTCATTACTCTGCATTTTGAAGGAGGAAGCTTAAACATTTGCTCCTCAATGTTGAACAACCAAGACTTCTTGAATCCAATTATAATAATAATTTAGAACTTAAGATCTTTATTGATCTCATCTGGCCATCTCATAATCAATCACTCAATTTGAATTTTGACGTATTTTAGTGAATGCTACGGTAAAATGTGAGACCATCTGCAAAAGATGCAAAAACTAAACTGTGTTTATTCAAACTGTGTAACAGAAGACACATAAATACCAGAAAATCAACTAATGATTGTTTGAGAATAATGTATAGAAAGTCATGTGCCTACAGGGACTACATGTTAAACTCAATGAGATCCTGACGGGTGAGTTTAAACAGGCTGTACCCGAACGACGACCCCCTTTCATTCCCCAGCTTACATTAAGGACTGGAGGAAAGGTTTGGAGACTGAGAACTGGTTCCACAATTAGAGTTTTCTCCACTAAAGGGGATCAAAACTGGGCTGCATGGTGGTGGAGCTTGTAGCACTGTTGTTATGCATTTGGGTTTGACTCTTAGCCTGGGGTCTATCTGCATTAAGCTTGCTTGATCTTGCCTTACATGTGTGGGTTTTCTACAGATTACCTGACTTCTTCACATAGTCTAAAAACATGACTCTTAGGTTTCTAAATTTCTCTTATGGATGGACTGGCAGCCCGTCCAGGGTGTACTCCGCCTTTCACCCATAGGCTGCTTAAGACAGGAGTTACATTCTAACGGACAAGCAGCATAAGAAGGATAGATAAGATCTAAACCAGCATTACAGGATACATTTACCTCTTTCCTAAGCTAAAAAAGGCAGTTTTGCAACAACAAAAAAAGCTGATTTCATTATTAAAACAAGTCAAGGTTGTACTCTAGAAATGAATAAAAATGAAGAGGTTTTTATGTCTGCACTTCTGTTCAGATCGCTGATCAGATCATTTTGTGCCAGTAAATGAGTATATTTCTACTGAATGTCTGTATAACCAGCATACAGATCTGCTGAGGTTAGTTTGAAAAAAAAAAAAACAGCCCCTTCTTTTAGTTCCTCGTAAGAAAATCATGCAGCTATCCATTAATAGTCAACACACCAGAACAAAAAATGTTTGAAGAAAGTAAAAATGGGTTAGATATTACACAAATCAAAGGTGTTTGTATCATCATTTCATGAAATATGCAGAGCCTGCCTCAGTAATATGAAGCTGATGTGTTTAAGCATTCATGAGTCGTAGACTGGTGTTTCTCTGACCTTTACTCTACTGTCTCAACAACAAGAAGATGGACTGCTTAGAGATTTTAAACAGATCAGTCACACATGCTTCTAAATAATGCCTGATCATGGGATTATTTCCCTCCAAAACACAATTTTGTTTTTGGAGCATCTGCATGGAAAATTGATACCTTTTCCTCAGTATCATCTTTGTGCTTAAAGCTGTTGAGTAAATGGGTTATCATATGATTAATAAGTTTCTTAAACCATGACAACAACTGAATTTCTTACTGTGTTTTAGAGGATATATAGGAAAAATTGCTCAGACTGAATAACTATTCATGTTTGAAATTAAGTGCATTGGTTTAGAAATAAGTTGCACAGAATGAAGACTTTATATACTGCTTTAAAACTGAATTAATTTACTTTGAAAATTTAAAACGTAGGTCCTCTGGCCAAAGATTAATCAAACACAGAATCAATGATTAAAGATGAACCTTTTTTCTCAACCACATTTTAAACTCTGATTGGGAGTGTTAGTGAGTCATGAAGATGTCATCAACTATGTTATTCACCATACCATCATGTTTCCCATCAAACATGGTGGAAAAATGGAGAGTAACACAACAGCAAATGCACCTTATGCTGATTTATAATTTAGGTACTTGTTACAGCTGGCCTAAGCAAATAAAGTTTTACATAAGGTTTTCTATTTTTTTTTTCATGTTCGTTTGACATAATTAATAAAATCTACCCCGCTCGTGTACACTGAGCTCCACTGCTTCAACTCAAATTAGGAAATTTAACCTGATGTGAAGCATTAATCACTGATTATGGGTTTGATTACTCTGTGGCTGAAGGACCTGGCTGTCTGACACATGAAAAAGTTCAGTTCAAACTGAAGTTAAATTAAAAACAGAAAACTTAAACGTTCATTAAAAAGAAATACATTTTCAAAGTTATTTAATTCAGTTAAAAACCACTGAATTCAGTTTCCTTCAAACCTTGCATACTTTTTTCAAATTACTCAAATACAGTTTTAGTTTGAGCAATTCAAACTGTTCCTAGTGGAACAATTTTCTGCCAATAGATACAGGCAATAAAATAAGAAAAAAAAATATTTTTTTCTTATTTTATTGATAAGTATTAATATATTTATTATTACTTATTCAAAAAATAATAAAACCATCTGGTCCATTCTATGCTCTAGTATCCTTAAAATAGAATATCTAAGATAAATTGTCATTATTGGTGAAATCCAATAACTGCAGGTGGAAATGAGAAGAAGCCGTTTCTCTTTTAAAGGAAAGACAACATTGACACTCTAGCAGCAGTTGCTGCTTCCCATTGATCTAGAATTATGTAGCTATTTCCAAACAACTTGTGGTTCATCAATCTACATTTAAAGCTGGAAATTCACAGGCCTCAGATAGGATGTTAAACATTAAAAATAACCACAACACAATAAAAAAAAAAAAAAAGAACTGCAAGAAAGCATGGTTTGTGAACTGAACTCCGAAGCAAATTAAACTTCAGAAGCAAGTCATTTAGCCATTGGAGACAAATCAAAATAAAGACAGTAGTATGACCTAAATGCTTTTCATCAAAGTTATAAAACAGCTTCCAAAATATATTTTGTTAAAAAAAAACAAGAAAAAAAAAAAAACACAAATAAATAAAAAAGTCAGAAGATCTCTGGGAGGCAGCAGTTGGTGGGTCTTTTTCAACATTAGCAGCAGGTTTATTTTTGGCACCGCATTGTTAAATTGTACTATGAGCTGAGGAGTATCTGGAGCAGTGATGCATTCAGTGAGGAGGCTGTACAGGCTCCAAAATAATGTGCTGGGGCCCACAAATAGCAGCAGATATACTTATATATCAGAGCCAAAAAAAAAACAAAATCACAAGAGCCAGAAAAAAACACTTATTTGATCTAATGCTTTGATGATCTGAAATTCTTCTAAACGACTGGACACAACCTCTCTGGAGAACCCCTGCTAAATGGTACGAGCTCACTCCTCAAATCTGTAAGAATCTGTAATTCATCACCCAAATCCTCTAGTCCTCTAGTATTTAGGTACATTCATTACTAAAATCATTTTAAGCCATACTTTTGATTAAATGGAAATTAAAGGTTCAGTTAAGAATTCTTGGAAAAAATTTACTTCTCTTTTCACAGGATTTTTTTGCTTTAAGATGAAAACTTCTCATGTGTGTTTAGTAAGTTGGAGCAAAGCTATAGATCTAATTTATTCCTGTCTGTAAGTAAAACACAGCTTTTGTTTAACCTGCAGCTACATGCAAATCCAAAACAAGAGCAGTTTTGCAGATAAAGTGCCAATTTTTGGCTCATGAACTCTCATTTCTGCTGCACCCTCCAAAATCATTCCTGCAGAGGTTATTTGTTTTAATCACTTCTTTCACTTCTGTTTTATTGCTGATAAGGGAATAGGCTTGTTTCCTTCCTGGGGAGTCTGCTCTGTGGAGTTAGAAGAAAAAGGGTTTTTCTTCAACATGCAGATGATTTACTCCCTTCATGTGGAAGACTTGCTCCACCAGTCCTTTCACGTTCCCAATCCCTCTGAGCACACCTCCTCTGGAATAAACCCAAACGCTCCTTTAGCCAGCTACCCTCGAGATTGTTGATCGTTCTTTTACTTTTTTAAATCATCTCAGTTTGTTTGTTTATATATATATATATATATATATATATATATATATATATATATATATATGTTTTTTTTTCTTTCACATATCTATATATAGGAGAGCCAACTAATTTTTGCGACATATGCATTTCTCTTCATGGTAAATGTGCTGACAATCGATGAACAAAAACTGTGTGTTCATCTAAATTCAAACAGTCTAAATCCATTTAGTATGAGAAGCCACTGGGAAACAGCTTACACAAACTAATCACCTCTGGGTTTACATTACAACTGAGGTCAGAGAAGGAGAGCTAACTGCAGATAGGTGTAATTGATTCGAACGTTTATTATGTGCGGATTAGGCAGACTGCCAAGGATGTGCCACTAGAGGAACACAAAGAACATGGACAAGGCCGTTTAAATATCTAATACATTCAGGAGCTTCACTAAAAATGAATATTTTCTCAGAAGGTAGCCTTAGTTTATAAAAACATGACCCTTTAAATAAAAGAAGAAATGGGACTGGCCATTGAAGGGAATGGGAAAATGTCTATGTGCATAAAAGGCCCAACCAACTAGCTCTAAAGGTTCTTCTTCTCCAGTTTCTATTAGTAATAAATACCAGCAGTAATTATATTTAAACTGCTTTGTGTCTTTTCTCAGGAAAAAAAAAAAGGAAAATAGCAGTGAATACAAAGAGCTGCCACACTATGTCAAAATGTCTCAGCACCTAAAGGTCTGTTTCCATTGCCCAGACCTTGCATACATATAAACCAGAACTAAATATGGAGAACCAGCTTTTAATTCTTGTGCTCCACTAATCTGGAAATAACTTCCAGAAAACTGTAAAAGAGCTGAAATCCTCATTGCTTTAATTTGAGATTAAAAACTTACTAGTTTGGAGTGGTCTTTGAATGTGTCATAAAAATATGATTAGTTATGCTTGTGGTCCATCTTCCTTTCAGTGCATTATCTATTCTTACAATCATCTCTTAGTTTTGTTTTTCTTCATGTACTTTTGAATTGTCTGGCTATTGAAACTTGGTTTTGGATCATTTAAGGACCTGGAAGGTTCTCTGCAAAGGTTCTCAAAGATTCATTCCCTTGCACTTTAATGAGCAAATGGTGACATATCTAATTTGTGCTAATCAAAATCTCCCATATATTTCAGGAAAACTAGACTGAATATGGTTTATTTTTGCATTTCATACACAGAAAACCAGACATTTTAAACCACTAAATGAACATACCTCATTCCTAATGTTTTGTTTCTTAGCGTTAAAGTCAAACTGAAAACCTTTTTTACAGTTACCAACATTATTTCTACTTTTCAAGTGAATTCTAAGAGATTAAGAATCAAACATAATTTTTTTTTATTGCCTTTTAAACTGTGTTACTGGTTTAAACATTTTGGGTATCTTTCTTTAAACTTATTAAAATTACGCAGGGGTATTGTCCCACTCCCCCAGACAGACAGGTGTAACTGAGTCAGGTCTTGGCTTACACATGCCTATGTTGTTTTAAAGCCGCTTCACACTAATTTGAATCAAAATACTTCAAAATACTGAATCAAAATAATCCCATAGGGAAATTACTTTTGTTACACGCTCCTGTTACAGGTTAATATATATATATATATATATATATATATATATATATATATATACACAACCAACCACACAAGATAATAAAGATATAAATATATACACATACAACTCTTCTCTATCTATCTATCTATCTATCTATCTATCTATCTATCTATCTATCTATCTATCTATCTATCTATCTATCTATCTATCTATCTATCTATCTATCTATCTATCTATCTATCTATCTATCTATCTATCTATCTATCTATCTATCTATCTATCTATCTATCTATCTATCTATCTATCTATCTATCTATCTATCTATCTATCTATCTATCTATCATCTATCTATCTATCTATCTATCTATCTATCTATCTATCTATCTATCTATCTATCTATCTATCTATCTATCTATCTATCTATCTATCTATCTATCTATCTATCTATCTATCTATCTATCTATCTATCTATCTATCTATCTATCTATCTATCTATCTATCTATCTATGTTGCACCGATACCAGTATCGGGTGGGGCCCCGATCCAGCACTAAAATGGTGGTATCGGCAAGTACTAGGGGACCGATACCATTTTGAGAGCCAAAAGTTTATTCAACTATTGTCACCCATTCCAGGTAGGCAATATTAATGATTATTTTACATCCAAGTAGTATGCAGTTCTTCATATATACACACACACACACACATCAATTTCAAACAGATGATATCGGTATGATATTGCTATCGGCCAATACTGGACATCCAGGCACAGCCATCGGGTGTATATCTATATTTATAAGCAGTGCATTTAATATCTAAGTTCGAAGCACAGAATGGTGATAAACAAAGGCTTACAATCTGGTAAGCACTGTCTCATACAGATTATTAACTATGTGTTTGCCACAGACTCAGAGCAAGATAAATGGGTGGATGCAACCACAAATCTGTTTGGTACACATGCAGCTGTAACCACTCCAAAGTCGAAACCAACATGAAAAAAACAAAAAAACAAAACAGATGTCATGCTCAAAATCTGCAGACAGGAACATCTAAATAGCATCAACAATTTAAGCCTTTGTTTATAATCTTGTTTGCTCATAAAATCAAAAAGGCAGCATTTGACTATTCTTACTGTCTTTATAAATAACCGGTGAAAGAGTTGTCTGCAAAAAAAAGTCTGCAAAGTCTTTAGCAGCAAAGGAGCAATAAAACCACATCGACTGAATAAGTCAACAGAGACGTAAAGTCCATGTAAACCAAGGAGGAACAAAATGGCACTGTGCCTCGTCTCTGTTTTGAATCTTGAGCAGAGACTAAACATCTGCCAGACTCAGAAAAATACAGTTTATGAAGCGCTAAAAACTAACATGATTTGATCCGTCCCCTTAAGGCGCTGCAGAAAAGTGGCTTATATTCAAAGCGTGCTGTTTAGGTGGTCGGTGCAGCTTTAATGTTATTTTCTGAGATTTCGAACAGCTTACTGGAAGGTAAAAAGCAATGTTAAACACAGCACCTAATCATAATCATTACAAATAACCTTGCTCTGAGAATCAAATAAAAAACCTAAGATTTAAGGGATTTAATATCTAAGGGTTCTGTTGAGAACTGTGATGCTGAGAGTAACAGCATCAACTGTACCTCAATCATAATATGTACCATTCGATGCCCTGAAGGCTCATATGTGAGGAGTTGCTGTGAGGCTCTCAGATAGAAACGACTCATGATATTGGAGCAGCAACAGGAATTCACCAGAGATGAAAAAACCTCCCAAGGGATTTAGTACAGACGAAAAACATAAGCATACTGCACATGTGCATCTCTGTAGGTTCACCTTTCTTCTAAATGATCATTGAAAAAAAAAGTAAATCTTGAATCAAAAGGTTAAATAATACATAAAGCAATGACTTAAGTACATAAAGTGTTCATCTCTGCTAACATAGCTGATGGGAACTCTCATTTTAATTATTTAAGGGACATTTAAATGGAAACTTTTTTAGCATCTTCATCATCATTGACCTTTTGGTTTTCGCTCCCAGGGTTGTAGAAGGTGGCAGTGACTCTGCTAAACCACTGTCAAGTCAGCAGTCATCTCTAGGACTGTCTGGGTCATAGTGTAGCATGTATTAAAACATATTTTTTTTTTCAGTTTAGATCACTCAGATATTAATTGATATCCTTGTTCTGATATTCTGATATTCTATTCTATGTGAATTTTAAAAGGATCCCAATATATGAGAAAGAGTTAATATTAAAGGTATAGTGGAGGATGTTCTTTTTCCGGGTGGATCATCAAAATAAGTGGTCCTCCTAATTGTCAAACATTCTGGTAATATGTTAAGGTAAGGCCGTCCAACGTGCTAATCCCCATTTTTACTTACCGCTGATGAGTCTGACATGCAGTAGTGGAAAAATTGCAAATCTTCTTTTGGAAAATACAGTAGGCTTGCATGAGCGATACAAACAGAAACTTTTAAACAGAGTGTGCACGAGGAGAAATGGGCTCATTAATGTGCTCACACACTTTTAATAGGCGTTCCCTCCCAGGAGCGGGTAGAGAGTCGTGCATGTGCATTTTTTTTTAAGTGGAGAAGCCACGTCTTTTAAAAAATTTGCGAAAATCCTCCATTATATCTTTAATGTTTGTTTATAATATATTTGTTCTCAGATAAAGAGGGCTTGATGGTGTGGTGCCAGCTGTCGTGGCGGCTGGACAATAGAGCGTGCTAGGGTGCAGCCCCACCCTCCCAATGACCCTGATTAAGACACAAAAAATAGATACATGTTTTTTTTTATAATATAGTTTAACTTTAAATTAACATTTAAAATATTTCTAAACACATAAATATTTTTTTAGATGTGCCATATAAAATATTTGATCTTTAATTACTAGTGAAGCGTCATTCCATCGCAAAAATCTTTACCCATTGACTCTCGTTAAAAGTTGTACATGCGCAGTAGCTCCTCTGCAATACAAAGGTATAGGAGAGCGCCGCTCTGGTGCAAGAACTGTCTCTTTCAGGTCCTGGTTTAACGAGAAGGCTTGGCTAATTGCATGTAGCGAGGCTTACACTTTATTCTGCTTTCCCTGCCTCCTTTTTCAAGCGCCAGGATCTGACCCAGCATGGATAAAGACAGGTAGGACAGATTTAAAGCACTTTTTAGAAGTAGCAAAGAAGAATTAACAATATCGGATCTACATGGAAAATAATATCATCTAGTGTACTTTTTCTAGATGTTTGTTAATTTGCATAGTTACTCTTAAATAAATGCATTTTCAGAAAATAAATAGTCTTCATATATTAAAAAAATAAGCTGACTAATAGCTTCCCCAATGTTAAACTGGTACATAATTCTTTTCAGGTTTGTGATACAATATTGGACCATGCAAAGCACAGATTTGCCTTAACAAAGCCTCAAAAGATCAAGATTTATGTAAAAAAAAAAAAAGTAAACCTGTAAATGAAATTATGTTTTGTTTTTATAAAGTGTTTTTATAATGTTTTTTGCATTCATATAAATATACTGGTGCAATAACTTAGCATATGTTAGATTGTTTTTTGGTATACATCTATTCTGAATTTGCAGCTCCCTCCTGGAGAAAACTCCACCAGCCACCACTGGTTTTAGAAGGATAAAAGATCCATCCATCCATCCATCCATCCATCCATCCATCCATCCATCCATCCATCCATCCATCCATCCATCCATCCATCCATCCATCCATCCATCCATCCATCCATCCATCCATCCATCCATCCATCCATCCATCCATCCATCCATCCATCCATTTTCTGACACGCTTAATCCCAAACAGGGTCGCGAGGGCTGCTGGTGCCTATCTCCAGCTTTCTACGGACGAGAGGCAGGGTAGGATAAAAGATCATTTGTGTCAAAACATTAATTGGAGACACAACCTATACATTAGGTCAACATTTAGATTTTGGGTGAGGCAACACATAAGGGTAAGATTTCTACAGATAAGCATGAGAGTATTCAAATTAGTAGAAAAATAATCTTAAAGAGAAAAAGCAACCAGAAAACAGAAATTAGTCATTAAGAATAAAAACAAAAAGGCATGTAAACCACAGCACTGTAGAGATTCAACAGTGATACATAACAGTAGAAGGAAAAAGTAGAAAAACTTGAAAAGGAAAATAAAACCTCCAGAAAAATAATTATTCACAAAAATTTCCAAACTGTTTGAATTATGGCACAATATTTACATTGCTTTGAATATTTAGTTTGGTTGACTAAATAGAAGAAGAAGCAGAGCTAAATTTGATATATTTACACTACAACAGACCACAATTTTGACATATAAAATGAGGGTATAATTTCTAACTTTAATTTCTTTTAAAAAATCTTGTATCCATATCTTGCAGCTGTAATCTTTTATCTCTATATGGATTCCTCCTTGAATATGAAAAATTTTAGTGAACCATAGATGTCTGCAGCGTACAAAGTCCAACCATAGAAGCATTTTCGCCCCAGCTAATCCTGCTCCTGAGCCACGTTTAAAGCCTCTTTGGCAATCAAAGGTCTTAGATGACATCACCGTGAAACAGATACAGCATTCATGTTGATACCATGGTGACACGGAGCTGATCTAGTCTTTTTTTTTAATATTTTTTCTAAGGGCAGAAACCTAGGTGAAACTACCTGCAGAGATGATAATGTTTTACAAACTGTGTGTTTTAAGATATACTGGCTTATACTTTTTAAACGACATTTCATAAAACAGTATAACAGAAACATAATAAACACATATAGAAGATAAAAAATACACAAAGCTTTCCCTCATTAAGCCATTTCTAGGGAAGAATCTCAAGCCAATATATTTTAAATGCACCTGATGATTTAAGAACATCGATTCATGTCCAAAGTTAGCAATTTTTCCAATTATTCAGATAAAACAAACTGGAAGGAAAGATTTTTTTTGTATTCCTTGATTTTCAAAGTTGATCAATATATTTATCAGCTGCAATTTAAAAACCCATTATGTCAGTTTTTTCCAAATGAGTCAGAGAGGCCCACTGACTGGAACCTGGGTCACATGTGAGGGAAATTATTAAAAAGGGAAAAAAAGGTCTGTTGTTGTAAGACAATAACAATTTGGCATCTTTGGGTCGCCTGATCTCCATAACACAGTAAAGTACCATCTACACGACAACCCATCGGTTTAAGGCATGCTCTGAAAAAAGCCCTATCAGTCCTTACATCACACATGTGAATGTGTGCAGTGTCTTTACTGCTAAGAGACTAACAAAAACCATATGCATTGGTCAGTTTAGACCAGGACTGACCTTTCTGTCCTCAAAAACCTTATTTACAGACAAAACAAAGGACAAAAGAAATTGTCAAGTACAGTAAAGTAAAGGATGTGTGATGCTGTGGGAGTCTTTATCAGCTTAAGTTCCTGAAAACCTTTTTAGGATTCAAATAAGAAACCTTAAAGAAAGATTTAGTGAACTGAACATGAAACCACAAAATACTTAATCTTGTGGCTGGTTTGGCAGGTATTCCACCACAGACCAATCAGGTGTCATTTATGACTGTGGCGTTATACTGCAACTACTGCTAATAATAACAACTAAAAGTAAAAGTGTAGTTTTTGCAGCTCAGTACGTCTGGATCAATAACCAAAACCATTTGCATTTCACTCTTATGTACAACATCTCTGTGTATAGATATCCAGTATAGACAATAAAGAGCATAATATGCAAAACGCACACAATTTAGCATATATAACCCTGACCGTTAATTCTATTCTTTTGATCCTTGTTTGGGAAAATCTGAGTTAATGACAAGTGACTGTTTATTACACCTGATCAAATATATTAAGGATAGAAGGACATCTACTAGCATCATCATCATCATGTAACAACTGTTCCAACTATGTGTAGATTATATAAATCAGTCATCCCCAAACTCGGCCCTCAAGGCCCCCTGTCCTGCAGGTTTTAGAGGTTTCCTTGCTCCAGCACAGCTGATTTTAATTGAAAGCTGATTAACAGGCTTTTGGTCTACTGCAATCATTATAACCAGCTGTGCTGAAGCAGAGAAACCTCTTAAACCTGCAGAACAGGGGGCCTTGAGGACGGAGTTTGGGGATGCCTGATATAAATAACTTTAAATGTCCCGAAGTGGAGCAACAATCAAAACTAAACAAAACGGGGTCGTCTCTCCTCCTCCCTTGGTGGGGGAGCAGATTCCCTTGGTTTGCCCCCCTGGGTGCCTTTGCTCTTGGGGTCCCTCTGGACGTCTGGGGCTTTGGGCCCCCTGGCGCTCCCCTCAGTGCTTTGGAAGGGCACGTCTTCTGCTCTTCACAACCACTATTGAGCATTTTTCCTTTGGATAAACTTTACATGCACAAGTGGACTCTCACAAAACACCTACAGATGCTGGTTTCCAGGTACTTAGAGATTCACTTCCATACAGAAAGCTCATATTCTGATCTTCAGCTACCACAGTATACATGTCAGATTAAATAATACTACCATAGGTACGATAGTACCAAGGTGTTACTTTATTTTATCTCTTATACTATATCCATTGGTTGTTCTTTTCAGATCTCTTTGCAGGTGATGAAGCAGACTGAAGAGGTTTTATCATTGTCTCCCTTTTATCTCCTCTTTCTTTGATCTTTTCTCCTTTTTTCTGTTTTTCCTTTCCTGTTCTACTTAAATCGCTGTGTCCATACAATCTGTAATACTTCATGCATGAATCATATTAAAGCTGTTTGAATGCATAAATCAAGCGTAGCACTATGGCGATAGCCGTACTGCTCCACTTTTGTAAGCAAAATCTGTTGGGCTCTTTTTTGGCATCAAGACAATTATTCTTATTGCCACATTGCCAGACAGGACAATGTTAAAAAATAATAATAAAAGAAAAACTACAGAAAATTAAAAAAGATAATTATTAGAATGACTACGTTTTGTTAAATGGTTGGCATTTTATTAAATCTCCGGCTGAGAATAGCAATAACCCTCATGGCAGCAAGAGTATCCATTTTAAATGTTAAAAGTGGATTTTTTTAGATTGAGATTATTCAAATTCAAACTGTCTAGAAATGTTGGCAGACTAGATTTTGTTACTGCAGCATCATAAAAGGCTATGAAACTTATGTTTTCAATAAAAAAAACAACAACCTAACTATCTGTAAATAAGATAGTGAGTGGAAATTGTGAGCCTTAACATACAGGTTCCCACTAAATAGGTTGACTTAGCAAAATGTTTCTGACGGATGAGTCTTACTGCTGTAATCTCCACCTATTCATCCTTCACTGGTTTATGTATCTGATGTGGTTCAGTCACATATCATGACCATCATGGAGTTTCTCAAGTCAATGTTTTTTCTCTGACTTTCATGTTCCTGTTACGTAACAAACGGACAAGCACTCCAGGCAGCAGCCAAAGCCAGGTGATTCCCAGCCCAACACACACACACACACCCTTAAGTAACCTGGTTCTTCACATATATTTTTTTCTTTTGAACATAAACTTACCAGCCTTCCCCTCCTCCTTCTCGGACCTCATGTCCTCTGCGGCTTTGGCTCTGTTTGACTCCACTGTCGGCTGTGGTGTCAGCTCTCATATCAGGTAAAAAAACAGAAATAAAGAAGGGAAACACACGTACATGTATGCACAGAGCAGAGCGCTCACCATTCAAACTTCACACACTCATCTACCAAAGCCGGCCGCTCCCAGCTCAGGTCCATACAGCTCCGCCCAGACAGGTAACTAGGAAGTCTTCCCTTAAGAACCACTCAGCTGCTTTGCTTCATGTCTTTTTTTTTGTTTGTTTCTTGCCTTCTCTTTCTCTTCCTCTTTCTGTGTACCTGTTGATGACACACCCAAAGGTAGACAGAGACAGCTTTTACCCACGCCCTCACCTGTTTTCTATCTGTCCCCCAGATCCCCCCTCATGTAAAGACAAGGGAGAGGGGGAGGGGAATTTAAAGAAAACCTCACGCCTTAATCAGGCGTGGAGCTCTCACTCCACCTGACGGCTGACAAACAGCCGCAGAAACGAGAAAAATCTGCTAAACCAATTTGCTACCATTTCAACTTGTTCTATGAAAAACTCTTTTTACCATGACTGATGTGTTTTCTTCTAAAATATTTCACATTATAACATCATGAGGAAAAAAAAGCACTAATAAGTTTTCTAATCATGTTTCTATTAACGATATAAAGCTAACCAACCTGGACCTACATGTAAATATAATCACAATTATCAGATATATCATGAATTCACAAAGATCATCTCATTAAGTTAAGTTTCACAAACCACACTCAGGTCTGACTGTTTTCAGACCAGTAGAGCCAATAAATCACCATACCAGAACCTGATGAGCAACATCAAACAGGAATAAACATCTTATAAACCACTACAGAGAGCGGAAGTAAACTCAATGACATTTATACAGCTACAAAGACTTACAAATCTAACCCGAAGTCTTTAGAACTCCTTAAACCACAGTTTGAACCACAACAACTCACCTGAGGCGTCACAGAAGAACCTAGAACCAGATCTAAAACCTCACACGCCTTCATTTTCCAACTTTAGGTCAGCATTTAAGATTCAGCAGCAAAAAAGTTCAGAGGAATATCTCATAAATCCTCCTCTCCTCCTCGATAAAAACAAACTATAGAAGATCCACAGGTTATATTTTTTTTATTTGTATAATATTGACTGATAGACAGAAGCTAAGTGTGTCATACAGTCAAGCTGGTGGTCTTGTGATGGTCTGGGGATTGTTGCTGCTTTAGGACCTGAGAACCCTGCTGTGAATTCTGAATTCTGATCTCTTGCAAATACAAAAAAACAGAGTTAAGGTTTTGCAGTGTCTTAATCAAATCTGTACTAAACCTGGCATGACCTGAAACCAGTCATTTATGCTCAAAAACTGTTAATTTTGGCTCAATTAAAACAATTCTGTGAAGCTGAGAGTAAGGCAGGACCACATTCACTGTGATTTAAAAGACTCAATGTTTAGTAGGCAAATACTTTTTCACATACAGTAGAACCAAATTGGTTGTAATAGCTATGTAACTGCTCTATCTGTAAATAAACATTTCCAGCATCACTGTATGTGCTTATGTAACCCAGAGGTTAACAGAGCCACCAAAGTGTTAATAAAAACAACAATAAATGCTTAAAATAAAAAGTCAATAAATTAGTTCATATGGTAAAATATATCTAAAAATATCTAACAAGTTTTATTTCATTTTACTGTATATTATTTGATTAAAAAACAAACAAACAAACATCCAAAATAATTATTTACATTATTAAATGGTTGAAACCCATGTAGATTTCTATTAGGAAGGGCATTTTGTTCTGAAGCCTCTGCAGCAACTTGCATCCAATCAGATCATTGCGGGAATTCCCCATGTTGGTGAGACACATGCAAAGTGCTGCATTAAAATTAGCAGGGAAGCAAGTGGAGAAATTGAGTCTAAACCTGAAAAGTACAATTTGGTACTCCAAAGAAGATATTTTTGTTTTCACTCCAATGAAGGTATTTTTGTTTTCACTCCAAAGAAGATATTTTTTTGTTTTCCGGTTTTGAGCTACTGGTGTTTTGCAAAGCAACCGGACTCTGTATTGATGGTTTGTGTACTGGATTAAACGGGACTTGGTGAGTGGAAACCATGCATTTTCTTTTCTGTAAACTAACTATGTTTATACTAAGTAAATGTTTAGTGAATTCTAAGCCAAATTAGAGCATTGTCTTTGGAAGTAAATGCTTTGTCCTGTTTTTTTTTTCTTTTCCGTGCTGTTTTAACATGCATGTAGGATCAGAAATCTGCAGAAATCGCTTTTCCTTAGATTTAGACCCACCTAGTTTTTGTATTGTGTTATTTATTTTATTTTGTTTATGTTAGGCCAACTTAGGTTGGGATGAAGGATTGTTGATTAGACACTGGATTTGGAAATTGGAAGATTCAAGATGGCGAGCCACCCTATGGACACAGTGTGAACTGTGCATGAGCCAGGATTGCACCCCCTGCTGGATGTTTCATGGTTTACATCTGAACTGGTAGGATCTTTTCACCTTCCACCAAACTAGTGGATCCAGGTGGATAACATTGGACTGATAATTCAGAGAAAGAAAAACAAGCAGAATCGGAAGGAAGATACTTTATTCTGTGGAATACAGACTTGTTCAGTCTTTTGCTGAATATTTTGAGTTTTGTAACAGTTTGACTGTATTTTGTTTTCTTTATTCATTGTTTGGTTCCAAATGCTAAAACAACATTTTGTCTAAATTCAATGATATCTATACTAAACTAAAAGAGTTGAGATAAATAGAACTAAACTCATTAATAAAAGAGTTAAATAGAGAAATACCTTGAACTACCTTGAACTGAAGATTAAAGTAGCTAAAGGTTGCAACCTATATTGATAGGACCCAAAAGGAATTAAATATCCTAAAATTAAACTAAGAAGGTTTAACACCAAAAGGGATTTATTCCAAAATAAATGTTAAATGTAAGTCATTGTCTTTTGTCCATATGTTCAATAACAAGCCGGCATTTAAACTTTACTCTCTGGTCTGTGTCTCTTATTTATCTTAAGTTTTATCCTACTCCTCTTAATCGAGTCTAGGTTTCTGATCTTGGTCCACAGAACTTTATCATACTATAGTGACCCTTGGAGGTGCTATACTTACCAGGGAATGAATTCATGCTTTAAACCAAATCGCCTCAGCTCGACTCACCTAGATATGTTTATTAATATGGAGTAAAGCGTGTTATCTCAAACACTTCAGCGTTTGATTGCTTTGCCACTTGGTGCTGACTAAGGTCAGTCCATGTCATGTCAGAGACGAGCTGAGATGTGAGCGGACAGAGTAAATAAGCTTATTCCTGTGCCGTTTCACCTCTCGCTGCTCTTAACGCCTCAGGCCGGTATAGGAAGGTGGTTTTAAGCTAAATTAATTCAGCCCGCAGGGTCCACCCAGATAAAAACTCATAGCAGAGTTTTGGGTTTATAAGAGGTATTATTGAGGTACCCACCTGGAATACTAACATGAGAAAATGGTGTTTTTGGAGCAGTTTTAGTTCAATCCTTTGTATTTACGGACCTGTCAGCTGTGCAGAGCAGCAGTGTCATCCGTCCTGCTTGTCAGTACCTGAGATTTAGCATTTTAGCTTCGCTTCAAGATCAAATATGATCTAAGCAAACAGTTGTCACATGAGGCACTGATCTGTAAATCACACAGAAAGCTCCAGGATGACTGTCAGGCTTTTCTCTGACTGAGACAACATTTTGCAACAGTAACTCCCCCTTTAATTATGCAGGTGTTGATGCGCATTCTCTTGTTGCAATCTACATTTAACTCATTAACATATTCAGTAAAACAGATTCATACTTTAGAGGGTTGGAGGAAATTCAGAACCTCTTATAGTTTCCTAAAACAAAAAGTCCATGACCTAAACATCTCATTTTACATGAGAGGCAAAACACTGAACAGAGCACTTACAGCTTGTTGAGGAACCAAACATATTGGACATATTACCTTAAATTAGATAATAATCCATACATTCTGCTGTTGGCTGTTTAAATTATAAAGCCTTTTAAATATCTGGTTTAAGCCCAACATACATGATATTTGATGTTGAAACCCAGAGAGATTCTCAGACACCTCTTCTAAAAACAGCTAGACTTTTACTTTGATAAGTACCTCTGAGTTTTAATTTAAAATTATACAACACATGCTTGATTTGCATAATTAGTTTAATCAGATTACACGAATTTATGTAAACTGGTTGAAATTTTAAATAATGCAAACTTAAACCACCACTAAATTATATGCAAGTAGTTTCTTGGGTTGACAACAGAGAAAATGAAAAATGATACCGATAATTACAATAAAATATACTACTGCAAAAAAAAGGTATATACTGTATGCATGATATACTAAATCAATAAAGATCCGGCTCCGGAAGTGAAGCTTACCCTTAACTTCCCTTTACACCATTCAGAAGTTATAAATATTATTATATAAGCAATCACATATAAATTAGAAAAGCCAACTTTCACATATCTAAAAGTCTTTTTTAGAGCTGAAACTTTGAGTTAAGCAAGGATCCAAGAAAATACATAAACTGACATTAAAATAGTTCAACAAGATAAAAAAATAGAAAACCACAGAAGGTTTGTCACGGTGCATTGGCAGGAAAGGAAGGCAGACTAACCGAGAGATGATATCCAGAGGTGGGTAGTAACTAGTTACATTTACCGAGTTACATTTACATGGGCAACTTTATAATAAAAATGTATTTTTAGGATTAGTTACACAGCATTGTACTTTTTACTTTTACTTGAGTAAAACTATGATAAAGCAGAGTCTGCTGTGTTAGTTGGAGGTGGGGTGATAATACAGTAAACAGTTTACTGTCCTTAGAGGTATAGAAGACAATCTTGAATTTAGTCTAAATAAGTGTTCCTTCTAATTGTCAGTCTTTCTAGTGATATGTTCCCGTAAGGCTGTTCACGTGCTTGTCCCGTTAGCTATCTTTTTCTGCACTTGCACGCTCTCGGGCATATGTACATCTGTGGTGAGCTACAGTCATTGAAGATCACCTTTCTCACCGCGGCTCTTTGAAAATGGCCAAGAAAAAGTGTCTCTGAATTGTATGAGAAGAATAGAAAGGCCTCAGAAGAGGCAGATATATCCAGGATTGCTTTGCATGGAGAGCTCTCCTCGCAAAGCAATATGGGATTTGCAGTCACAGTGGCCCGCTGTCGCCATAGCCTGTCGCTACCTGACAATGGCGACAAATGAAAAAGATGGCGCATGCACTGCACGGAGAAGGAGTTACATGATGGAGCAAAAAGCAGTGATCATCTGTCCGAACGGTCAGTTAACTAAGTTTGCTATAATGTCCACTATATAGTCCCTGCTGCATATGGACACAGTACACTTGGATGAACTATGAGAACAGCACATTTTAAACAGGTTATGCAGGAGGAGAAATGGGCTTGTGCACGCTCTTGCATGCACATTTTTTTTTTTAAGTGGAGAGGGCGGGTCATTTAAAAAATCCTCAACAATGCCTTTTACCTATTCTATGTAACTATTGATTTTTCTATATAACTACCGATACTGATGGAAGGTTTATAACTCAAAAAATATTAAATTAGTTGTTATGGTCACGGGTAGTAAGTAGATTAGTAGTCAGTAACTGTGTAGCCTTCTTACCAAATACTTTTTAACCGTTTCTTGAGAAATTTCTTTAAAGGCTACTTTTTACTTTTGCTTCTTTTAGCATAGTAAATTTTTTGGGTTCACCAAGCACCTCTGACGATATCCTAAATTTCCGCAGAAAAACAGGCATAAAACAAAAAGCAGTTCCTTCTAAATACTAAGGGAAGATGGAGGATGGAAGTAGGCTTCTTGTGACTGATAACAAGGAACAGCTGAGGCTTGGTGAAAGCAAGGAGCTGAGGGCAAGAGATTTATGAGAATGTATTTTTCAAATCTGCAGTGGCCTTTAGTTTTGTTATTTTTTGAAAGAAGGCAAACAGGACATGGGATTAGAGAGATGGGGAAGACATGCAGCAAAGGTCATCAGGCCGGGACTCAAACCTGTCACAACTGCAGACCAAAGGCTAAAGACTGTACATATGTCACAGGCTTAACCCCTGCACCACTGCTGCACCCCCAAGGAAGACACTTATTTCACAAAAAGTATTTAAAGATGGGAAGAAATTTAGGGGAAAATATAACAAGAACAAGAATAGCAAATAAAAGAAATGGACCACAGTAGAAACATTTCAGAAACTGTAACAACGAGGGAAAAAAACAGCAACACAAAGGAATAATGGGGATCCAAACAGATAGATGTGGAAGTTGCTTCTGTTCCACATTTAAACTATTCCTATTTGACTTCATACATTAAATTTCAAATGCATTTTTCATACAGTGCACATTTAAACAGATTTGAAGCTGCAACATTTCTAAAATTGTATTTCCCACCTTTTAGAGAATGCATAGTTTGAATATGTCCCCAGTTTTTTATTTTATTGAAGAAAATCATTGAAAAAGTTTAACAAATACATTTTGCTGTTCATGTAGATGTTGCTCCACCCTGACTTCTTCTCGCCTGAAATAAAACTAATATTGGAGCATTGCTAAGTTATTATATTTTTTACTATTTGTGAGATTTTTTCTAAATTGTGACACATTTTAACATTTTATTTGCTAATAACATAACAGGTATTTTTTTTTTTAAACCAACAAATAAATTACAAATACAAACTAATTATAGGGTAAATTTCTCTTGTTTAAAAAAAAAAATACCTTTAACAGCTATTGGAATGAGCCTGAAGGGAGTAAATATTTCATATAAGGAGGCATTTTTTTTTTTTTTTTACAAAATATAGCACTTTAAATTTTAAAAGTAATGGTGAAGCTGGCCTCTAAGCAATGCTGAATCCTTTACAGTCCCGCTTTTATCCTGACACCTCCTCAGTTTGAAATTTTCCACCCCTCTGTGTCCTTATTCTTCAGCTCAACTCCCTGTATCTCTGTGTCATTCATTTGCTTTGCTCACAGTTAATGCCTGAAAAACAGACTTTTTCTCCCCTGCATCTTCCCCTGCTGCACTGCACTACTTTCTATCAGCCACACACAGCTGACCTGCCACTCTGCATTAACACTGCTGCAGCATTTTGATAGAGAGCAGCATTAAAATACAAACTGGGTCGCAGAGAGGGAAGAAAGGTAAAAAGGTAGAGATCCTGAGGGATACTCAGGGCGAAATTAGTTTCTGGGGTCACATCTGTCACTTGCTGTTGATGAAAAAAACAACAAAAATAAGACACTTGTCTGTCCTGCAGCATAAATAGGAATACAATTCAAAGACCTAGTAAAAGCTGCATTTATAACTGGGATTTAAAGGTATAGTGGAGGATGTTCTTTTTCCAGGTAGATCATCAACATGAGCGGTTCTCCTAATTGTCAGTGATTCTGGTGATATGTTCCAAATTTTTACTTATTGGTAGTGAGTTCGACATAGTAGGAAAAAATGCAAATCTTCTTTTGGAAAGTAAGCTTGTATGATCGATTCATACACTAACTTTTAAATAGAGCGTGCACGAGGAAAAATGAGCTTGTGCATGCTCTTGAACGCGTTTAATAAGCGTTCCATCTCAGGAGCGGGTACAGGGTTGTGCATGTGCATTTTTTTTTTTTTTTTAAGATGCACGAAAAGATGCACGGAAATCCTCCACTATACCTTTAAGTTGATACCAAATTAAAATCTATTTGAGTATGTTTGCTCTGAGAATTTAGCTTTGTTTTTAGACTGTTGTGAAGCCTAGGTAGCACAATGCTCTTCTATTTTACTTGAGATAGCTTACTAATACATGATATTGTAACATATGTCAGTCAAAACTAAATTTCTAAGAAGTGCATAAGCCTCTTCATTGAAGACATTGTATTTTTTTAGTAACAAGTTTTATACCCAAAACTATTTTAAAGTATGCATTAGCTAAAACACACACAAATAATGCCTCAGGATACACTATCACTGATTGTTATTATCGTTGTTATTGTATTAACTGTAACCCTACACCACTTCTACCCCCTAACTTATAGAAATTCTGGTGTTTTTATGGTAAAACCTGATTTCTTATCAGCCTTGTCTTGGGTTCATCGGGAAAACTAGTTGCCTATTATATGATTGATGAGCTGTGTCTGCAGGGATTTGATGCTACCTCTTACACAGTTGAATGTTTCACATCATTAAAATGGATTTTTTATTTTACAAAGATAACCTGAGTAAATACAAAATGCACTGGTGAAATAATTACCTCATGTAATGCTTCTATGTGAAAAAGTAATTATGCCCTAAATCCAATAAATATTTTTTGACCAACAAATTTCCTCAAGTTTTATGTCTACCAACTCCTGACTATTTTTATTTATCCTTATCACTGAAGGATTCAAGCACTGATTCTGTTTCAGTTCGTTGCTTGACTGAGTAACATAGAGCTGAAGGATCAGCACCCAATTCATGGTTTCATCAGTAACTGTAAGTCTAGATCATGAGCCAAAAATATTTGGCTTTTAGTATGATGGATTCCTGTTAGTTTACTCCAAAATCAGCAAATCTAATCCTTTCTAAAATTTCTGCTTGTGCTTCATTGGTCTATAGAATGTTTCCACTGAATACTTTGGTGTCATTATCTCCTGATGTGGATTTTTGGTTCTGTTTTCACTTCACTTTCTTTTATAATTTGATTTATGTCATTCTGTGTTTTTTAATTCATTAATTTCATTTCCATTTTCTGTCATTTAAGTTCTTTTCTAGTTATATTTTAAGTCCTGTTAATGTCTGCTCCCAATCATTTGATAACTCCATCCATTGTTCTGTTTGGCTTATATACTCCTCCTTTTCAGTTTTATGCTTCTGTTGACCCCATTCTAATTATAAAATCTGCAAGAAACCACCTCAGCCTGCGTCTCTGCATTTGGGTTCTCTACTGGATCCTTATTTATGGGTAACACACAAGGGCAACATCTGTAAGGGTACTACTATTTTTAAAATCACAATGAGCTCTACAAATAATGGCAACTCGGTGTTGAGATGAAAAAAAGGATGCGTCCAAACAAAAGGATGAAACAAGCACCCTGATCAATACCTTTTATGATGTAGTTGCATACTGATAGGGATGATTGCTACAGAAGATGAAGTGAAAAGAGGCAATCATACTGAGCTGCATAAGCCTCCTCATAAAACATTACGTTTGTAATGCTGATGCTGGTAATTGTGGAAGATAAGTCATCATGATGCGATGCTATAACGGCCCATTACAATCCAACTCGAGCGATACTTTTCAGCAAACTCCAAAGCAATCTGCAAAGTAGAATTCTCCTCAGTGGAAGTCTCATGATCAATAGGAACTGAGATATATACGTGACAGAACAGATTAGACTTTCAGCTGAGATAAATCCAGGCCTGCAGTGAATGCAAAAGGGCCCTTATGGCCAGACAACAAGTGTTGTTATCTGATTGTTCTCACTTGCGAAGGCCTTTCGCTCCGCCGTTCACCCCCTGAGCCAAGCTGACAGCCCTGCGTCCTTTTAACTGCGAGGACAAATCACCATGCTCACTTCCTGCTGTCACCACGGCAACAGCTTGTAATCTCGAGCAACAATGTACCTTTGCCTAGCGAGCAGTCTGCAGTGCCAAAGTCCATCAGGCTGGATATCTCTGTCGGGTAGCACATATCCGTCACCATCGTCTTTTGCCTGTGGTGCACTGATGGATCTGCAGAGTAGAAATATGAACATAGTTTCAGGGTGATTCGTGACAAATATATTTAAAAAAAATATATTATATCTAGGCATCTTCTTTTAAGTAAAAAAACACAACAGTCAGAGGCTTACATACTCATCTGGTACACAAATATGAGGCATTTTCCTTTTATTTATTTAGTTGAACTGCTTTAACAACATTTTAAAACCAGGAATTTGTTTTACAGGTGAATTTGTTGTACAGGTGTTAACTGACTGTAGATTTGATCTCATCCATGCAGGTTCAAAACTATAACTCTTTGCTCAAGTATAATCAGACCCCTTCAAAATAATGTAGGGTTTATGTCAGGGGCGTTGCTAGGCACAAAGCTTTACTGGGGCACTGGCCCCCTACCGCATATGCCCCTCCTGCCATACACAAATACAGACAAGCACACTGCCCCACCCTGATAAATTCCTACCAAAATTACCAGTTGAGATATTAATGAGTATAAGAGCATATTTGTTTTAACAAACATAAACAATTTCAACATTGCAGCTATAAAAAATAAGACATCAACAACTTTGACAAATAAAAAGTTTCCTTATACACATTCTGAAGTAATCATTAATTCCTAGGTTTCAGAGTTTTAGTTCGGGGGAAAGTTTAACTCATCCTGAGCTAAGTTTTTATTTTATTTTTTGATCATTAAAGTGTTCCTCCTATTTTTTTTATTTTTGCAAAGCGATCAATCACTAGACTGTGACTCAGCTTAGAAAGTTCTTCCTTTTCAACTGATAAAATAGCAGGATGATGGAGCCTGTCTTGTCCCATTGTGCACCTCAGCTAAGTGTGGATCCTTCTCAACACACTGAATGACCTTTAACAACTCCAGCTGTAGACTGGGATGGTGAGGAAGATCTGGATGACCTGCGTTAGTGTTGGGAACACGATGTTATTAAGCAAGTTGAAAACACACTGCATATCCTTCATGACAAGGCTTTCTTTTTCAACCATAAAAAGCTTTCAAACCATTTTGAATTAAATTAACGTTTTTTTTACTCCAACTTTGTCCTGGGGTTAGTGGGACAACTTCACTTGTTTAGGACCATCATGCTTTCCCCCTAAGTCACTAATGTCCCCTTCTTGTTTGTGGAAGCTGGTTGTTGCTCCCTCATCACCTTCATGGTCCTGTCTCTCCTGTCTCTCCTGTCTCTCCTGTCTCACCTGTCTCTCCTGTCTCTCTCCTGTCTCTTAACTGTCAGTCTCGCCTCCTCCTGCCTTTCCTACTCCAGCACCTTCATTCTCATTCTCTACAGCAAACATTAAAAAACCTTAAATTTATAATTATGTAAATATCCATCATATTGCTTATAACGTCCCTAATGTAACTGCTTAGCTTAAATCACTAATTCATCACAGGACCTTACCTCCCTCTCTCATCTTGTTTTACTGCTTCCCTGTCTCTGCTTCATGTGAGGAATTTCCTGATATCCATCTACAAACCAATGCAGTAATTTTCAGTTAGTAGCCTATAAATCATGTGGTTTCACTGGGAAAATAATAAAATTGACAGGTAAGAAACGTTACCAGAACTAAAAATGCGTCGCGGCCGCACAGTGTCCCATCCAACTCAGCTGAGAGCAGCGCGTTAATTTACCTGCAGTTCATTCAGTGACATGCGCTGACGTGGGGGCGCTAATTCATCCTCAACTTGGAGTAAACAACACACTTGCTACGCGTTTGAGTAGAAATGTACGTCTCCTCCCGTTGGAATTATCTAAATTGATGCATTAAAAAAATGTATCACTGTTGCAAATATTCATGAGGTTTATACTGGGGCACAGCTCATTTATACTGGGGCACGTGCCCCAGTAAATGGGGTCTGGCGACGCCGATGGTTTATGTAGGGTATATGGTTAAAAAAATAGTTCCTAACTTGGTTTAATGTATCAGCACCAGTGCCAGCAAAGCAGTCCCGCAGCATGATGCTGCCACCAGCATGACTGACAGTTAGTACAGTGTTTTTTTTCCCCATCATCAAGTCTCTTCTCGATGCCGCCAAATATTCCTCTTGTCAAACAGATGAAAAAGAGCCAAACACACACATTCACTCTCCATAAAACAGTATGAAGTGCTCAGACACAGATAAGGCACATCTTCAATAACAAAAAGTAAAAAGATACTGCAGTGACTTTATGTACTGCATCAATTTGTGACACTATTTTCATAATTTTTCCTTAATGATAGTATTTGTATCATATATTTACCTCACCTTGTGATTATTTTCTAACCTGCTTTGCACAAAGACTCCTCAAACAAAGAGGATCAAATGTTTAAAATAAGGCCAAAACCTCTATTGTTGAATTACTGTGGAAAAAAAAAATGGATAATAAATAAAATACAAAGACTCGCAACAATTAGATTTGCAACATGAAAAAATGCTACAATATTCCACTGTGGGTAGTCAAACTGGTGTTCTGAATGTCTCCTGACCAGTGTTGTTTCATTTTAACAGATCCAAATTGCACACCCTTCTGTAAAATATAATCCAAGATTCTGTCTTTTTTTCTGAGTGGGTCTGAGCTTTGGTCTAGTCACTCAGTACTAAATAAACCTTTCTATCCTGGCAGCTGCACTCACTTAATATCTTTAAGAGGAAGATAATAGGCCTTTCACCTGAAAGACTACATTTTCTATCACTTACTGCACTAAAAGGTGTAGGCACAAGTATGTATGCTTAAGCTTTCTTGTATACTTTTGACCCTTTGTTGATTAAAGAAAACTGTTTATTGTTGAGGAAAATGAATTAAAAGCTCAAAATGAATGCAGCATCAATGTCCATATTGGCACATAAACCATCCCTAAATTTTCTGTGCTGTACAAGTATTTGTTTGTCGCTTGATCTTCAAGGTGAACATGATTTCAGGTTGAGGTTGCAAATATTTAAGCAAACTTGTTTTTAAATGTATAACTGGAGCTTTGAGTCTGTTAGAAATGCTCATGATGTGTTTTACATTTTGTGAAGCAGATAAAGCTGAGCTCATATTATTTTCTACCATCTGTATTCTTGTGTGTAACACTTGTTCCTTTGCGCCATAAACTCCATAACATGTAAAATTACATTTTTTTGTACTACTTCTTCTATTATCACTGCATTAAGCTGAAGCCCTCACCTGCTGCTTGCATAATGTCCCCCCTTCAGCTGCTCATTCTCCACCATGCCCATTTGACAGCTGTGTGGTAATTATCTGCGTTACTGACCGTTCCTCCCCTCTCGCCCTGCAGCAACACTCCTAACCTGTCAATAACTGTTTAGACGTGGCCAGGCTGACCTTTCCTTTGGTCCTTAATATGGAAATTGGATGGAAGGCCGTCTCACGCTCGGCTGCTCTGAGACTACTTCACTGAGAGCCATCAATAATGAGTGGGTCGTGGAGGGTGAAGCAGTGAAGAGTGAGAGAAATTCAAAAGCAAGTACGTCTCACTTTTTAAGTTTATAGCTCTGAGCTTCAACATAATGCTACTAAACAAAATCAAATCAACATTAAATTACATTTTGTCCAAAAGTTGTGGGTTGTGCATGTTTGGGGATTTGAATTCTGTTGTTTGGGCTTTACAATGATTTTTTTTATGATTAGCTACAGTTCATTGTGTCTCACAGGGAAACACCCCGGCTGTGTGTCTCTGCAGAAAGTGGGCTGCAGAGTAGAAACTGGGGAATCAAACCAAATTACTTCTGCTTAGTTGAACCTGAAATGTGAGAATTTCAAGGTTATAATGAGGCCAAACTGTGGTGTGCAGAGCACTGTGAGTTTTACTTTCTTTTTTATTTCACTTTACAAAATCCCCTTCTGTAAACTGTAAACAGTGAGTGGTTATGTGTGGTGATAATAAAGGTCACAGTCTGACTAACTAGACATATTTTTTGTCTCCAAGTGGTAATAGGGAAATAAATATAATCTAGATTTCTTAAGTTGTAATAGTGTAAATATTTTTCTTACGCTTTAAACCTGGTTAAATCCTTCTCTTCGGGTGTGCCAGATGAAGAGATTTAGCCTGACTGAAACTATTTTGCTGTCAAACAGTAATAAATGAAAGTTGTGCTCCAGGTTCACACAGTTCTTTATTTATGTTTTTGAAATAAATTTTTACAATCATATACCTTTGATTTACTACACTTTCTTCACTCTAATAGCCATCCAGAATTGTATGCATTGTTAAATGGAATTTTAAGATATAACGGAAACAAATATTTTCATCATCTGCTTTACTTTACGGAGAGTTTTGTGTTGGGTCTGTAGAGAGAAAAATATTGTCTTATTTTGCTCTCCAGTTCAGCAAAGTTCCAAAACCCAGATCATAATCTGAGCGGCATTTCCAAACCATCTGAAGTCACAGTTTTAAACTAGAAAAGGGGATGGAGAAATGCTCTACCTTAGAGCATATAGGGAGAAGAATGTGTGGATTGGAGATCTATTTGGAGATAATGCAAACATGAATGGCAAAGCTCTTGATTTTCTAGTCCATCTACTTTCCATTCCTCACCTCTGACCATGAGATATAGATCATGCCTGAAAAAATCAGGTCTTAAATGGAAGCAGCTAACAAGATTCCTCCTGATCAAGAGGAGGAGCATCACCACCTGAAGGGAGTTTCAGGTGCTCCTCAATATCGAACACAAATTATAGTTTGGCATCTAAAAAGGATGGATGGATGGATGGATGGATGGATGGACGAACGGATGGCTGATCAGACTAAAAATGTGTGAGCATCCGAGGTTCTGCAGTTACAGTTGTTTGTGATAAACTCAACACAACACTCACTACACATCAAAATTAAACTTTCTCAACTTTTCAGCAGAGAATACAAAATTTCAGGTGTGCCTGAAAGTTCACACATGAAGACCAGCTTTGTCTACAGCAGTGGCATAGCCAGACGATTTTCATAGAGGTGACCAAGCAGGGACCTTTGTGACTGGTGTCCAAAGACGTATAGGCAGCAGAACCAATCAATCTACACCAGCATTTGATGCAATGAGTTTACAAAATAGCTGTGTTAGTAACTGAGTTATTTTTCCAGTAATTGTTTTCTATCTAATTACTTTTCAAATATTGTTAATGCAGTTATGTCACTTGCAATTTAACTCGATCAATCAAAGCGACTTTCAATAAGTACGCTCTCATTGTTGCTGGAGAGAGATCTTTAAGTGCAGAGATAAAGCAGCTGCTGAGATATGGACCTACCATTGCTGATGGGACGTGAAGTGGGCAGGTGTTCAGCATGCAATGGTGGCTCACACAGACAGGACAGACGTAAGGTGTCTGTCCTGTCTGTGTGGCAGATATGCAGTCTGCAGTGCATAATAATGTTCATAAACTTGTAAAATCAAAGGATAAAGGTTCATGTGATTTTCTTATTAAGTTTGGGAACAAACACATTATCCATGAGGGTCTGGTTAATATAATCAAGTTCCCCCGAACTATCAACTATAGGGACTTCGGCTGGCTGCCTTATTATATCAAAATGTTGCTTTTTACTTGATAAAGGCTACTTTTTATTGTTATGTTCAAATGAAAAAACTGGGATACAGTCTTCCTGTTTTGTGTGTGCGTGTGTTTTCTTCTTTTTTTGATGAAACAGTAACTTTTGTTTAATTTTATCCCAAAGTGTCTTTAATGTTTGGTAAATTGCCTGAAAGTGCCTCGAGATGACATGTGTTGTGAATTGGCGCCATATGAATAAACTGAATTTAATTTAATATAATTGAAATGCATTAATCTTTAAATGTTTCTGTTCTGTTTGAGTCTGATCAAGGAGAGCCTAAACCATTGACAAAGACATAAGCTCCATGTTGGACTGCAGAGATCCACAGGTGTGGTAAAAGAATAACTCAACAGGTCCTTTGGTCATGCACTCTATGAATCTGATCTTTCTGGGACAAAAGTAGAAAGAAATCCTGGTATACATGCAAGACATTGTGTTCCACAGACAACAAGGAATGGATATCATCCTGATTGAATGTATATCAACCATTGTCGGGGTGACACATGGTGGTGGCACTGTCATGCTTTTAGGATGCTTTTCTTCAACAGCTCTTATCTAACCGTCTTCAGTCTTTTTAAAATTTCTGCTCTACTTTATGTTTATGTAATACATAGCATTACAGTGAATTAATTCCAAGGTTGTGGTTGTTATATAAACAAATGTTAAAAGTGCAGGAGTCATTTCTGTAAAGTGCTGTAGCCTTAAAATGTAATGTTAAAATGAGGTGAAAAATTAAATGAACTTTCAAGCTTCCATCAGCAAATGTTGATGGGAGATTTGCTTCCTCAGTTACTGCCTTATAAGTGAACATTGTAGAGACCAAAAGTATTAATATTTCCCTTTCGAATTTTGAAAACTGTAATTCTTTAGAGAAATAAACTACAATGTTTTAATTCATTTAACTGAAACGTTTTTAAAGTGGCTTATTTTTTATGTAAAACCCTGAAGACTATTTTCTGTTCTGCACAATAATTATTTCCCTAGTGGCTCAACAATAACCAGTATTCAAATTTCAATTACCTCCTCTCATGCATTTAAGCTGATGCAACATAATGTGAGAGGAATTTGAAACACTATTTAAATCGCATTTCACAGACACCAAAACATTGAATAAATTAACAAAGCCAAATGATGTGAGGACTTTTGGGTTTCCGGGCCTCTGAGGCTGAAACCCTGTCCGGGCCATGAGAGAAAACAAGAGTGAGTTCATTTGAAAAATACTGTACTGCATAAATATTTTATTTAAGACACTGTTTATTCACGATCTGACCTCTTCCAGGTCTTCCCTGTTATTATCACGCACAGACGCATGGGAGCACAGCCAGGTCTACTGGGGCAGATCTCTAACACAACCACACTTTATACCTGCACTGCATCATAATAGGTTTTTTCTGCCATGGAAAGAAATTAATGCTTATTAAATTAAATGTAAAGTTAAACTTATTTATAGATTTCCCCAGTGGATTAGGAAATAACGAAATAAACTACTTGAACTAAAAAACATAAATCAGTCTGTAAAAGTATCTGAAAGAATCAGAAATTTAGATTTGGTTGACTCTGATTTGGTATTTAAGAGAAACACCCAAAGGATTTCTCCACAGGGAGTCGGCAACTGTAACAACCGACTGCTTTGTATATCACTGTCACAACTCTATATTATACAGTTTAAAACATCCAAAAATCCAGCTGCAAAATGACATTCTTTTAACATTTTACCCCGCCTGCAGCTGGAAACGTACTGTCTATTAATCTGTGTTTGCAATAATCCATGTCAAAGGGAATCAATACTCCGAGCGTCTTATAACGCACACTGTGAAAGCAGCTCCAAGGCTGCTGTGATCCATAGCCTCAAGATGTTGTGGCTGCCATTGAAAGGCACAACATCTACCTTCCCTGAAGAAACATGAGGAAAAAGACCCAAACAGGGAAACATCCATAACATCATTGAGAACCGAAATGCTACAGGATGAAATGTGTTTAGAGTTTATGCTGTTAAGGTTGGTGCTTTTAAGTGTAGGAGTCTGCAGATATGTTGCATAGCTCATGTCTGATGTGTAAAATGAGAGACTGGTTTAAAAAAGCAACACAAGAAAGAAAAACCTGACCTGTTAAGTACTGCATGATCAAACTTATTAGTATGCACAATTATTAAAAACCACTATTTCAATGCTTTTATGTGAAGCTGAAAAAGCACAGCATATGTATTCAGAAAGTAATCATACCGCTGCAGTTTCTCCACGTTAATTAAAATTTGATAAATAACTTTTTATAATGCTCTCTGTGACCATGGATATTGCTTCTTCACAGCAGCATCAAGCCAGATGGTGATTATTTTTTTAGGCTTTTAGTTAGGAGACAGCAATTAGGAGATGGATGTCATGAGTAGAAATAGGTGGGTACTGAATGTTTGTGTGAGTGTTTGTAGGTTTTGTGCTGTGTTGTGCTCTTGTTTGTGGGAAAGCTTGTTTTTATATTGATGAGTTTGAGTTTATTACTAAGTAAAGCACTTTGTGTAGCCCATGGAATGAAAAGCATTCCAAAAATAGATTTTGAGTTGATTAGTTCTTGAACATCTTTAACAGGAAGTCACACAGGTCTCTCAGTACACAGCGATGGCAGCTTTTTATCTGTGTGACTTCATGCCTCATTTTCATTTACCTGCTGTTGTGAAAACAGAAATGAATGAAAACCGAATTAATCAACTTAAGATTATCTTAAATTGATTAATCAGAATCAGAAATACTTTAATAATCCCAGAGGGAAATTACTTAATTACTTAAATTCAATTGATTAAAAGCGAATGAATCAATTTAAGATTATCTTAAATTGATTCAGTGCAGATTAATTTGGTCGACAATTTAAGCAGAGTATAAATCCTTCCTTTTTCAAAAACATAAAGTAAATCATATATATCACATGTTAGTGAGGTCTAAGGGTTGAAATGCATGTGCTATTTTCTCTAGGAAAGAAATCTGCATCTTCTGATCTTTCAAATTCTGTTTGTGACAAGTTTATTCACTTTCTAAAAACATTCGGCTGCCTCATGTACACTTGTCAATAATGGCATCATAATAAGGCCTTGTAATAGATGGTTCATCCAAATAACAGTTAAGGAACTTGCTATCATCCTGAAAACAGCTGGATGGAATAAACCAAAATATTGTTGCAAAACCTAACATAAAACATGGATATTGGAATATAACCTGTAGGGATACAACAATTTGCTTGGGTATCTTTGTTTAGATTCAGTCTGGCGATAAGGACACTTGAAAGAGCATCTTTTCAACTACCCTTTCAGCATCACAGGACACATGCACAAAACAAAAGTATATCAGTGTCCAACCCTGAGTCACTCAGAGCTCTAACAGCCTCCTAGCCCTTGCATGATGAGTTACTGACTGACACAATCTACTGAGGATGAATATTCACAGAGTGACCACCCTGCCAAACTTGTTGTGGTATGCCAAAGATTAATACAAATAAATGCATGTGCAGTGATTAAGCGAAGTGAAAAAAACAATCCTACATAATCATTCAAGTTGGCAACCTAAAAGATGCAAACAACAAAAATGAATAATGAACCTGATTGTTATTGCTTTTCAATAAGTGAATACAGTGGAAACTGGTATAAATGCTTCAGTAATTCTTGGTGAATCAGACAGAATGCTTTTTAATCCATCACCGCCTTGTTAAAAAGCAGCAGTGAGAGCTAAAGTTTAGCTGGATTAGCCAGCATTTGACAGACGGAACCAAGAATATCAGATAGAGAATCCTAAATACCTCTTCATCACATCTTAAATCTAGATCTTTACGGACAGAACCCCTCCCCACACTCACACACAAACACCCTCATAACCAACACATGGCAATGCAAACATCATGATTGATGCTTTGAGCCACTGGCCAATGCTGGGCGTCATGCACCCCAGCCGACCCAAAGGCTTTGCTGGACCAGTAAGCCTGATGAGGACAGCTTTACTACCGAAGATTAATCACTAAAATCCTACTAAGAAGAAACATGCTGACATAACTAAAGGGACTCCAAAACCGTAAAAAAAAAAGTAGTTCAACAAGGCGTGCAATGGACTTGTGGGGTACCCTTGGTTGTGGCTAGTTTTACTTTGCTGATGACTAAACGTTATACAATTAATATGGCTGTACACAGTGTCCCCAATCCCACAGCCAATACTACAAAAAGATGTTAAAGCCTTTAAGGTCACTGCCTGCTCGCTACATTTCAGTTCAATAAGGACCTTATTTAACCTTTGCAGAATGCCGTGCTCACTATGACTAATGTCTCCACACACCAACGACTAATTTAAATGAGACTTGACCAATTACTCTTGAAGTAATGGCAAAAAGATGAGCTTCTGCACTGCGAAGCAACCCCGCTTTATACCCCATCGTCTCTCTCAGAGCTGCAGGACCACATGAGGCTGTAATCACCAGGATGGGAGAGGATGTGCTAATTACCACTCAAGTCAACTCTTATAATTTAAACAGTACAACCACATGTCATAAAATCCTCTTTGCCAACACATCTACCTATTACTGCAGGTACCGTGTAATTTTTTATAATTATCTCACTTTAGATTGTGTTATAATGATATGGCATAAGATAACTGTAAATGTAAAATGAAATCTGTAAGACATGGAGGATCTGCAAATTGTCCATTTAGACTGTGGAACTCCCTAACAGCTGCATTACAGCTTTGCATACTGTATGTGACAGAGATGTTAAATTTTACATCAGAAAAAAGCATCATTTTGAAATAGTTATGATAAGATAAAGCATGATTAACCAGTTATTTGCAATGGCTGTTTGTTTTCTCTGTATATTTAACCAGAACAATCAGAGCAGACGATATAATCATACAAGGAAAACCAGGATAAAAAGACTTCGAAAAACATCAGGTTTTGATATTATGAGCAATGTATAAAGCACATCAACCACTTGAAACGCAACACATCTCCAAGCTCATTTTACAGATCTTTACTGAATATGTTTCTGTTTTTAAAGTCTGACCTTTATTTTACTTGGTTGCTTTGCAGGATTTTTCAGTACAGACTGCACAATAAACACATTCAGATACTGGGTTGAAACTCGAGAATCTAAAAAAAAAGTCTTTAAAACCTTTGAAAGACTCTAATGTCTGAATATTTCAAGAAAACTCTTTTAAGAGGAGCAACACCAGTTAAGAAGTTTCTTCAACTGTCAATTCTTTATTCTTTTGAGTTTAGGGTTTTAGTATTTGTTCTGTGTAATATTCACTTATCTGCCCCAAAACAATAGATTTTAACTGATTGTTTCAGATCTTTTCAGTAAGGTGTTCTTCCTTCTTAATGAGATCAAGACTGTCTAAATTCCTCATGACAGCTAATCTGTGTTTACCCAAAAACAGATATGTTCAGTTGTTAAATATTTGTGTGTAAACATGCATTTTCATTTGTATATGTCAGACAACTTCTAAACACATGAGGAAAATGATTCAGATATACCTGAAACATTATCAGACAGTTTAAAAGTATCAAGATTTTATTTCCATATGCTTAATGACAGAATATGTTTTTCATTAGTTAAATTTTGCATTACTTTTTTCAAATAGAAAAATTAGCATTTGATTAATTTTACCAAGGTAGAGATATATCCTGAGAATCTGTGCACTTTCTGTTGCCAATTCTTTGAAAGGTCAAATTTAAATTTATTTATATCAGCCTTATCTATCTATCTATCTATCTATCTATCTATCTATCTATCTATCTATCTATCTATCTATCTATCTATCTATCTATCTATCTATCTATCTATCTATCTATCTATCTATCTATCTATCTATCTATCTATCTATCTATCTATCTATCTATCTATCTATCTATCTATCTATCTATCTATCTATCTATCTATCTATCTATCTATCTATCTATCTATCTACAGGTGCTGGTCATAAAATTAGAATATCATGAAAAAGTAGATTGATTTCAGTAATTCCATTTAAAAAGTGAAACTTGTATATTATATTCATACATTACATACAAACTCATATATTTCAGATGTTTATTTTGTTTAATTTTGATGATTACAAATGACAACAAATGAAAATCTCAAATTCATCATATCAGAAAATTAGAATATTGTGAAAAGGTTCAAAATTGATGGCCCCTGGTGCCACACTCTAATCAGCTAATTAACTCAAACCACCTGCAAAAGCCTTTAAATGGTCTTTCAGTCTAGTTCTATAGGCTACACAATCATGGGGAAGACTGCTGACTTGACAGTTGTCCAAAAGACGACCATCGACACCTTGCACAAGGAGGGCAAGACACAAAAGGTCATCGCTAAAGAGGCTGGCTGTTCACAGAGCTCAGTGTCCAAGCACATTAATAGAGAGGCGAAGGGAAGGAAAAGATGTGGTCGAAAAAAGTGTACAAGCAAGAGAGATAACCGCACCCTGGAGAGGATTGTGAAACAAAACCCCTTCAAAAATGTGGGGGAGATTCACAAAGAGTGGACTGCAGCTGGAGTGAGTGCTTCAAGAACCACCACACACAGACGTATGAAAGACATGGGTTTCTGCTGTCGCATTCCTTGTGTCAAGCCACTCTTGAACCACAGACAGCGTCAGAAGCGTCTAAAGAGAAACAGGACTGGACTGCTGGTGAGTGGTCCAAAGTCATGTTCTCTGATGAAAGTAAATTTTGCATTTCCTTTGGAAATCAAGATCCCAGAGTCTGGAGGAAAAGAAGAGAGGCACTTCATCCACGTTGCTTGAAGTCCAGTGTAAAGTTTCCACAGTCAGTGATGGTTTGGGGTGCCATGTCATCTGCTGGTGTTGGTCCATTGTGTTTTCTGAGGTCCAGGGTCAACGCAGCCACATACCAGGAAGTTTTAGAGCACTTCATGCTTCCTGCAGCTGACCAACTTTTTGGAGATGCAGATTTCATTTTCCAACAGGACTTGGCACCTGCACACAGTGCCAAAGCTACCAGTGCCTGGTTGAAGGACCATGGTATCCCTGTTCTTAATTGGCCAGCAAACTCTCCTGACCTTAACCCCATAGAAAATCTATGGGGTATTGTGAAGAAGAAGATGCAATACACCAGACCCAACAATTCAGAAGAGCTAAAAGCCACTATTAGAGCAACCTGGGCTATCATAACACCTGAGCAGTGCCACAGACTGATCGACTCCATGCCACGCCGCATTGCTGCAGTAATACGGGCCAAAGGAGGCCCAACTAAATACTGAGTGCTGTACATGCTCATACTTTTCATGTTCATACTTTTCAGTTGGCCAACATTTCTATAAATCCTTTGTTTTTATTGGTCTTCAGTAATATTCTAATTTTCTGATATGATGAATTTGAGATTTTCATTTGTTGTCATTTGTAATCATCAAAATTAAACAAAATAAACATCTGAAATATATGAGTTTGTATGTAATGTATGAATATAATATACAAGTTTCACTTTTTAAATGGAATTACTGAAATCAATCTACTTTTTCATGATATTCTAATTTTATGACCAGCACCTGTATCTATCTATCTATCTATCTATCTATCTATCTATCTATCTATCTATCTATCTATCTATCTATCTATCTATCTATCTATCTATCTATCTATCTATCTATCTATCTATCTATCTATCTATCTATCTATCTATCTATCTATCTATCTATCTATCTATCTATCTATCTATCTATCTATCTATCTATCTATCTATCTATCTATCTATCTATCTATCTATCTATCTATCTATCTATCTATCTATCTATCTATCTATCTATCTATCTATCTATCTATCTATCTATCTATCTATCTATCTATCTATCTATCTATCTATCTATCTATCTATCTATCTATCTATCTATCTATCTATCTATCTATCTATCTCCCTTTCAACTTATTAGGAGGTACATCTGTGATTTAATTATGTGTCAGATAAGGGCAGTTAAGCTGTTATATAAAACATATAAGCCCTTCCACAGTGGAAGTTCCATCTTTACCTATAGAGGAGGCTGACCTTCTCAGAGATGCTGAGTATTTGGGGGTGAAGATAATGGCCCACTAACCTAGGTCCACTGAGTGATTGATGTAATCTCATTAGCTTTACTGCAGAGAGAGACGCACACCAGTGTGTGCACTCTTCATCTGACCAGCTTTTCCACGTTGCCTCCAGCCTGACAATCCTGCTGGAGTCCATATGCCTCTACTGGTTTCTGCCGATCCCCTTATCAGTCATCCTCTTCTCCAAGTTTTCAGCTCACCCAAATCCCACAACTCATCTACTTCTTATTCTGAAAGGATTATTTTCTCCTCATGATTATTAACATTCCTTCCATGTCTCTGCACTGTGACACCCGCAATGAGAGATATTTCCTCCTCCTGTTGGTCTTTTACAGTCTCTCCCTCCCCCCATGTCACCTTCTTATGTTTGGCTGCACCTCAAAACCGTCATCTGGTCTATCCTCTGAGGTATTTTCCCTGAGAAAGTGCCGTCGGAGGAATAAGATCTGAGGGCTCTGAGGACAATAAAGATTGGTTCCTGCTGGGTAGATGGTAATATAGTGCCCTTTGGTCACGTTCAGTTGAAAACAGAATGAGCAGATGGAAAAGGGTTAAATCTTTTATTCTTCACCTAAGCATCAACATAGAAAAATCAGCGTCCTTTGTTTTGTCTCTTTGGGAGCCCAAAGTCTCAGGAGACACCAAAGCTTAGTGAAGACTTTCATCCGATTTCTTCTCTTTGCATTTTCTAGTTTATCACTGACTCACATTTTTATTTATCTTCCGTTTTGCTTCAGTGTCCTGAAGACAAACATCTGAAAACACCCCTAAACATAATGAGCAACTTACTCCGTTTCACTGTTAAGAGATAATTACTGCCTTTGTCTGGAAAAAAATCTGAATAAATTATTTTAGATAAAAAACGATCTAAAATAAACATACCTACACTTCAGCAATGTAACAGATCAGCATAGAACACAATTAAAAAGTATTTTTCTTTGCTCAGGGTAAATGTAAATGTATGTAAAATTTACATCTGTATGTGCTTTTTGAGGGGGGTTGGGGGTTATGCACCCTTTCAATCGCTGGGTAAATCTATAAAAGAAATAATTGCATGGATGTGCTAAAACTTTCTTCAGCTGAATCAAAACAAAACTGAAGTAATAGTTTAATGACCAAAGGAAGAGTGTTCAGCTTCAGTTAATACAGAAAGAAACCACCAATAAGGCACAAAATGTGTGTGTTACGATGGACTGAGACCTGAACCTTCAAAGGCGCATAAAGACACAATAATAAAGTTTGCCTTACATTAAATAAAAAACATCTCAAAGATTAAATGACCAATGTCTCAGCAGGATCTTGAAAAAATAATTAATGTGCTCCTCTTTAGCAGAACAGTGTCTTGAAAGGTCTGCCTAAAAAGTTGCTACAGCCTACATCCTCACAATGACTAAGAAAGTGGAGCACATCAATTGATTGCTAAAATCATTACACTGGCTCTGAGAATAGATTTTAAAATACTTTGAAATACTCTATAAATCATTGAATGCTGCAGCTTCAAAATACATTACAGACTCGCCCTCGTTGTATAAACCACCCTGTTATGATCTAAATTTCTGGACCTTTTGTTTTTTTTTTACGTTTTTACTTGTTGGTTTCTCCAATATGCTTTGTTTTGTTCTGTGTTATACTCTAGATTTACATCTTTTTTGTATTCTTAGTTTTGCTTGCCTCCTTGTGTCCTTCCCTTTCCACTAAGCTCCTTCTAGTTAATTCTGTCTACACCTGCTCCCCATCCTCCCTGTTCAGTTATCATTGCTGGATCCTCCCCATTCTTTAGGTTTATTCCTCCCTAGTGTCTCCTTGTTTTTTGGTTATACAGTTTTCTTGTTGATCAATTCTGGACTATGAATTTCATAAAATTCTGCCTCTTCTACTCTGCATTTGGGTCCACTACAACATCCACCAACCCTGACACATCCAGACCTATCAGGTGTTCTGGTTCCAAACTACTCTGAATACCCAGAATCAGAACCAAATGGAGAACCAGCATTTAGTTCTTATTCTCTACTAATCTGGAATAAACTTGCTTTAAATGCAGATTTAAAAGATATTTGTTTAGATTAGCCTTTTTCTTTGCAATCCAAAAGTTATTAATTGTTTAACTCGTTCTCTTCAACTATTTTTGTTGCCTCTATGTCACGTCAGCATTCTATTTTCTTTTTCTTATGTACAGCACTTTGAGTTGTCTAACCACTAAAATGTGTCATACTGTAAAAATAAATGACCTAATGTCTTGTACCTTGACATATGGTGGGATTTTAAAAGCTACTGATGTTAGTGCCTCAGAAATACTTGATTAACCATGGAAAACTAATTGAATTTTATATTGGAAGGATTCTTAATTTTAATCAAAGCTGTGTTTTCCTCAGTTTATTGTTTTGCACAAATACCCAAATCCAATTTCAAAGAGCTCACTAAAAATTCCTCTGTGAAGAAAATAATCTGTTTGCATATTATACGTAACACAATTTAGTGCAAACCTTGATTTTTTTCAAATAACAGCAAAAAATGAAATAATTACAAAGAAACACATTTCTACTCTTTGTAGTCGTATTTTGAATTAGCTTATTGGGTATTCTGTACTGTCATTTATCTTTACAAGATTTTTAAGCAACCTGCAAAAGTTTAAATAATGATGGCTTTCACAGGGATTTTGTAAAATAACATTTTGAATTATGATGTTTGAGTCCAGAAGATGTTAAACACCTGTGAAAGTAAAGACAGCAATGATGAACGACAGTACTAGGGTATAGTGTGTAACGGTCTTGGTTCTTGTAAGTTTTCAGTTTCACATTGATCCATGTTTTTCTTTGTTTTCTAGCTTTATTTGTGTTTTCTGGATGTATTTGATTTCTTAGGTTTTTCTTTGCTTTCTCTCTGTTGCCCTCTGGTGTTGGTCTCCTTTTCCCCAGCTCCTTCTAGAAGCCTCTGTACACACCTGCTACCAATCAGCTCATTAGGCCCATCTTTGTTCAGTCTTCCATAAGTACTCTCCCTATGCAGTTCCTCAGTGCTGGTTGCTTGTCTTTGCCCAGCTCCTTGTGCATGTTTTTCCCTGATGTTTCCATGATCCTGGTTTGTTTTGCATTTTTTTATGTTGGCTTTTTGGATCCCTGTCTCTGTTGCCTGTAAGAACTCCATTAAAACTACAAGAACTCACGTCTGCCACTTCGCCTCTGCATTTGGGTCCTCAAAACCTCAACCAAACCCTGACATAGTGTGCTTGGGTACCTTTTTGTCCAAATGCTTTTAGATTCATGGAATTATTAACCTGCTTTAACAAAATTTTTAAATGTAATCTCTATTATTTTAAATAAAGCTCTCACACATCAGCTAATCCTTGTTGGTTTAAATGCTTCTACTTTTCTGACTGGTAAGGTTTAAAGATGTTACTGAGAGCAACCGAACGTGCTCTGTGGCTTTAGTTGGCATTCTGGCTTAGCGTGGTTACTTAGCAACAGGGGAGCTGTCAACCTTTTGGTTTAAAAGTTAATCCTCTGCAAAGAAAATGTTAAAGGAAGGCAGCGAAAATTCAGCTTTGGAATAAATCACCATGACTGACAATTATAGAGAGAAAGGGAAACCACAAAACAATGGATTTTAAGGATTAAAGAAAAAAAAACATCTTTGGAAACCACTTTTGACTTGAAATTATGCAGAATCTATTTTCTTTTGAGCATTTCTGAGTTTATCTGATGTTTTATCAAGTTTCTTAGACATGCAACATTTTCCAATTTTTTACCTCTGCAAAAGAGGTTATGTTTTTAAAGTTATTGTTTTTCTGTCTTGATTTTAATAACTTTTTATTAGAGGTGTCCCTCGTATCACGGAACAATCCATTCAATTTTGGCGATGACCCAGATCATAATCTGGAAAAGAAAAGGTAACATTGTTGGTGTATAAGCAGGATCAACTGAAAACGTTTGAACATATTTTAGGGTGATGTCTACCAGAGGTGTGCCTCTTACCAAGGGACAATTATTTTAAATTTGGTAATGATCCAGATCATGTGTGAGTTTTAGCTATAGGTGTAAGTCACAATATGGGGCAAAGTTTGCTGCCTGGTGGAGGTCTAGGCTCTCCAAGTGCTTTTCTAGTACTTAAAAGTCCCTACTTTCTTTTTAGAAGGGTACTTTATTTAATGTCCCAACAAGCTAGAATTAATACAGAGCATAAAAACAACAAACACTCCATAGAGTTCAATATGCATCTTAAAAAAATAGAAACTTGGCATATCCATTTTTTCATTCTCCAATGTACTCTATTTGTGCATGCATGCCTTTTAAAACCACTCATATCTTTTGCATTTTTTTAACATTACAACCAGAAACTCATGTATTTTTTTTTAGATTTTCTTGTACTGACACACCATGGAAAAATGACTGAATGGTACTGTAAATTAAATGGTTAAAAAAGAAGACTTGCATTTGTATTTACACTGCCTCTTTCATACTCCTAAAGAAATACTTGCTGCCCTCAGAACTCACCATTGCATATTTTGCACTCTGCATAGACAGCTTTTCTGTAAAGGCCTCAAAGGTGCTTTAAAATAGCCTGATCAGAGCACACTGAAAAGAGTTAAACCCTCTCTCTGATTAGTTAGACTGCCACACTTGTTTAGTAAAATGACCAATGAGAGAGCTGGTTACATCTGAGGAGCAACTGTTATTGGTTAAACTAGTTTTAGTGAGCTGGGGCCATAGAAAAGCTAAATGGAGAGGATAAAGCAAAAACAAAATGCAATTACATAAAGGATTTTAAAATATAAGTTGGAAATGAAATAAGAAATTACCTTTTTAACTATGTGATTAGAAAAGGTATTTATAATCAGATTTATGGATTTTGAATTTTAAATCTCCATTTAGAAACAGGATTTCAAAATACATTTTCAAATGTTTTTTTTTAAACAATGGATTAATAAATACAATTTACAATTAATCTTTAATGATTCAGTTAAAATACGCAATTAGGAATTTGGATATCAAATTGCATGATTTAAATGTTATATACTTTTTCAGTAACTCCTGAGGTCCTCCATGTAAAGCAGTTGTCTTTTTGCAACAGCAGCTTGCATATTTTAAGACCTAATCGATTTAGGCCCCGTCCACACGAAGACGAACCCTGGCCTAAACCTTACACCAAACCAGCCTCTCATCCACACGAAGCTGCCGTTTTCGCGTTTCCATCTTTACGCTCTAACTGCATTTTTTTTTTACACGCATGCGTCATAGCGTCGCCTCTAAACACGCATGCGCGACACAGTATCACAACAATGGCGCCGTTGCTGCTAAAGCTACTCACCCTGCTGTCGGGCTTACAACAGAATCTTCTTCTTCTGGAATATCTCCAGGAAGAACAGAGCAATATCGAAGACATAGTTCAGCACCTGAATTTGACTTAACCACGAAAATGGACCCGCAGGGCAACCGTGTATAAATATTAGTGCGCATGCCCAACATTTCGTCGCTTATTTTTGCTTTGGCACCACAGCGCCACTTACAGGCCTGGCATACATTTTGCAGCGTTTTCATGCATTTGTGTGGACGCTCACATTTATTTTACGTCTCCGTCTTTACGGCAAACGTTTTGGAAAATATCAGCGTTTCGTGTTCATTTTGACTTCGTGTGGACGGGGCCTTAGTTTCCTTTAATTCACACATGACCATAGCTATTGTCCCTTAACCAGAGGAAAAGTCTCCTCAGTATCAGATGTTCACACAATGTTGATCAGGAGGTTGAAGGACAGCAGTGTGCACACATCATTATCTATTTCTATTACAGAACAAGGCTGAAGAAACACAACCACATAAATCAAAGGTTCCTGCAGAGCAGACAGGTGACAGCTTTAGAGGTCAGAGGTTGATAGCAGATGTTGAATGGTCTGCATTACTGCATTTATGACACCAGTATAAAATCTAAAGTACGGCTGCTGTACCTCCATTTGTCTGTGCTCCTTGCAGCTCCCATGGCACGCAGCTTGGACGCACAACCTTCTCGGTCCTCCACATGAAAGAAAAATCCATAACAGTCCCTTTCTGCTGCTGTTGCAGCATCGGTTTACAACAGTTTACTGCTCTGAGAAGCTCAGATACAGATTACTGCGAGGATCAGTTCATACCCTCCCATCTTTTCCACCCCTCATTTACCCTCCTTTCAATCTATAGTAAAGTATTCTCCGCACCACTATGAATCCGTCTTGCCTGGTGTGCACCCACTGGCAATCTGACCTTCCAAACACCCTGCTCCACCAGCAGTCGGGTATGGCAGATGGGACTAAAACACTTACCCTTCACAGGCTTAGTGTAACGGAACTCAGGGCCTTCATCTTCCGAGGCATTGGACAGACAGCTGTTTGAAACCATGAGAGAAAGCTAATACCTGACTGCAACAGAGGGACATGAATAAGACCAAAGTTAATCTTTTTTTAATCCTTTGATGTAAGCTGTAATAGATTCGACAAAGAACAGATGAAAGTGAAAAGACTGTATAATGTCCCCAGAAATACTGATTAACACATTCAGAGAAATAATGGTTCAGTTTCCTTATCCCTCTTCATCTGGAGTTTTTTTTTTTTTTTTTTCCAAAGACTATTCTTTTTGTGCCCTTTTAAAATGACAGTTTAACCACTTTTACCCCATTTAGTGCATTTAAGCAGCATTCATTTTCTTCCTTGAGGATCATTTTTCAACTCAATGCAATTCAGAACATTTTAGCTGACAGCTCAAAAATGTTCACCTCTCAAATTCTTCACCTTTGAATAACAAAGAAAATGTCCCCGGCCCACGACTTCCAACATTCATGCAGGTATTACTCAAACTGCTCCTAGTGCTCAGATTTTAGCCAGTGTTTCGGCTCATGTGCCTTTTTTAAATGTGGGATCAGCATGAATTTGTTCCAGCAATGGCACAGAAACTCTATGTTTCTGCAGCTTTGCAGATGCAGCTCCCTCTAGAAAACGTGACAGCCCTGACAGGACGAGTGAAAAGGTGTTAAAATCTGCATACAAATAAAATCTAGCTAAATTAAGAAGTCAACTGTTTTTTTTTTCTTTTACATTTTTTTTATCTCATTCTTGTGCATTCAGTCTCTGCAGCCATCGATTTAAAGAGCGAGGCAACTTCTACTTACTTTACAACAGAGTTAAAGGAACATTTTATAAAAAAAAATCAATAAAACTATAAAACATATAAAGCAATAATCAAAAGGAAACAAGAATACAAAAAGTACTTTTTTTAATATGACAAAAAGCAGCACATTAAATCATAGAGAAAAGGACACAAGGTTTTTAGATATTTCCATAAAAGTTTTCAAATCTTAATCATTCCCATACTACTATGCTTCCACCACCATCTGTAAACGCAAGGTTTGAATTGAGAAGATCATGAGCATGTTAGTTTTTTTAGCCACACATCCAGTGCTATCAAACTATGTGCTCTCTTACATATTTGGTCTAATTTTGCATTTTTATTTTAACCACTTGAATACAACCTATTTGACATCAGGAAGTAGCCAATAGGATCTCAAAAGGCATCAAACCTTAAACATCTGGAATCTACCCAGCAGAGAACCACACTGATCCACCAAGGTCCCAGACTTTGATTAATGTTCATTACAGTGGCAAACCACCCATAATTACCCCTAAAAGCATGTCAACAACCTTTGCTGAAGGTCCATAAAGATCAAAGAAAAACATCTAAACTTTCAAAAGTACTGCAGGCCTTGCTTGGCCAAGTTATGTTTACAGTTCCTGATTTAAAAGACATCACAAAATCCCATACATTCTTTTTAAATTCCTCTGTGTGGTTAAAAGAAACAAAAATTAAAGGTATTTTCAAAGATTCTGTCCTGTTACAATTAGTATTAAAAAAATGTAATACCAATTGCCAACCAAGATGAGGATATTATGATGGTTTGTAGCAGCTTAAATGTTCCTGTTCAGGACCTGGATTAGGTGCTGCAAAGTTGAAATCTTGGGATATTTTTATGTAACATAACTTTGCGTAACTCTACAACAAGCATCCCCAAAGTCGGTCCTCGAGGGCCGCTGTCCTGCAGGTTTTAGAGGTTTCCCTGCTTTAGCACAGCTGATTATGATGATTGCTGTTGAACAAAAGCTTGTTAAACAGCTTTCAATTAAAATCAGCTGTGCAGGAGCAGGGAAATCTCTAAAACCTGCAGGACATCGGTCCTCGAGGACCAACTTTGGGAATGCCTGCTCTACAACTTTCATGATCTATCTTATACTTCTTGATGCTATTTGTTTACTAATGTTCTCAGACAAAACCCTGATCCCTTCACATAGCAGCTGTTTTTTCCATAAGATTAAATAAGAAATAGGAGATGTATTTTCTGATGAGGTATTTTTTTTATGTAGATTGTTTGACTGGACTTTTTAGGGATCTCAAATAAAATCATATATCAGAAAATCCTGATGAAACAGAATGGAGCTTGCTTTGCAGTGCATTGTAAATTCTGAATCATTTCAAAAGGCCAATGAGTGACACATAAGTCTATAAGGAGATGTTCATCAGCTCTCTTTCTCTAAGTCAACTGTCAACAAGATAAAAGTCTACACGTCAAGGCGTCATGTTTGTAAGACCTCACTCAACAAACAGCACAGGCAGCATTTAGCTAAACAAGTACAGACAGGAGTCATGCATGGAGGAAAGAACCAATTAGTTTTCTCACCATGATCTGTCACTTGACAGTCTGCTCATCCTCATGCTGATGGAAGAGCCACTCCTGACTGCTCATTCAAATCAATTAAAGTCAGAGAGTGTCCACCCTCACATATTCATTACCTGCCTCTCACAGTGATCTGTTGCCCTTTATCATGATTGTCTATTAAACTTCTTCAAATTAACTCTGTAGATAACGCTTTAAGTTTCTGCTTTTTTTGTTAACATCCTGACTTTTTGTTTCTATCAGACAGAAAACTGAAACAACAGCCAAAGAATACTCTTACAAGGGCAGTTTTAGAGTTTGTTCCTGTCATTTTCCACATGAGCATTAAACGACATTGACATGAAGCCTCCCTCAGTAGGTGTTCCAGGCACCAGGGGACGACTCAGGATACCATGGAGGGAATATGTCTCTCAGTTGGCCTGGGAGCACCTCAGGCTTTCCCCAGCAGAGCTGGAGGATGTGTCTGGGGGTCTCTACCAAGCCCCCTGTGACCCATTCTGGATAAGCATAAGATTACAAGTATGAGCATTTGTTCCTAGAATAAAATACAAAATAATTTTGGAGATGATACAGTTTTAACTATAATAAACCTGCATTTCAGTTTTTGGTTTCAAGGGAGTGCTCCAGATGGCCTTGTTAGAGTCTGTGTTGGTACAGTATAGTCTGCCTTTTATGGTGTGTTGGAACAGCAGTAAGAAGGAACAGTTTTATCCTAGGATGCCTAGGACAGAAAGACTGCAAAAAGAATAACATTACCGTTAAACACTGCATCCAACTATGTTGTATGAATCTATCACAGAGCTGCAGAGCTTCTTTAGTGACAGATCATTGCACCTTAGGTGCACAAAGTCTTGCTACCACAGATCCTTCCTCATGGATGGTGTCAGACCTTACTGTATAATCTTCACTGCTCCCAACTGTTAGCTGCAAAGGTTTTATCTGCGTTGGTCAGGTTTTTTTTTACATCAATGCCCTCATTTGTAAAGTTTTTCCCTTTCTTTGCAAAGTTTTTACCTGCTTTTCAGTGTTTTTCTACAGCTATACTGTTCTCCACAGTTTTTAGATATTACCGTATTTGTAAATTCACTATCATTTTTTTTAACCTTTGAACCTTTTAATTGAAGTTTGAATAGACTATTTTCTCCTTTTTGCATCTTCTGTTTTACTTTTTTTAAGTCTATTTTCATAACGTTTGAGTTTTGCTTTTCTTTTTGAGTCTATGCTCTTGTTCATACCAGTATGCTTCCATTGCCTATTTGCTTAGTCGCTGACACGCCTGAATTTCCCCTCTGTGGGAAAATAAAGGGTATTTTTATTCTGTCCCAGCCTAACTAATTCACTAAATACAAAGTTCAAGGAATTATCAAAACTAATGGATTGTTACTGTAGTTATAGAAATATCCCCCTTTTCTGGAAGAAATTAACCCAAACATGCATGGACATCCTTGTACAAGGAGGTGAACTCATATCACAGAATTACTTTATTTATTTGTAAGACCTTCTTAGGACATCTAAACAGTTTATGTGAGTGAGGTGGATCTGGAATGAGCCAAATACTCCCATTCCTTCCTACAAAACTTGCTTCAAACAATGTAAACATAAACTTTGGAGAAGATTTCCGTGAAACTGCGAGATGTTTGGAATTCCCCTGTTGTCAGCAGAGCTGCGGGCGAAAGATGTTTTCCCACCACAACACTTTAAAGGAGCAGGAATGGGAACAGGAACAAAATATTTTCCTTTAAAAAAAAAGGACCTTGTGGTTATTTCTGCTTCAAAGAGGATTCATCAATACCTTCTGCTTTTGGCCTGTTAAAGTAAAGAAAAAACAGTCCTAATGATTAGTCCTGCTGTCTCCTGCTCTGGGTGTTCATTCATGTTTTCATTTATTTATAAAGGCAGCGCAGTGTGAGAGAGCTACTACTTAAACACCCCACTGGGTTTTATGCTAACTAGTTGAAAGGTCAAAACATGAGTTATAACAAAAAAGTAATCGATTAACAGGAATTAATGGTCACTTGAGCCCCTGGGTGAATACCAGGAAAGCTAATTGAAACCAGATGGATCACTCGGTGAGTCAATTCAGCAAAACACAAGACTGGTGTTGTTGCAGTTACTTTTTTTGTTGTAAATGAATCAAGCCTAGTTTGCTGAGACAATCAATGCAGTTTAAGAGGAGTAATAGCAACACATCTCTTTAGTATGCTTTCCTCTTGTTTACAAGTTACATTTTGCCTAAGTATTCATACTTCACAAGAAGCTCTGCTGCCAAACTCATAAAAAAATCCCATCCACTGTAGTTTATGTCACACCTGGAAAGGAGAAAACAACAGAAACACAAAAGGTATAGGAGTCAATTTTTTGGATTGACAAGAAGAAGGTTGAGAGCACTTCTAAGATGCATCAAACAATTGTCAGTATCTATCAGCCGATCCGCTAACTAACCATTGCACAAGAGATCACTGCATAGATTTTCGCAACTGAAATAAGAGAGAAATATCTAGCCTGAAACAAATGGAAGAAATCCTATCAACCTTTCTTACTTAACACCCATCCAAACCAACTCAACCCACACAACTGATCTCAAACACGCTGCATGAAAAAATGTTCTGCTCAGATGATTCGTGGAGAACAAGAGGCAAGAATCCTTAAGACAGAGATGTAGGAAGAGAAAAATAGAAAAAGACATAGCAGCACGAACAGGAAAAAAGTAAAAAAGACAAAGCTGCAAGAAGAGGAAAAAAGAAAAAAAGTAAAAGAAAGTAAAAAATACAGAGCTGCAAGAAGAGAAAAAAAGAAAAAAGTAAAAATGACAAAGCTGCAAGAAGAGGAAAATAGAAAAAGTAAAAGAAAAAAGTAAAAAAGACAGAGCTGCAAGGACAGAACAAAAGAAACACAGAAGAAAAGAAAAGAAAGAGCTTTCCGTAAAAATTCAAAAAATATCCACTGGACTTGGTTTTCAAGATTTGAAGACGTTTCGCCACCTCTCCAGGAAGCTTTCTCAATTCAAATGTCTGGATCCGCAGTGAGTTTGAGTCTTATATAGACAACGCCTTGTATCGCTTGGAAACATGCAATGGTAACCGATGAATGGGTCGTTAGTTCCATCGTTAGCCTGTAATATCTGAACCGGTCTATGATTCTAGGGGTCGGTCGTTAAAGGCGGGATTGCCATTAAGGGGGGGATTGTCTCCTGTAATACCTGAAACCTGTCTATGATTGTTAAGGGTTGGTCGTTAAGGAGGTATTGTTCACCGGCTGGGGCGGGTAGGTCCCTCGTTCCTCTGTGATGGGGTGGGGGGTTTGGTGATATCTGGAAGGGATCATGTCTATGATTGAATTGTATGTTTTTGGAAGCTGGAATCTGAGTCCACCACCTCTGTTTAAAGTTGGTTTTTCTCTCTTAACATAGATGGCTTCCTTCACGCCCCTCTCAAACCACCTATTTTCTTTATCCAGAATATGGACATTCTGGTCCTCAAAAGAATGTCCTTTGTCCACAAGGTACCACCAAGCCACTGGTTTAGATACGTGGATGACACTTTCGTCATTTGGCCCTAAGCAAGATCAACCATGATCGGACGGATGGCTATGTCTTCAGTCTGCACCACCTCTCCAATGTCAACCTGAATAGACACGTAAGTGAAACCAAATGAGCCCCATGGATGATGCAGTATTGTTTGATCTAAAACACTGTTTGCTCTGTGCTTTTAGTCTTTTACATTGGAAATTATGTTTTTTAATTCACAAAAAAACTGTTCTGTAATGATTACAGAACAGTTTTTTTGTGAATTAAAAAACATTATTTTTGGTGAAAATACTGGAGTAGGCTTCCTACTTGTCAGACAACGGAAAACTTTGAACGTTGTATAATTTCTCTACTTTTGCAAAGAGTAGCGGTTTAAACGGAGGAAAGTATAGGACGCAGCGCGCCTTTCTCTGAAGAACTACTGAGCCGGAGGAGACAGCCAGGTGAGGAAAAGCTGTTCTTATCTATCGATTCAGTATTTTTATCATACAGACATTAGGCTGTTGTTCTTGTGCTATGAGCTAGCTGCTAGCTAATGACTTTGCTAGCAAAGCAAGATAACTAAAAAGCTTCCCTGTGTCGTTAATGATAGTAGGACATTCTTCAGTATTACTTATGCAATAGGGGCACATCGCCCGTCAAAAACCTATCATCTCCATAATGGATATACACTCACCGGCCACTTTATTAGGTACCCCATGCTAGTAACGGGTTGGACCCCATTTTTGCCTTCAGAACTGCCTCAATTCTTCGTGGCATAGATTCAACAAGGTGCTGGAAGCATTCCTCAGGGAGTTTGGTCCATATTGACATGATGGCATCACACAGTTGCCGCAGATTTGTCGGCTGCACATCCATGATGCGAATCTCCCGTTCCATCACATCCCAAAGATGCTCTATTGGATTGAGATCTGGTGACTGTGGAGGCCATTTGAGTACAGTGAACTCAATGTCATGTTCAAGAAACCAGTCTGAGATGATTCCAGCTTTATGACATGGCGCATTATCCTGCTGAAAGTAGCCATCAGAAGTTGGGTACATTGTGGTCATAAAGGGATGGACATGGTCAGCAACAATACTCAGGTAGGCTGTGGCGTTGCAACAATGCTCAATTGGTACCAAGGGGCCCAAAGAGTGCCAAGAAAATATTCCCCACACCATGACACCACCCCCACCAGCCTGAACCGTTGATACAAGGCAGGATGGATCCATGCTTTCTTGTTGTAGACGCCAAATTCTGACCCTACCATCCGAATGTCGCAGCAGAAATCGAGACTGATCAGACCAGGCAACGTTTTTCCAATCTTCTATTGTCCAATTTCGATGAGCTTGTGCAAATCGTAGCCTCAGTTTCCTGTTCTTAGCTGAAAGGAGTGGCACCCGGTGTGGTCTTCTGCTGCTGTAGCCCATCTGCCTCAAAGTTCGACGTACTGTGCGCTCAGAGATGCTCTTCTGCCCACCTTGGTTGTAACGGGTGGTTATTTGACTCACTGTTGCCCTTCTATCAGCTCGAACCAGTCTGGCCATTCTCCTCTGACCTCTGGCATCAACAAGGCATTTCCGCCCACAGAACTGCCGCTCACTGGATGTTTTTTCTTTTTCGGACCATTCTCTGTAAACCCTAGAGATGGTTGTGCGTAAAATTCCCAGCAGATCAGCAGTTTCTGAAATACTCAGACCAGCCCTTCTGGCACCAACAATCATGCTATATTCAAAGTCACTTAAATTACCTTTCTTCCCCATACTGATGCTCGGTTTGAACTGCAGGAGATTGTCTTGACCATGTCTACATGCCTAAATGCACTGAGTTGCCGCCATGTGATTGGCTGCTTAGAAATTAAGTGTTAACGAGCAGTTGGACAGGTGTACCTAATAAAGTGGCCGGTGAGTGTATGTCTGATTTTCTAATTTCCTTTGCTGCATCATGTACATTTCATTTATTCTAGCGTTAGGTAAATGTATCTTAAAGGAGAACTCATCCAGAACTACCATGATAGATATATGATAGATATAATGTATGAAGCTGGTGAAAACAAAACTGTGCAGCTTATGCAAGGAGGATCGGTTGTCAGACCTTCTTTTGTTGGCAATCGAGAAGGATGTGCCAATCATTCACAGTGAGGTTAACATTTTTAAAGACATGGCTAACAGAAAACTGCTGCTGTGAACAAAAGAGAACAAAAATAGCAAAAATGCTTAAAAGTTGGAAATTTGTTTTTAAACAGTAAAATCACCATGACGGAAAATAAGTTTTCTGATCATAATCTTGGATTTAGTTTGGGGGAAAAAGAAAGGCAAGAGACTGAAATAAATAAGACATTGACCTTCACTCAATACAGAAAAGATGAGACAATGAGGAAAAAAAGAAAAGAGAAACTGACAAGAAAAAACGAAGAGGAAAGATTGAAGAAAATGTATATAGGTACTTACAAAATACACTAAGACACAAACAGAGTAGGCTTTTCTCATGGTGACATGCATTAATAAAATGTTTGCTTTTGTTCTTTTTTTCTGCAGTTCCACGTTAAAGTTTGATGCAGCAGCTCTGCTTTTCTGAATGGACCGTCTCCATCTCCACTGTCAGTACAGCAAACCAGGCAGACATTCTTTTTTATAGATTACAGTACACTAAAAGGTTGCATTGTGCCCTTGTATGCATTTTTAACAGTTTAATTCTGTAAAGACAAAATATGTCTGGTGGTCCAGCTCTGATTTACATCTTTGGCTAAATTGCAGGTTTGAATATTGTAATACTTTCCTATAACAAAATAGACCTGCAGAAAGAAATTACTAATAAAATATTTTACATATGCATAGTTCTATGTTCTATGTAGAGATTTCCCTTAGCTTTGATTGTATGTCTCACAATTTTGTAATTTATCATTGTTCATTAAACTCTGAAAGCTATGTGACTTTGTTAATATTCTGTCCTAAAATGCGATTAGATGTGCCCTTGAGCACCTGCCCCTTTAGTGGTCTCTGCACGGCCCTGCTCCTTAACGACCAACCCTTAACAATCATAGACAGGTTTCAGGTATTACAGGAGACAATCCCCCCTTTAACGACCGACCCCTAGAATCATAGACAGGTTCAGATATTACAGGCTAACGATGGAACTAACGACCCATTCATCGGTTACCATTGCATGTTTCCAAGAGATACAAGGCGTTGTCTATATAAGACTCAAACTCACTGCGGATCCAGACATTTGAATTGAGAAAGCTTCCTGGAGAGGTGGCGAAACGTCTTCAAATCTTGAAAACCAAGTCCAGTGGATATTTTTTGAATTTTTACGGAATGACTATGACCTGGATGACTGAGAACCTTCATCAGCATAAAAGAAAGAGCTGCGAAACCAAGATTTTATTTTGTTTTTGTTGCTATGAGAGCAAGAAAAAACTTCTTGCTTCTTGTAGAACATGTTGCTTAAAATGAGCCAGGTGCTAATAGACATTTCTTCAGGGTGAAAGAATCTTTTCTGTTCTGTTTTGCATGCTTGGTAGGAGAGATTGCTGCAATGTTGATACCTCAATTCCGTCTGGAATATATAACTAACAAGGTGCTGTTGGAACATTTCTACCAAACAATCAATGGATCTCTGATCATTTTCTCACCTGTCAGCTTAATTGGACAGTAGGCCTATAGTTGTGCCAAACTATTCTTGTTTTTTTTAAATATGCTGAATATTGTTTGGTGAAATTATTAAAGCTTAGCATTTTTATGTTACTTAATCCGTTTACTTCATAATTACACTCAATTACATCTACTACCACTAAAATGTATGATCCTGAGCTTTAATAACAGCATGGACACTATTTTTCCCCTCTAAATTAAGACAAAGATAAAAAGAAACCAACACTGTTGAGGCAGCCTTTCTTGCTGTTGGCCTACAGGAGTATAAAACAAGTGTGCTGACCAGCACCTCACCTCTTCTCTCCCTTTTCTGCAGCCACTGTATGTCACATATCTGTAAAGCACTGCAGTGCTCTGCCAATCCCCCCTCCTCCTCCTTAATAACACCATAATGATGCCACTGGTATAACAGCATGAGGCTGTGTGCTTTATATACTAACCTCTAAAATCAGTTTGACTGCATACAGGATCTGACAATGGAGGCAGGCCTAAAAACTCGTTCCCTCCAATCCTTGATTCTGGTAGCATTATTTCACAGAGCCTCTAAAATATATCCCCATGTCTTTATCTCGTATTTTCTGTGGTTTACTTTTGGAGCTTCCAGGTGAAAGAAGAGGCAGAAACCTTGATATAGTGGTGAATACTCTGCCACTCAGTGACTCACATTGACCTCATAAGTGGAAAGACATTGAGCCTTTTATAAGTCCTATCGTCTTCAGATGTAGGTATTGTTAGGCATTGTTGGCATCTTTAAATTGTCTTGAGGACGCAATCAATAAAATATTGTAGTAAAAAGTCTCTCTTTTTTTTTCTAATATGCAGCAAGGATGGGACAGTGGCATATTTGGGGGCTTGGAAGTACATTCCTGGACAGAGAGACTTGCTGAGCCTCTGGTTGTGGTTAATTATGTGAGTCTGTGGGAAACCTCTGAATGTGAAAGCCTCTCCCAAAAATTAAGAAAGGCGACTTGAAGTATTGGTCTGCAGTTTGAGTGAAATGGATTGCTCAGTGGCGACAGGCATGGATTTCCTCATTCATGTCCAGCTGTCAGAGCTGTCATTATTTCTCACAGTAGCGACTAGTAACCAAGAATGTTATGACTCCGGGGGGTGGTGGGGGGATAGAGAATAGGGCTTTTAGGTGTCATTTTGGTCACATAATCTGAAAACAAATCATATTGACATTCCCTCTAGTTTGGATTTCAATATATACACTCACAAATCAGCTATCCTTTTTGTGAAAACTGTAAGCTTTGACTTCATAAAGAAAAAGAGTAGGTTATGTGCTTTTAGATCTGAAGAAAGCATTAAAATGATTGCAACCCTCCAAACACCAGATGTCATTTAGACATTGGTTTAGGCTAATTCTATAATCTATAGTCCAGAAATAGTTGTTGAAAATTGGGCTGTTTGGTCTTTCTGATTTTTTTCTACTTTAGTCCACATATAGATGTTGAAAAGTCGTTGCTAACCCAATTTTCAAAATTTTTTCAATCAACTGAAAATTACAGCTTTTCACCTTTCACTTTTAAACCAAATGTAGAAGTCGTTCGGATGTAAATCATGTCGTCTCTTCAATGTATTTTTGACTAATTTTTGCTCGGTGGGAATGTTTTAATCTCCAAATTTCACAGTATAATCTCTCTGCAAAGTCATTCCATATTTTAAACCATATTTAAGTGAGGGGGGTTGCATGTAAATGATAATATTAGGCTCTTCCTAATAAAACTTAATTACCGGTAAATAAGAATTCCACAGGGAACCATTTCAGGCTCTGTCTTTTTTTTGTTTATTTACAATCTAAAGTATGCAGGACTCTATTTTAGTCTTGGCATGCAAAAAGAAGGTCTTATTTTGTATATCTCAATGTATATTAACATGATTATCACTTTACATGTGAATTTTATAATATTTTAATTTCTTTTCATATAAAAGTATAACTGAGTGATGATCTACTAAAGGTCTGAAGTGGGTTCTAAATATCAATTATTAAACTGATTGTTGGGTAACTCCATGACTTTACAATCAGCTGCTCTAAAGTGTTCCGTTATCAGATCCGAAAACATGGAGGGAGGCTGTTTAATTTTGCATTAGTGAATGTTCAATAGCCCTATAGGCTATAGGTTACACAGTGTTGCTTTAACATCAGGTGGACCTTAATATTCTGGTTTTATCTGTTCATCAATTGAATAACAAAGAGCACAATCCAATCCTAGCTATTTAAACAATGGAGGCAGTTAGAGCGTATAATACCGAATGGTAAAAGCTCATCCATCTGAGGAATGGTCTGATTGTAATGATTCTCTTAATTTGCAGAAACTTTCCGTTTGGAAGAAAATTTGTCAACAATGGATAGTAGAATGCTTCGTATTGCTAACTTTACGGCAGTCCCCCCATACTGAGTATGTATGCTAAAGAGCGGAACTGAAAACTTTATTTGAACAGGAATAAATCTGCAGATCATGGCTCAGTGAGAGGAGCTATCTGCAACAACTTGGGGACAGGATACACTGAAAAACACCAAATGCTTGTCTAGGAGTATTTACTGTGTTTCAGAAAAATTGGAGTTAGCTGCTCTGAGTTATATGATCAGAAAAATATTCCATCCACTGAATCAAATTTTTTGGCTCTTTTCCCCCCAAACTAAAAAAGCAGATCTGTTCTAATCACTGAATATAAAAATAAATGTAATTAACTTGCAGGGAGGACATTAACATGTGTTTCTAATCAGATCATTTTATGCGGAAAATTGCTGCCGAAAGTAGATCCTTTTTATAAAAAGAAAGCAATTACTCTAACCATTGATCTGACTGCTTTCTAGCAAAGAGGAAAGGGTTATGATAAAGGAGATTCTTTGAACTAGCGTCATGAAAAAGGAAGTTGCAAAACAGCACCTAAAAACACCTGAAGCTTTTAGAAAAATGTGCTTCTCAGTACAGTTTAAGATTGCGTTTAGGGCAAGCCTTTTTATGGACACTGCAAATACAAAGATATTTTAGATGATACACTGCTGTGTATACAGCTGAAAATGCTGGGGTACAGTAATTGGAAACAAGATAAATATTTATGTAGGGGCTCCTCATCAGGAAGAAGTCACTTTTAGTGCCTTCAAGCTGCACACAACCCATATTTAATAGGATGCTTTCAGGGGTCTGAAAAAATCGGGATATGTCAACAGCAATATTTAAATTACATTAAAACTTTGCATACTCCATCCATTGATAAGATGCTTAAAGTCTAGATAAGCTGATAGGATAGACTGTGTTAGGATCAAACCACTTTAACTGTGAAGATTTGATGATAAGAGTCTCCCATCATGCACCTCCTCTCCTGAAACAAAGCAGGATAAAGTGCTTTAAAATTTTCATGCAGTGCTTCATCAAGAGAGCGTAATCTAATTTCATGTTCTTCCAAAAGCCGAAGATGAAAACTGCATCTATTTATTCAAACTAATTGGAAGCAGAGGTGCTCAGAGGAATGCCCACCACAAAGTAAACAGAGAGGTATGTCACGGTGTGAGCCATCTGTTCGTATCTACAACAGTATGAAGGATCAACAGTAGGTAAAACAATTACCCTGTAGTACGAGTGCATTTTGAAAAGCTGTTTTTCACTCTCTCTCTCTCTCTTAACCCATTTTTAAAAAGAAAAGACAGCCATAGTCTTCTTTGTACACCAGTTAAAACAAAATAAGCATGAGAAGTTAGTTATAATCTAGTACATTATTAATCAAGGAAATAAACTTTGAGTTTAAATATATTGCAAAACAATAAAAAAGCAGGGTTTTAAAGCCTCAGCTAGAATACCCTACATTTTCTTTCCTTGCCCCACAGCAACCAGACAGTACACAGGCAGAGAGGAAAGTTGAATGATATGATGCAAAGCTCCCAAGGTTGAAAACTAAATCCCTCTGCATCTTGCATCTAAATTGTCCCTGCTTTCAGTAACAAAAGCTAAAATGCATTTAGTACTCTTGGAGTTGATAACATCAGTTTTAACTACGTCAAAATTCAGAAAGAGACTGTGAGTCGCTATGTAAGGCAAGTATATCTGTTTATTATTTTCCCTCAGCCTCTGAGCAAACTTAATGTTTATTAGAAACTGATACCAGACAAATAACTCGCATGAACTTAAAATTTACTCATTTAAAAATGAGTTAGCCTTTTAGACATTTAGGAACTAGTGAGTACGAATGATAATTCATGGCAGAGTGTGTCTGAACAAAAAAATAGCAAAACAGGCTAGGAGGACTGCCCCTGGTGACCATAGCTGATCTTTCACATAACACTTTATGTCCTTACATTATCACTTACTTGAATAAAAGACACACCAACAAACGGTATGAGGGAAAATCAAAAAGATCATGACAACAGCTGACTTAAGACAGAAGTGTTAAAACACTCAACAGCTCCACTAGTTTCTTGGTTTATAACAAAGAAAGTGAGAGTTGGCACACGGTGAGTGGTCATCCCTGTCTGTGAATCTATTGTCACAAATCAAATTCAGCTCTCTCACACCCAAAAGTCTGTTTGCATGCTGACATGAGAGAAAAGGCCAAAGGAAAAATTTTTTTTCTGGAGTTGGTGTGGAGATCTGACAGGTTAAACCATATTCTGAAAAGAAAAAATATACGGTAGTCAAAATGCTGATTTGCTTCACAATTGTTGAAAATAAAAGGATGCTGTCGCACCCATAGTATGTTAACTGGGGTGTGAATCGGTCGATGAGTTTGTTCACTAGGGAATTTTCCAGTGGTCATTACAAACCACGTGAGAGCGTTCCGTCTCTGTATTGCTCTAAAGTGCCTGGGGTGGGAGAACCAAATGTCAATTCAGAAAGCAGAATCTGAGTTCTAAAAACATACACAGAATTTTAGTAATTTCATTAGGTTGTTTTTTTTAGAATTATTTCAGATTAAATTACCTTTGAAGTACACAGAATCTTGAAAAATTTCCTATAAAATCCACAATTGCTACGCAAAATCTCACAGTACAACAGAAACCTGGCTACAGGAAGGCATTTGAGTCAAGCCTGCAGCAAGGAGCTGGGTCACGTTCAGACAGAAACAGAACTCAATAACCAGGGAACTGAACCAAAGGTTGCTCTACTGAACACATTTAGAAGTGAGAAGAGTACAGTGGAATAAAATTAGATCACTTTTGCTCTTTTCCTCAATTTTAACATTCAGACAAAGTCAGTTTCTCATCAATTTCCTGCTACTGAATTAACAGACTGAAAACATAAATATATGTGGATAAAAGCTAAAAACATAAGTAAAACAGAACTGCATCCCTGCTGCATAAGGTAATTTGACTGTTGCCATTGAACTTAGACATCTTTGCCATGTATGGACTGTAGATGTATAATGGGGTACAGCATTCTCACAATGCTTTCCATGTTTTCTGCCAATCAGTCTTGTCGGAGGCCTGCATGAAGCAGATGATTTAGAAAAGCAGAGAAGTCTTCTGCTTATCATCAGCTCCACGGGAATGTCACGCTTTGCATCCTCTGGATACAGAGAGGGAGCCCTGTGCTTCCTCAAAACTTATTTTCCTCTACTCCTCATCCTTTTCTCCTTGGGGGAACGGATTTACACTGCTACTGCGGCAACAATATACAGCTGCGATAAAAAGTCTCCGCTGCTAAAGCAATGAGGCATTTTAATAGGATCAGCCAAGACTGTTGTGAAAGCAACCAGGATGTCTCTCATTCGCTGTCTGTCTGCTTGTCTCTTTCTGGGAGCAAAAGTTTGGGCTCAACGGGGATTTGGATGACTTCAGGTAAAAACAGAATGTTAGATGTGATGAGTGCCGGCATGGGAGGAGAAGTTTGATCATTATGTGTGCCTCCTGTTGTGTTGAAGGGATAGCTGTATCCAAGCAGTGACCATGAAAAGCTCCTCTTGGGAGAATCCCCCTATCAATGTACAGTATATCTCATTTACCCGTGTTCTAAATGAGTAAAATTAATGAAGACGAAAAGTACATCCTGCACCACATTCCAGTCTGCTGTGCAAGGTGTCTGAGATATCTGTAAATTCAGCAAACCTAACTGGAGACCAACTATAGCTAGATTATATCAAGTGCTCTCCTAGATTAAGCTTATTTCTTCTTTTTGAAGCAGATCCTCTCCAGAAAAGGATGACTCAGAGATAATTAAGTAAGCCTACACTGTTAAAAAAGTAAATGGCAATTGTTGTTCTAACACACAATTGTATTGTAATCCGACTCAGAAATATAAATTTGACATCTAACAAATAAATACACGTTTGCCCAACTCAAATTCTCAGAAGTTGGTTTAACAAGGAGTTTTAAATCGCCTATACAAGATTTTTTGAGTTCCCTCAACTGTAAACTCATGGGCATGCGCACTGCTTATGTTCATGGACACGCCCACTACGGTACGGGGTTTCCTATCCCTTTCTTCAAGGGCACAGCCTTTTTCCCTCGTGTTTGAGAAGATTGGCGGACATTGTGATTTTATGCATCTGGAGAACCACGGAGGAACGACCCTGGGACCTTACCAGTTTTCCCGGTGAGTGCTGCAAAGTACAGACAGTTAGCGGTTAGCTCCGTGAGTTAGCATTCCCTTGTGGTGTATTGCCACCGAGTTGAAGCATGAGTTCACATGTTTTTCACGTTCTGATGAAAGGAAAAGCAGCGCACGTGCACGTGTATAATGCGCGTGTGCGCGTGCGTGTTTATGCCGCGCATGTGCGGGTGAGTGTTTATGCATAGAGAAAAGAGTCTGCCTGTTATTTTCATTGTACAAATGAAAAGAGACATTAAGTTGAGTGTAATAACTTATTAAATTTCTAAATTGTTTTATGTAGTGCAGTGTTGTTGCACTCAGGCACAGAATATTACAAGACTACATTATTTTACTTTCTTAATCCGATGTGGGTATTTACTGTTATTTACATTATTTACATGTGGATTTTTTGCTTTCATGATTTTATTTGCTTTACAAGAAAAACAGTGACATTAACATTTTATATGTTAACCCTGTAATGCAGCAGTTAATTCGTAATGAGTTAGAAAAGTTACATTACACACTGAAATTTATCATACTTGGAGAGATATAAACTGTACAGTTAAGAACAAGAAGTGAATGGATTTAACTAAGCCCTGTTGTGCTATGCAGGCTGGGTTTTTTGGATACCCTGGATTCTGGATTCTCTCCGTAAATGGAGATGGCGAGCCAACCGTGTGAACATCTGGATTTGGATTGAAGAGAAGGATTTGGACTGAAGAGGACTTTCTTTTTTTGCATTCATCGTCCTGTCGGAGTGGTAGGACTAAAAAGAAAAACTCAGAGATAAAAAGGGAAAAACTTTTTCTTTTTCCGTTGGGAAACAAGACATTTTATTTCATTTTATTTTTTTTAAAAGGGTGCACCCAATTTAAAGAGACTACAATTGAAAAAAACAAACTGAAGGCCGTCCAAATTTGTAAAACTGTTATTTTTTCATATATGTTAATACACTTACTTCACAAAAAATTACCTGTGTGTTTTCCTCTTACTAAAATGGTGTCTTACTGTTTTTTCCCTCATCATCACTCTTACGAATCTAGAACATTCTGGTCCAGTGTCATGTTACTTTGATCTGTGCAGTTAAGATTATGTTGTTGAACATGGTTTTATACTGTATCTATGCAATGTTTGGCTTGAAGCAATAAAAATGTTGTATTAACATAATTTTTTGTGTGTTGAATGATTGGTAGTGAAGACGATTGGTAGGACTAAAAAAACTGAGTTGATAGAACTCAACTTGCAGATAACACTACAAAATCTGAGTTTGTAGAACTCAAAATCTATATGTCAAACTCATAAAACAAAGTTGATAGAACTCAGAACTTAAAGGTGAAACTCAAAAACCTAAGTTGGTAGAACTCAAAATTTCTATGTAACACTCCAAAAACCTAAGTTGGCAGAACTCAAAAATCTTTGTAAACTCAACCACAGTGAATTTAAGTAAGGAAAACTCAAAAAACCAAATGCATCACGTTGCCTAGAAAATGTAAGTTCTGTCAACCTCTATTTTTTTTTCAGTGTATAGAGCACACACATGCATCCAATGTGACCTTTTCTCCTACAAGAACTGAGCTTCCCCAGGTTCTTTTAAAATAACCTTGCTGAACTATAGATAGAAGCAGAATAAAATCTTTCCCAAAGTAGATGTTGTCCTGGGCTTTTCAGTAATTTTTTCTATGTCCTTCATCGATATAATTTGCTGAACTTTTAAGTCTTACAGTTTATGTTTTCTCTACCAGCTTTTTAATTTCCTAACATCCACTCTTTGGATGCATTGGAGTGTGCACCCTAACCCCCACAGAGAGCATTATACAGGGGTTACACCATTTTGTAGGGGTGTCTGAATGTCTAGTGAATGAAAAAAAAAGTGCACTCAAAATTTCCCACAATACACCTTGAAAAGTAGTCCACATCCATGGTCACTAGATGAGAAGATATATCCCAGAAAGCATCATTGCATTCATTCACAGAAGGTCCAAGCACCGTGTGGGGAGCTCAGCTGTCTGAGCGGTCAGTTAACTGAGAGCACTATAAAGTCCCCTAGTCTCCTCTTTATATAGTGGGACACAGCCATTGCTGTCTCTAAGGAAATGTGACTCTATAAACCAACTAAAGTATCATGCTGTATGTCAGTTTGACCAAACAGGTGTCAAAGCCCAAAAATTATACTGCATTATAAAACCTTTAGATACTATTACATACATTTGTATTGCATTTGATGTAGGTTTCAAGCATCTGATTACGACTTATTTCATAATTCATTAAACAATCATGATAACAAAATTATGGCTTCAAATGAAAAAAAATATTACCTATATATGGATTATCATTATAAAGTCTGAAAATACCAAGATAACTTGAATACTGCATTAAAGCTTTCAAATATCAATTAATGTTTTTACTTTTGATGGGAAAATTATATTTTTATTCAATACCGCAATGGATTTTTCTTATGATACCAGAAAATTATAATATTTAACTGAACTCTTAACAATTTTTAAACCTGACAAATATGCAGTTTTGTATTTTTTAAATGTATAATAAAGATGTTTCAGTCTTTTGGTGAAGCGTTTGTCCCTTTGACTGGTTTTAATAAAGAAGACAGATTAGCTTTCTGTAGGTTGTGTGACTGATTGGTTTATGAACATTAACATTTAAAGTAGCAGCTCACTGAACCTACAGGCCCCGTAAGTAACATCAGTAAGGTTTAGGCCTCTCTTCATGGAGACACATCATCATTATTAAAATCGTCTGTCATTTTAAATCCTCTGACAATTAAAGCAGCTGTCACAATGTGCACTTAGCTGAAGTTGTAACCTAAAAGAGGAAGCCTATATTTAGGGAAATTATTTCTCATCAAAAACCCATTTGGGAACCAAAAACTGCTCTGGGCTAGTTGAACAGACATGCTTTCATGGCTGTAATTAGCATATAGAGACATATCAGTCTCACTGATAGGAATGCTCTCATCCCAAAGCAATTTGATGCTTTGTGTCATGGTTAGAGTTCCTTCTTTTCTCCACGAAATGACTGACCGATGAACTTTGTGAAGCCTATGTCAGATAAAACTTGCCTGGGAAATTTCACTGCATAAGAATGTCTGCCAAAGTTATACACTTTGAATAGACACGATCTTTGCAAAAACTACCAGCTTCTGTCTCTGGACAGGGTTGGGGTTATACTGGTGAGGATTCTGAGTCATCCAGGTCATAGTCATTCCAAATAGTAAAAAAAAAAAACACTGGACTATGTTTTCCAGGTTTGAAGACATTTCGCTTCCTGTCCAGAAAGCTTTCTCAATTTAAAATGCATGGAGTAGTGTTGACCTAAGATGAGCGGAGTGGTGTATGCAGTTCAATGCAGCTAGGAATGCTCTGATCTTTATATTGGAGAAACCAAACAACCTCTCCACAGATGCATGGTTCAACACAGAAGAGCAACCTCCGCTGCACAAGACTCTGTTGTCCACCTAAACCTTAAGGACAAAGGACATTTGTTTGAGGACCAGAATGGTCACATTTTGGACAAAGAAGACAGTAGGTTTATAAGGGGTATGAAGGAAGTTATCTATGGTAAGAGAAACCAAACTTAAACAGACGGGGTGGACTCAGGTTCCAGCTTTAAAAAACCTGCAACGTAGCGATAGAGTTGATTCCCTCTCACTATCATCTCAGTCCTCATCAGTCATGCAGGGGATCAGAACATCTCGCCTAGTCAGCCAGGCCAACAACGACCCTAACGACTCCCTTTTCAGAGGTAGGGGCCAAAATCAGGCATTGCAGGCCACCCCAAGGACTCCCCGTTACTAAGGGGTGGATCTATTTTTTCGGTTCAATTTGCACGCTTTCTAAGCCATAACAAGGATTTTGTTTGGGACACTCTATAAACCTAAAACTCAACGCTACTCTAGATATTTTGAATTGAAAGCTTCCTGGACGGAAAGCGAAACATCTTCAGACTTGGAAAAACAAAGTTCAGTAGTTTGATTTTAACTTTTTTTTTAGGAATGGTTGGGTTTATACAACCTTGTTTCTTCCCCTTTAATTTTGTTATAAGTCAACAGCTTGGTGCCACCGAAAATGAAATATTCCTTTTACAATCTGATCTCTAGAACAGCTCTTCCTTTTCCCATGCTAATAGACCTGCCATAGCAGGTGATATTTTATCTTTAACCTCTGAAGAGTTGCAACATGAAATTAGACCTTTTCTTGTGAAAACAAAGTACTTGGAAAGACTTCAAAGCAACTAAGACAAGACAAGCTGACTTGCTTTTGGCCCTGTAAGGACAAGAAAGGGATATGAGCTGCTCAGCTGTCCTCCCTGCTGTCAGGCCAGCTAAATACAGACATGGAAATTCAGAGTTCTCTTAGTCCATTAGTGAGTTCTGCATTCCATTACAAATCAAAACAAGAAACCAGTTCCATTTCTCTTACGTTCATTACCTACCTGCTGTCCATTATATGCCAACGCAGAACAAACCATCAAGGACTTAAGATTTACTTGGTAGATATGCAAACAATATGAATTACAATATTTACTGGCTTATGAAGAAGAGGTTTAATAATGAGAAAAAAATCCAGACATTTTAATAAAGATTGAGTCTTAATTTTTATTTTAGTGTATCTACATGATTCACTATTATAACAAAGTGTGTCACTGGCTAAACTAAGGCAGATAGGGAGATGCTCAAAGAAATTCACATCTAGACTTTGACTTACCCCCCCACTCATACAACTAAAGTATCAACTTAAGTAAACTTGTGTGCAAAAAATAACCCTTAACTGTATGTCTTTGTCTGGAGCATTTTCTCTTTAAAATAGAGTGTTCTTTATTTAGTGAAGTTAATATCAATTGATAATATAGCCAAACATTTTGCTTAAGTTAGAGAAGTAATTTTTATAGTAAAAATACACAGTACTGTGCTCAAGTAACTGTAGCTGGGTAAGTGATACAGGTAACTTCCTCCCTCTGCCTCTGATTGATGCTTTTCAAGTCCCGCCTGGCCTGTCTACAGTCCATCCATCCATTTTCTTACACAATAAGTGTACCTAAGTGGGGTCGCGAGGGGTGCTGGTGCCTATCTCAAGCTGTCTACAGGCGAGAGGTGGGGTACAGGTCGCCAGTCCATCGCAGGGCAACACAGAGACAAACAGGACAAACAACCATTCACACTCACACCTAAGGAGTATTTAGAGAAGCCAATTAACCTAACACTCATGTTTTTGGACTGTGGGAGAAAGCCGGAGTACCCGGAGAGAACCCGTGCATGCTCAGGGAGAACTCCATGGAGAAAGACCCCTGGAATTCCACCCAGAACCTTCTTGCTGCAAGGCAGCAGTGCTACCCACTGCTGCGCCACTAAGCAGTGGGTGGCAGTAACAGTGTTCTTCGCTTTTCACAAAGCTGTCAGGCTACAAAATATTCAAACAAACATCTGGGGACTTTGCCTCAAAGCTGGATTTAAACTGAAATCAAATGACACATTTGCCTTGCCAAAATACTTCTGAATGTATTTGTTTGCACTGGATTTTATTGACAGGTTTTAGAGTAAGTAGATAAGTTTACAACAAACTTTTCAGAAATACAGTGTGAAAACCAGGTTACCATTTTCCATTCATGAATCTTTTTGTAGGACACTATTTTTCATCACCTCCTCTGATGAAAAATGCATGCAATGTTAAAATCAATGGAATAACTTTTATTAGAAAACCTTTAACACTTTAGTTTTGAGCCTTTTCTACAATAGGCAGGATACTAAGTTTTTTAGAAAAGTCTCTAAAGAACAATTTCTGCAAAATCTTCTCCTTTATGATTATCTGACCTGAAAGTTGTGTTTATAAAATAAAAGTTTGAAATGTACACTACATGTCCTTTGCTACTGAAATCTTTAAAGGGAAATACGCTGTTTTAAAATAAATGTTTTTAGTAAACCATATCACTTCAGTTGACACATTTTTACTTCTGGGACACTGAACATATTGCATTATTATAAATTTGTTAGTACAGTTGGTCATTTTGTGGCGCTTATACATTTTTATTGCATTTTCTAGATACTTAAGCTTCTTATACAGTTCACAAACTATAGTTAGTGGTTATTTTTCAAAGAACCAGGCAGCTATGATGGCTCCACTACTGTACAGTTGAGTCAAATTATGAAGTTAAGTTTAAGCAGTTTGGTCATATATTTCAAAATAAACCTCTACAACTGCAGCTATTAAATTGCCTGAGTTGGAAACATTATTCTTGTTAAAGTCATTTGCACAACAAAGGTAGAATCTGGACATTCCTGCCTGCTAGTACACTGCTATGTTGCTATTAGTCCTTTTTTACTGGGGGAAGTTTAATTGGAATGTTATAGGAGAGGAATAGAGTGGGAGAAGGATTGGGCAATAGAGTGGCCGGCTCTATTGCCCGGCTCTCTTAGACTATTGTTTGAACACACTGTCCCCCACACTGTGTTGACCTCAGACAGGGCGTGGCTGAAGGAGCTCAAAGGCGGGGAATTCGAGGCATGGGGAGCATACTTGCACTGCATGTGGACAGAGAACAGGAAGACGGGTGGTCTCTAGGGAGTGGGAAAGAGAGAGATGCAAAGTGAATGGGATATTGCCCCTGCAGTTCGGCAATACGTTCCCAGCTCTGTATATGTGCACAATAAAGTAATGAGAGAAGTGGGCCTCTGACAAACACAGGCCAGATGGGGAGAGGATTCTCTTCTACAATTACTCTGCAGAGGAGAGCATTAGAGCCACTGCAGCTCCTCCTGAACAGAGAAAACATAATTACCATTTTTTTAGAGTTACTTAATGACTATATGTGCCTAGCAGCCAGTCTTTATACAGTCACTTTTAAGCTTTCAGCTATGGTACCCTCCACTGTTGAGAACAGTATGACTGTGTTTTGCGTTGCTTCAATGACAGGAAAGAGGTTAAAGTAGGAGCTGGTACTCTAACTGCATTAAAAAGCTGGCTTTGATTGTATACTGCTAAGAAACAGATGGATAATAGTCTTCCTTGTGATTCTTGAATTTAATATATTTTTAAAGGACAGCAACCCATGACCCTGGTTAGGATAAAACCAGTTTAGAAAATGGGCTCATCCAAAGCCTTGACAATTATGTCATCAACTTAAAGTCTGTAAGTGCTTAAGCTGCTACGTTTTACACTTTAACATCTCAATCAATGCATCGCCATGACAGTTTTTCTAATTATACTGCCACCTGTGGACAATACACAGAACTGCAGCACCCTTCTGCTCGTTCTTGTAGTGCAACCTTGTTTTTTTTTAAACTTTTTTTAACCTAACATGGAGTTGCCATTGGATGCAGTTGCCTCTGAGTATGCACAAAATCCATCTTGAATATAAAGCTTCAGTTGTTTGCCAACTTGGTCCCATTTAACATGCAAGCGCCTCGTGTCACATCCGCCAAACAGTGCGGCAACTTCCAACCCAAAAAAATTTAATCCAGGGAAAATAGGCTACAGGGTTTTAGATGCATCGATGCTAAACTACTGAGCTGTCAGTCTGCTCATCTAGCATCGTTTTTGTTGTAAAGGGTCAAACAAAAAGGCTATTTTAAACATATCAGTAAAAGCTCTATCAGAGATGTACAAAACAGTTTGTGTGGTTTTGTTATGAGCCCCAAACACACGAATACTATGAATTACATAATAAAGTAAAAAGACTTTAACCTCCGTCATTCTGATAAGAGATGCACCAGTCAGGCTGTTAGTAACTGATAGGGATTCATGTCCCAAGTGCCAGTTGTGATTTAGAAATAATGCATTTTATTATTATAACCACTTTAAAAATTGATTTATGCAAGTATTTGAATCAAATAATTGAATAACATATACCTCATCACACTATTGCAAATTAATCTTGAGATCTTATGATTAAGAAGAGTATGCTTCCTTAGATGATTAAGATCGCTAACACTGCTATGCATTTTTGGGAAAATTGAGTAGCATGTCTGCACATGGACACATGTTTGTAGCGGGGCGTTAGCACATCCTGCCGGAATGCAGGACTAATAGGCTGCCATTGCTCTCCTGAATGAGTGACTCACATGATTTTTTGGATTGTTTTTTTTTTTTGTTTTATTATTGATTAAGTGATTGTTGTTAAAAGTTTATGTTTTACTGCTAGCTGTGCCTGTAAATTATCCTATGATGACAAGAAAGACTTACTGAATCTTTTTGCACCACTGCTACAAATTGCATGCAAAAACAACTACAATGTTTCAGCCATAATATATGTGTCACTTTATTTGACCCTATGCTATGCACACCCTTTTTCTGCACTGATGAAGATTCTCTAACCTTAGCCTGCTGAATACTCACACATGGTTTCCTTATTTATTGGACACGGGCACCAACCTTTGGGTTGGGCGGGTGAGGTGGAGTACTGTTTTGCCAAGAAAATTGAGACATCTTGTTTCTCCTGTTTACTATAGGGGAGAGGTCTTCAGCCTTCCTGTGAAGTGTTAAGAAATAGTAAGTATTGTAACATGTTCGCATTGAACTAAGTTGAGGTTCCTATTACTGCATGCATCCATGATATTTGAACAATGTAATTCTCTTCAGTCAGAGTTTGAATGTCACCCACTTTTAATTTAACAATAGAAAAGACTTTTTTTTCAATAAAGTGACGAGGAACCAGAATGCATTGCTTAGAAATTTTGTCTTCTAATCATAAATCCTTATTAAACAACAGTGACAGAAATAAAAGTAGACATTGGAAATCAATTAAATAGGATACCAATAGTATGCACAAAGCAATATACCCCTACTTTCTGTTGTAGAACAAATTTGACCTGCTTCACACTTTTGAACATGTACTACTCTATACCAAAGAAGGGAACATCAAAAGCAGAACATATTCTTGAGAGATGCGACAGGACACAAATCACATTTCTATAGTAATAAGAATATATAATATTATGAGACTAGAAATGTTGGGACGACATCTTAATACACAATGCACTACAGATTCTTTGATAGATAAATAGATGGATCACCAGATTATCCCTATTTCATATGTCTCTAGTCTTTATTAGAGTTTAACTAAAATATGCATTAAATGACATTGCATGTGTGTCTGAGGTTAAAATGGACAAAGGTTTTTTTTTTATGCTTCTATTGAACTGAAAAAAGTCAATCTGTATTCAGAGCTGATCAATTGGAAGTTAGCTTATTTCAACTACTGTCTAAACAATTGGAGCATCACAAATGGAGATTGCTAAGAAAAACTGTAACCACACGCTCATGATTTTGCTCTTAGTATAAGCAACTCTGGTTCAAAGGAACACGTAAATTACATGTTGTAAAGGAGTTTTTTTTCTTCCTGCACTTTTGCCTTTACAGATCCTGTAAAGCATCCATCCTTTTATTTGATGCTGTCTCACTCAGTAATCATGGCTGTCTCTCAGAAAGGCTTATAGTTCACTACTGGCAGACGCTCTGTCTTACTGACTCACTCCAAGGCAATAATCTACCAAAAATGAATAATGTACAGACTAGTAAGGTTAGAGCGGATTTTAGAGGACAACGTTTTACAAACAGTTTCCGGTTTAAGGAAGTACACAACAGGAGCGTAAACATTATTGTCATTTGTGAATCTCAAACAAGGACTTGACATCAGTGTGATAGATTTAGAGGGAAAAGCACTAATGAAATGAATCAATTGCTGTGGCAATGAATAAATTACTGCCAGTAAGTTGAATAAAAGAAAGCAGGGCTGCTCCATCACTCATAGAAAGAAACAGCCAGTGAAAACTAAGTTTCGAGGGTCGTCCCACTAAAATACACAATACATTTGATGAAAAGTAAAACAATGATAAAGTTAGAGGTCGTATGAGGTTTAAAATCTCAGTCAAAGTGCATTGAGGGTAAGGACAGCTGCTCAACCGCTGTGCCCAGGGCTTTGCAGGACATCTGTCAAGTTATTACTGAAGCCCCTGGAGGGAGATTAAAATGCAGCAAAACACCTTGGCACAGTATAATGAATGTAAGAGTCACTCTATGCAATTAAAAAAGCACAGGTTGGAACTTTTTTCCAATCAATACAACTAGCAGACTGTTTGCTCTGTACAGAGATGCTAAACAAAAAGCGGTGATTGCTAATCAGAAATATTAAGATTTAGTTTCTAAGAATAAGCTGAACTTAATGCAGACCAGGTGAGATTTCTAAAGGAGGTGGTGGGGGTGTGCTTGGGTTCATCCGTCACCTGACGGAGGTCTTGCCAGGGCTGTGGGAACAGGAAATATGACATCACTAGCCTGACATTCAGGAATGTGGGAATGTCAGGCTGCATGTTACCAAAGCTCCAATGAAATGCAGAGTGAGAGAAAGAGTGATGAACACCAGATAACTCAACCCAGCTGAGTTATTTCAAACATAAAGAGCCAGGAAGCATTTAGACCAGCTTAAAACCAGCAGTAATAGAGAAAACATGGTGATTTCTCTAATGTGGAATGGGAAAGTTCAGTTAATACATTATAGTTGGAGAGATAGTGAGATTTAGTGTTAATATATCCACTCCATTAATGTGCAAAACCACTTATGAGCCATAACATTATGGACACTTTTGACCCAAGCTGTTATCTTACTGCACTTTGAAAGACAAACAGATCCAATTTTTTAAGACAAATATACGACAAGACCAAACTTATCATAGGAACACATTATTATCCAGTCAAATTTAGTTTATAAAGTCGGGGGGGAATTTACTTTACATCAATTATACAGATGCCATATTCAATCTAATTCCTAAACATTTCCCAGATTACAGGAAAATCCGATCAGGCTCTCTTACATAATAGAAGCACTTTTATCTTAATATAAGATGGTATTAAACATACTTTTGATTAAGCCCATATTTCTGTATTCAAATATATATTTTTGATCTCATTTAAAATTTGAATCTTAAATATTTAGTTTTACATTAGTTTGAAGTAGAAAATCCTCATAATGATGAATTATGTTTTCAGCCAAATATTGTCTAAAACATTGCTTTTATCCTTATTGTGGGGGGGTAACTTGCTAAAAGTTGTACATACGCAGTAGCACCTCTTTAATGCAAGAGATAGGACCATCATGAGGTGCAGCTCTCCTACGCACAGAGCTGAAAGCAACTTTATTTACCTCCCACCACAGAACTGGTGTCACAGCAATCTGTGGTAAAATGCAGCTAATCTACAGGTTTATATAAATATTTAGCAAAAAGGCTCGCATGCAGTGAGGCTAACGCTTTATTCTGCTTACCCTTTCGTCCTTTTTCAAACATCAGGATCTGACTCAGCATGGATAGAGGCAGGTATGACTGATTTAAAGCACTTTAAAAAAATGTATTATATTTTTTGTTCACATACTGGTGTGATAACTTGGTTTTTGGTAAATGTCGATTTTGAAGATACAGCCCCCGCCTGGAGAAAACTCCTGCAGCTGTCATTGGATTCAACTGCAACTGAGCACCTTTCTTTTTTAATGGCTTCTTTTAAATGTTTATTTTGCCGAAAGTTAAGCCGGGCATACACTGTGTGAGTTTTTGCCCTTTTCGGGCTGATTCTTCTGGTTGTGTGAGAATCCTTTGCATTTCGGCAAGTTTCAGCCACATCGTGTGTCTGGCTTTGTGTAATATACAGGAGACATTACACCGATTAGCAGAGGACATTAGCCTCTCGTGCCCACCTCCCTAACAGCAGTCGTAAGGTTCAATTAAATCACCCCTCATTAGGTGTTTGTGCGAAAAATCCTGCTTTTGAAGCAGAGCTACGAGAATCTATGAGCCAATTTACCAGAACCTCGCATACTGCACATGAGCAAAAAATGGAGCTCTTCTTCATCTTCCAGATTGACAAGTCCGACCAGCGCCATCTCTCTGCGCCAAGTCATACTTGTGGTTTCTGGACATACAGTGTGAGCAGGTACATCGCCTCAGAGTGTCAGGCCGTGCAATGTAAAAACATACATAGTGAGCTGGTAACGTTTAAACCCTACAGTACAATGATTACAAATATTGTACAGTGTATGCCCGGCTTAACTAAATAGTAACAGGTAACATATACCTTAATACATATGGTTATATTGTTATTATTACTATCTAACAAAGGTAACTTGGAATATGAAATACATTAAATTTTGAAAGTTAATTTCCCAACATTGCTTATCTTTACCACAGATTTTACTCCTCAGGTAAGTTTATTTAATGTAGTTTATTAGACCCTGGCAGTTCTGCAGCTTAGCTGGACTGTTAGTATTACATTATGCAGCTATAGCTTCTGACATCTTCATTTTAAAACAGCGCAACAGTTTCGGCAGCCAGAGCTGGTCCAAAGGACCAGACTTGCAATTTTCCTACCCAACATATATGAATGAGCCTTGGCCGGCAATCAGATGTGGGTGGCTCACTAAGGTTTTAATTTCTTGGATGGTGTATGGAATGTCTTGACCACTGCAGACTGGGAACATCTAATAAGGAGTGCAGTTGTGTAGGTGGTATAGTGTGGTCTACCCATTCAGTTCCTGCATTCAGTCAAGCTCTATGAAACCTTGCACTTGCTACTTTGCATTCATACTATCAACATCATATATGCACTATGAAGTGCTGTTGTTACTGTTTGTAGTTAGAATTCAAATAGTTGCGCCTTGATGGTTTTTTTTTCCATTTCTTAGACCAGTTTTCAAGCAATTTAAACTAACTTGAAAGCTCCTTACCAAGGAATTAGCTACGGAAATTTGTGCATCTGAATCTAAGGAACATCCTCTTACGGATACAAGAGCTATAACTACAACATTGTTATATAAAATCAACCTATAGGGTTTCTATAGAGGATATAATAAGATAATTCTGTAGCTAAATGGTCAGAAAAGACATCAAAAAGTGATTAATGCAAAACCCATCCTACAAGATGTAATGACTTCTTCTAATTCAGTGCATATTCAGTATATTAAGCAACCTATCTCTAAATGACCCAATGACACAGGAGGGGAGTCATATTAAGCATTTAACGTCTGGCCTGGAAACTTCTTATACAAATATCATATAAAGTTTAATCAAATTGAAGAAATATTGGAAAGTTTAGGTGCAGTGATTCTCAGAATTTTCAGACATTGCTGTAATCTGGTCACTGCATGCTGCTCGTCCTCAAGGGAAGTACAGATTATATTTCCTCCCTGTTCCTGATATTGTTTTACACTGATGTGGTATAACATCATGACTACTGTAGGGATGGCTAAAAATAACAATTTTATCTTTGCTGATCTAACTGTGGGATTAAAAAAGACACCAAATCAACATTATTTTCCTCGAAATAATATGTTAAAAGCATAAATAACCAGTAAACCAGAATAACAAGGGATTTTAATTCCCAGATGGCTGCAGGTCAAGTGAGCTTATCCCCATTTCCAGAGATCTGTCTTTTTAAAAAGTGGTCCAAGGAAAGAAAAGATGGAGAATTGGCAACAAGGTAATTGATCCAGAGGTGGAAAGGCTTGTCTGTATCTTCAGATCAAATAAATGAGCTACAGTACCTATAAGTGCTAAAGCAAATAATGCTGGTTTCACTAAAAAGGTGTCAGAATACAAAGTATTCTTTTATGATGTATCATAAACTCTGGTCATAATGTTATGTCTAATGAAAGCACTTTTTAAATGAAGTGCATAGTCACGAAAAAAGAAAAGAAAAAATGTTTCAAGCAGTTACTGAACTATGATAGCAAATGCATTATATACAATTTCCCAAAAATCAGAACTTTCCAAAAATAAATCAAACAGACCATTCTGTTCAATCTCTGCACTTTTTTCTTTTCAGAAGGGTAATATACTGATGAGATAGTAACACCTTATCAAACTAAATGAAACATTTGAAATTTCACAGATAGAGTGAAAACAGTAAATTATAAGGTGCCAAACATTTTCTAAAATCTGATAAAAAACTAACTTCTCCTGAAAAGTTTTGTGGGGGTTTTATTCACTCTTTTGGTTTTGTTTCATCTCAACCTAGTTTAAAATGATTTCTCTGGTTGTTCCCACCTAATTGACATATCTATGGTGTTGCCATCCTTCTCCTGGCAGGCCAGTGTTCAGCGTCTTTGCCCTAAGCCTTCTTCTTCTTCACAGACTCGTTGCAAAACTAGAGCAAAGAATGAAACATAGAGCCAGATCTGGAGGGAGCAAAGCCCCTGAAGAGTCCAGCTGCTGCCTGGGAAACCAAACTCTGACCGACTCCAGCCCACGCTCTCTAACCCCAGCCCCTCCTGTTTAATAACAACGAGCCAGTCCCCTGCTCTCCTTTTACTTTTCACCGCCTTTTCCATTCCGGGTTTAAGGGAAAAAGAATCAATTGATGAAAAGTAGTGGAAATTTCTCCCCACATGTTCATGTTCCCACTGTTACACAAAGCGCGTTCCTCAGAGCCGTACTGTGACACTCACCCCTGTAGTGGAGGCTGTCATCCTGGTGGTTGTGGAGGAGGTGGTGGTTCTCCAGAGCAGGGGGGCTGCTGGCTCCCAGCTCTGCTAGTTTGCGGCTGGTTGCGGAGAGCTCAGATCGGAGGTTGGTCACTTCCTGACTCGCAGAGTGGATGACCCCATCGATCCTGTGTGCCAGCTGCTTGTTGTCCTCCATCATTTTAAGGATTTTCCCCTGAGGAGCAAATCCACACAGAGCAGCATGGTATCAGCAGGAGCATTGCATGGGGGGAAGCTGACACCTTCTTCTCTTCCACCAACACCTCCTCTTCTGCCTCCACCTGCACTTCTTTTCTTAAGGTCTACTTTGTACATAAATAATCCTTCCTCTGAACTGGACAGAGCTGAGCGTAGAAGATCTCTACCCTTTTCTGCATAAATGAACAACCTCCAGAATGACAGAGAGTATGTGTTTAGAGAGGGAAAAGGAGGAAGAAGTGCAGAGCATGGGAGAGGATAAGAAAGAAGAGTGGAAGAGATGGAGCCCAGCAGGCAGAGTGAAAGTGAACGTTCCCGCCGAGCAGAATGTGCTGTGAGCAGCTGCTCTCTGAGAGGACCCTGCACACACTGAGATGACATGCAGCCTTTTAAATGGACTGTACCATGTGGTGGAGGAGCGGGGGAGATGGGGGGGGGAGCAGAAGGACTGATGTGCTCTCCAGCAACTCTCCAACTGCACCGTATGCCGCAAATCCCACACCCTGCAGAGCCTGTAATAAGTAAGCAGTTGAGTCTGTAGTGGTGGAAAAAGTACAGATTTCTCTTTACTTCTATTTCTCTCCAATCTTCTACACTCAGAGCTTGGCAGCTGCATTGAATACTTCGGCGAGCAATTGTCAAACCCTCTGTATCCTTTCACATGTGCTCCTTCTTTCCCCTTCCTCCCCTCTGCTCACATGCTTGTCTTTTTGTCTCTCCCACCCCTCCTTTTTCTTTCTATTGTACATCCATCTCTTTGTCCTGGGAAAGCTCACCCCCACATCGGTGAGAGAGGAGGGGAAGGGGGCTGGCACAAGGCGCCCAAGGGAAAAGCATTTCAACACACAGCAAACTTGGGGGAAGGACAGAGGCTCAGCTCCATAAAGGGGGACACACAAAGAGAAGAGGCCTCAAGAATTACAATCGAGCAGCGAACAGGGAGAACATTGAGGAGCTTTACCCCTTTGATCAAAAACTGTTGGAGGGATTATTTCCCGGCTTATCTGTGGGTTTAGCAAACAAATCCCACGCCTTTGGTACTTATCTTTGCAGTTATAGAATTCAATAACATATACAAAAGGTTACATTGGCAGTGTAGGCTGCTTGTCTTATCTCAAAACATCCCTGATACTGTTCAATCATCCCAATTTCAAATCTACAATTGACATTTTCATTTCCTCTCCTGAAGAAAAAATGAGTTTCTTCTGTTGGGGGGGGGGGGCGGGTGACCCATCAGTTATTTTTGGCTCAGGTGATCATAGAACAGAGTTAATGTTCTCACATTTGCAGGGAAGCTACAAGTGATGGGACCATGATTTGAGAAAAAGCTGTGTCGGTTAAAGATATTGAGGCAAGGTTCTGAAAAGACAACATCTGGATCTTTTACGTCATAACATTCCCGTAGTTTAACCAATGATTGACAACCAGGTTTTCTTCAATATGTTTTTTAATCATGGTAAAAAAAGCAGGCAAAAATAACATTTAAATATTTATTACTTCTGCTTTTACACAAGAACGACCAATCATATACAGACCCACTTAACAAGAAAGATGAATATTGTCATACTGAACACTCAGAACTATTCAACCTATAGTAATAATCACCCATTCGAACCCACCTACGCACGAACATTCATACACAAATATGCACATTGCTAGGCAACTTTGGGTTAAGGGCCTGGACTGGGGGCTCACTGACATGTAAAACAGGAATCTGGAATCAAGCCCAAAACCCTTCAATTGCTAGATGGCAGCTCTACCCGCTGACAGTGGCTCACTAAGCCACAGTGGCCTACAATAGTTAACTCCAAACTTTTCAATGGTAGTTTACGCATCAGGTTAAATAAGTGTTTTACAGCTCAAGGCTTCTCTCAGTTTAGAACATCTCTTTTTAATATGTCAATTGACAAGCATTTCACACCAGATCTGGACAACAATCTGTGCAATTTATCTACACAGCAATTAAAGTAAATTAGTCCAAACACAAAAGTAATGAGTAGAATTGAAGAGTAGAAAATGAAATTACATAGAAAATCACTATCAGACTGTAAATTATTAGTAAATGCTTTGTGGAAAAGCTGTTTTATTTTAAGTAATTTCAAGCTTATTTCTCTAAAAACCAACTAAGTTTTTCCTTTGCTGAGAGGCTGGAGGGCATTCTTGCTTGGAAATACACACTTGATTATTCCTTTGGCTCCTGTGTCTGAAATCCTATGAGGGGCACCTGGGTATGGTTGGTTTAAGGTGAAATGATGCCCTTTCCACTTCTGGATTAATGACTCCAGCATTTCTTACTGGAACATTCAGTTAAGTTTAAAAACCCATCTGTAACCAATAATATTAGTGTTATGCAACAGTGAGACAATTTTGTTGAGGTCTCTTTGCTTTTACAAGTGTTACCTCTTTGTGCAGAGCTTTGCTAATGATGAACTTTTTTAAAGGCCATTAGGTAATATTAAACCAGCGGCTATTGATTTAAACATTGCAGGAAGAAGTTTTTCAAAATACTGATACATTTTTGATGATTTCTTAGCTCCCCAACCATTTGGTATATGGTTTTAAATGCTCAAAACTTGTTCCCCATACCATTGTAACGCATTAGAAGTCCTTTATGGACTCATCTTTACCATATTGCTTTGTATAAATAGGTTACTTTAGTTACTGAATTTCATCTACAGTAAATACTAGAAACAATACTAAAAAAATATGTAGGGTTTAATACCAGTGTGGTAATCGATATAAAATTAATTTAAAACAAATAAAGCAGCATTGTACTGTAATGTATTTCAACTGCTCTGGCACCATTGTCTGTAACACATTTAAATTGCTCTCATCATATATTATTTGCTCAGATATACTGAAGAGGTTTAGAGTCACTTGAAAAGATAATATTGTATTCAAACGACTACAGTTAAAAAAGCTACTAGAGCTGAATACATACTGTTCACAGCAAAAACAGAAACCCTTCTTCTTTTTCCCATGGTAGCAGGAACAAAATTTCCCCTCCACTCACTTAGCTGTAGTAGTGTTTATTTACATATATACATTACATTGCAAAATGTATTTTAACTGTGATATGATGTCACCTGCGCAACAAATCGAGGTGTGAAGTTTCCTTAGTTTTAAACATTCCTCAGTCAACTGTTAGCTGTATCATCAGAAAACGGAAGTGTATGGGAATGACAGGAACTCAGCTACGAAGGATCGGTCACAAAAATTGACAGAGCGGGTCAGTGCAGTGGATGCTAAAGTGCTTGGTGTGAAGAAGTGACATATTTTCTGCAAAGTAAATTATTACACACTTTCAAACTTCATGCAGCCGTCAGATTAGCCCAAGAACAGGGTGCAGAGAGCTTCATGGAATGAGTTTTCATGATCGAGCAGCTGCATTCAAGCCACAGATCACCAAGTGCAATGTAAGGCGTTGGATGAAGTAAAGCACTCTGCTACTGGACTCCAGAAAAGTGGAGACACATTCTTTGAAATAACAAAACACTCTTCTCGGTCTGTAAATCTGATGGATAAGTCTGCATTCAGTGGTTTCCAGGAGAATGCTACTTTTTTCTTTCATATCCAGCTTTTTTATTATCATTCCATTGTCACAAGTACAGAGCAACGAAATGAACTCTCTGCATTTAACCCATCCCCTTTGGGCAGCAGTGGGCTGCAATTGTGCAGCGCCCGGGGAGCAGTGTGGGGTTAAGGGTCTTTGCTCAGGGAGCCAGAGTGGCAGTCTGTGGGAGTGGGGCTTGAACTCGGAACCTCTGGATTCCAAGAGCAATGCCCTAACCATTATGCAGACTAGGGGTGTAAATCACACCCATCATGGCGATTCGATTCAGTATCAATTTCCTGACCCAACGATTCGATTATTTTCAATAATCAAGAATACACTATGATTCAATTCAATTCGATTAATTGGTTAATTTTTTTTTTTTGCCTTACAGGTTAGACAGTGTTTCGAATTTGATATAAATTTATAAAAGCTGTAACATCATTCTGCTTTTTATTTGAGAAACAACAGCAAATAACAGTAGTAGCAAAGTTGTTCGAGGAGCAAAAGGATAAAAAGAGACGGGAGGGGTCCTAAGTGTAAAGTTGAGTTAGTGGAGGGGGCATCATGGTATGCTGTTGTTTTTCAAGAGTTGGGCTTGGCCCCTTATGCTTGGTTTATACTCACAGCATTGAACTGTACGAGGCTGCACATGCCAAAAGTGACACAATTATGCTGTCCCCGCCCCAGAGAGTGGACCGTGGATGTAGCATCTGCACTATTGCACACCTCCGAACGCGTCAGCAACAGTTTTGTTCAAAACTTAGATGTTCCTGCTTATTCTGTGACTGAAACAGAGTACTGGCATACTTTCAGGAATGAGTTACGGTAATTGGCCACGCTTGTGGGCACAAACACGGATTTTAAGTTCTGTGTGCATACAGCATAAAGTTTTAAAAAACAACCCACAGTATATAATGCACACAGCTTTTATTAAGTAAAATAAACTCTTTTTATATCTATGATTTTTTTTTTAAGATCCATATGGCCTTCTCCGGCAGGCTGCATTTCCCCATTGTCACTCTGTGTGCAGCAGGTGAATGTCTTATTTTATTCTACCATCTTTTTCTGTGTAGCTGCCATAAACACACCAACTATTCTTCAATAATCATAATTTCTTGAATAAACAATATTGCGGTAAGTGGGGAGTCACCTGGTTCTTCTCTTTTTTTCATTTCTGTATGTCATGTTGATCACTGTCCCTCTGTGGTCTTTCTGAGTACTGCACCCACATTGCATATACCGGCGCTACTCAACATGTAAGTATATCTGGGCCTTTAGTTGCAGTAAAAGGACCAGGCTTCATCCATTATAAGTCCATGACCTAACTATGGAAGCATAGTCAAAACTTCCCATAAACACATGTCTAAAACTCATGGAAAGCCTTTCCTGAAGAGTTGGAGCAGTTCCTACTGAAAAGGGTGGACCCACGTCTTATTTAATCCCTGTGGATAAGGAATGGGATGTTTTTAGGAAAACTTGTTTGTGTGTGTATTTGTTTGTCTGTTGTGTACAGGACAACTTGAAAAGTTATGGGTGGATTTTAATTAATCTTTCATCAGAGGTGTACCTCATGCCAAGGAACAATCCATGAAATTTTTGGTGATGATCCAGATCATAATCTGGGCACAGGATTTTTTATAAGATTCTCTAACATTGTAAGCTATAGATATTTGGCAGAACAAGCAGCTCCCCCCCTAAACCAGAGGGAGGCAGCAGTGACTATTGACAGCCTCAGTTTCGGACTCAAAAAGTTCAGAGGTACTTCACTGAAGAAAAAAAAGAGAATGTTGATGGATGAAAAAAAATAATTAACAGAGTTGTGCTAAGAAAAAAAAAATAATATATATGACTGAGTGAAAACTGTAAAAGTCTAAATGCAGCAACATAATGGATAAAAAAAATTTGTGTTCCAAGTGCAAAATTGGACATGTTTGGTCCTATTCAACAAACCAGCTGCAGTGCTAAACAAGGGTTAATTCAAGAGCCAGTTTTCGTCAGCTAACAGTTTTTCTACACATCACAGCGGAAACAAGAATTCCTTTGAAAAAGTAAAAAGTTGTGTTCCAGGCAGTATCTAATCCCTTTTGGGTGTATTATCAGCTTCTCCAAGTGCAGTGAGGCACTTTCTCAACACAGGCATGCTCCCCTCAGTACAAACAGATGTGCAGTTAATGCCTCTTTAAGTTGTAAATGCTGGTCTATATAATCTTGGTTTTTAAATGCCTTTTACAATGGCAACTGGAATATCCAACCTTTAATTGGTAATTATCAGAACAACAAATAGTACTTACCCATGTAATTTCAAGTAACATTTGAAGACTCAGTTAATGTCTAAGAAATAATTTGCATACAATATTTATACATTCATTTGAAAAAAAAAATAGACGGGACAGGTGAAGGATGAAGCCCATACCTTTTCTCTGAGACCTGTTCTATTAAAACGAACAGGCAGACAGTGAGGTGATTTCTGTGTTGAAAAATTAATTTGCTAAAAAAGATATCTATTTTTTAGCAGTCAAAGGTTTGAATGTTGTTCTAAAGAACATTTAATATTTAAATACTTCAAACAATAGCAACAATAATACCTGCATACTGATTAGTTCTTAGAAACAGGAGCTGAGGAGCTATGGATAAAAAAGGCTGGTAACACCTTGGCAAGTCATAGGTTGATCAAAGAGCCAAAGGTTAATGAGAACTAATACACCAACGCAGGAAGAGCACAGAAACCTATCATGGAGCGACCCCACTCAGGATTTGAGTGTGGGACATTCTTGCAGTGAGGTGACAGAGTACACAAAAACACTAGACAAAAACATTTTTAAAACACCATGAAACTGATATTCCTTCAACTCACTGATAATTATGATTTTAGCAGTTCTTCAGTAAATAGTTGGCCCATTTATGGCCCTTGCCATTTGGTAGCTTTGTTTTTGGCACCATTTCATATCTAACAAAAGTCTATAAGCAAAGGCTGCCATTTATAACAGTTCATATATGTGTTCACTGTCTGTCCATATGTCTTTGTTTTGAAAAACATTCTTGCCAACACATGATGGTTATTGTTTTTACAGGAGGGAATTTACAGCCACAGCACTGTCATGTTTGAAAGCTTGTTAGCAGATCATTATCATGGTCTAGACAGCCACATTACTGCCCTGTCACTGACTTATAGCTGATTGGCAAAGAAAAAAAGGGGGCACAGAAACAAAGGGCAGGATAAAGGCTTCTGCATTAACAGAAAAAGGACATGTCTAGTTTTATTTAATAAAATATCTCAATCCTTTCTCTTGTGGAGCCTTAACCTCTGCCATGATTCCAGCCTCATAAGACTGATGTTCCAGACGCTTAACTCTGGAATGCAAGGAAATGAATATTTTATGGGTCAGGGGGTCACATTTTTGTCCCAGATACACATCAATAAGCACCCAAATACTTTGAGGCCACATAATTGTGCCATTTCCAAAACATTCAACGTGTCTCTCTGTGTCGGCAAAGCTGTGCAGAAAGTGTTTACGGCCTTGGCAGAAACCTAAAGTCAGTGCAAGTGCTCAGCTCAGTCCTTTAACTGACTGGTTTTCACTTAGCTGTTTGTTTTCTCCATTTGTTTATTTGTTTGATGATGTTAATGGGAAGTTTAATTATGTGTGCCGTGAGTGTGGAGTTAAAAAGAGGAATAGATAAACAGTCACCATGACCATCTTCCTGGGTTAATTAAATATCGACATCTCCTCCACGGATGGGAATGCTCCCCATATTATCCCAATAACAAAGTGATCTACAGCTTTATAGGAGGATATGGCAAGGCATACGGGTCATCAAAGACATACTTCCCTCCATTAAAGACATTTCATCCTAGCGCTGCGTGTCCCAAGGCCATAACATTAGACATGACCCCTCACACCTGCACAAAGGACTGTTCTCCCTGCTGCCTTCTGGGAAGAGGTTTCATAGTTTCCGATGCAGGTCCAGAAGATTCAAGGACAGCTTCCTCCCCACTGCCATTAGACTGCAGAATGTTGTATAAAATGGGGTTAAAGAAAAAATAAATAAAATGCTGAATGTTCGCATTTGTAAATCATATACCAGTCTTATGTTTACATTGGATCACAGTGTTTACATTTTGTCACTGCTGCACTTTAGAATTGGAAATGTCTTGAGAGCTGTACTGATCGAAATTTCGTTTTGTATACACTCTGTGTGCCCAAAATGACAATAAAGTCTGTCTAAGTCTACGTCTAAGTTTAGCCAACAATACATACATGTACAGTACTAGTCTTACCAGAAAATAGAGGAAATTGCTGCATGCATGCAAACAAATGGCACCCACCAAACCCAAACTTTTCTGGAATAATTTCTATTTAAAAGATGAGTATAATTATACAGACCATTTAGTGGTGCTAATATCTCAGCTAGGTTGTAATATAGTGTGTTTTCTAAACAAGGTGACTGCCAATGAGTGGAACTATGTCTTAAATGCTGGAGGATTGGTGGTTTTTAGAGGCATACAATGGATGATAGCCTCTTGCTGACAGTTAGTAACCTAATGGACAGTTGGTGTCATTTTTTTAGGTCATGTGGTTTTTTAAAACTAGACTGACAAATTGTTTTAAAAACTACATGAATTCCTTGTTTTAAAAAACTACATGAATCCCTGGAACAAAATACAGAAGCTACTTAGAGATGCAAGATTACTTAATATGCATGTTTTGGGTTTATAGGGGAAAACTGGAAAACATAAAGTAAGCCATTGGAAGAACATGCAAACTCCACACAGAAGCCAGATGTAAAGCAAAACCTCAAACAAATATGAGACGCCTCTTTTCTTCATTGTCAGTTGGTGCACCCACATGCTGAGCACATTACCATATTTTTGTTGGTGTTTTCAAGGTAATATGGTGAAAAACTGCAGTAGCTGGTGGTGGTGTTCTGTGTACGAGCGTTTTGTTTTGCCGTCCAAGGAGGAGGAGTTGTTGAGTGTTAGGTGATTTGTTTACATCAGCTGTACGTCCTCTATAGATAGTGCTTTTGGAGCCTGTCAGTTTTTGGTCACCCCTTAGTGGACATTGGCCCATGCCTGGCCACCCATATGAAAGTTTTCTGTAACCGCCATTGTAGGGGAACCATTTTTAGTGTATGCAAGATGCTAAAAAAATATATCAGAGGAAACAAATGTTCCAAGAATCGTTTTAGCAAGAAAATATATTTTTTTACGACATAGAAGATATGTCCACTGCCTCTTCAGGGTGAAAAACCAAAGTATACTAGCAAAAAATGTAAAGAGTGCAACATAAATGCTCTGTGTGTCTGTGAGGCTTGAACTTTTGTCTGTGATGGAACAGGTTGGACATATATGCTGCCTTGTTGAAAAAGACACGCTCCATTAACACAGCAGCAGTGTGTATTAGTAATATAATATAATATACTGATGCCAGTATGCTCTCTCTAAAATAGAAGCTAAGAAAATGCATCATATAAAGCCGAGATAAGAAATTTCGAAACAGAAAATTCTGGTTGACGCATGTGTGATTTTCCTGAGATTTTGTATACTTGGCACAAAAATTAAAGACTGAATTTATTATTGTCATGATGGGTTCACTGAAGGCGACCCAGTTATGCAGAACACCACTGACGGACACAAGGATGAAGAGTTCAACAGTTTATTAAAGCACAAACACACAGAATGTACTGATTCTGGTTCGGGGCCTGGATACTGGTTCACCGGAGTCTGCGTGAGAGACAGCACAGTTAGCGGTTTGCTAGCAGGGTTTTACTTCCAGAAGTTCACTGATTGTACCTTGAGGGTTCTTGAGGTTAACTTTGGGAGAGTCACTGTTGGTTCTGGAGAAGGGTTCATCAGCAGAGTCCGTTAGCTGCTTCAGCGTCTCACGTCTTGTTAGAACAGACCTTGGCTTGGAAGTCCCAGCTCAGTCCAGAGCTGCTTGAGGTTTCTCAGAGGGATCTTCAGGGTTTGGCTCAGAGGGTCGGCTCGGCAGGTTAGCTCTTCCAGAGCTTTCTCAGAGGAGGCACAGGTTTCCTGGAAGACAGAGATAATAGTTAGAATCCAGACTGGATTCAAAGTCATGGAGATACTCAGAGGATCTAGGCTTTAGCGCTGACCAACTGGAACAACACTGCGGCGTTGAGGCAAGGTCTGAAGACAGCTTAAGTAGTGGATCCTCTGATGATCTTGACGAGCTGCAGCTGTGCAGGGAGCTCCCTCAGAGGATCCACGGCGGACTCTGCTGGAGAAAGATGGGATTTCTCCAGCTCCCAACAGTACCCCCCCCTCAACGACCGCCCCTTGGCGGTCCGGAAGAGGTAGACGGCCGGGAACGCTAGTACTCCTCGATGAGTGCAGGATCGAGGATGTACGAGCCTGGGACCCACTGGCGATCCTCCAGTCCGTAGCCCTCCCAGTCGACGAGGTACTGCCATCCGCGACCTCGTCGACGGGAGTCCACGATGCGGCGCACTGTGAAGGCCGGATGGCCATCGACCTCCAGGGCGGGTGGTGGGGAGTCGGACGGTGGGCACAAAGGGCTCGAAGAAACAGGCTTGATCTGGGACACGTGGAATGTAGGGTGGATTCGGGGGGACTGAGGTAGTTGGAGACGAACAGCTGAGGGGTTGATGACTCGAGTGATCCCATAGGGTCCGATGAATTTTGGGGAGAGTTTTCGGGACATCCCCTTGAGGGGGATGTCTCGAGTGGAGAGCCATACCTCCTGGCCCTCAGAGTACTCGGGGGCGGGACGTCTCCTGGCGTCAGCGAAGCGTTTAACAGACACTGATGACTGGTTGAGTGTGGCGATGGTCTCCCTCCAAATCCTCTGGCAACGTGAAGCCGGAAAACATGTTTAATGAGGAGCTGAGCTGTCTGGAAGGCCGTGGGAAGCTTTCTGAGGGGAACAAGGTGGCAGGACTTCGAGAAGCGGTCAACAATGGTGAGTATAGTGGACACACCTTTAGAGACAGGGAGACCAGTGACAAAATCAATGGCGATATGGGACCAGGGACGCGAGGGAACAGGAAGTGGTTGAAGCAGGCCAGAAGGAGGTTGGTGTGAGGCCTTGTTACGGGCACATGTGGGGCAAGCCAACACATACTCCTTTACGTCCTTGTGGAGAGAGGGCCACCAGAAGCGTCTGGAGATGAGAGCTACTGTTCTACTGACTCCAGGATGAGCAGAGAATTTGGCGGCATGCATCCACTGGATAAGACGGGACCTGACAGAAGATGGAACATATGTACAGTTAGATGGACCGTTACCTGGATCGGGTTCAGTGGCCAGGGCTGAGTTGATGAGGTCAGTTATCTCCCAGTTGACCACTCCCACTGTACATGAAGCTGGAAGGACGGGTTCAGGTGTCTCGGGATGATCGACGGAGTAGAGACGAGAGAGAGAATCGGGCTTCACGTTCTTGGATCCGGGTCTGTAGGAGATAATTAGGTTGAACCGAGAAAAGAAGATTGACCACCTGGATTGGCGAGGATTAGCCTGTTTGGTGGACTGGATGTAAGCCAGGTTCTTGTGGTCTGTCCATACAAGAACCGGGTGCTCAGCTCCCTCAAGCCAGTGCCTCCATTCTTCCAATGCCAGTTTGATAGCCAGGAGCTCTCAGTCACCCACATCATAATTTTGTTCAGCGGAAGAAAGTCTACGGGAGAAGAAAGCACAAGGGTGTATCTTTTGGTCTGAATCGAGCCTCTGGGACAGGACAGCTCCAACACCAGAATCTGAAGCGTCCACCTCTAGGATAAACTGTTTAGCAGGATCAGGTTGCATGAGGACAGGAGCTCTGGAAAACAAGGATTTTAGTTTCTCAAATGCTGCTTGAGCCTCAGGAGTCCACTGAAAAGTGCGTTTAACAGAAGTCAGGGAGGTTAATGGAAGGGCGGTCTGGGTGTAGTTTCTAATAAACCGACGATAGAAGTTAGCGAACCCTAGAAACCTCTGTAATTGTTTGCGGTTCTCTGGAACTGGCCAGTCTAAGACTGCTTTGATCTTGTCCTCTGAAGGTTTTACCTGGCCGCCCTCGAGCACAAACCCCAAAAAGGTGACTGAAGATTGATGAAATTCGCACTTCTCAGCTTTCACGAACAGCTTATTCTCCAGTAGTCTCTGTAAGACAAGACGGACATGTTTCTTGTGTTCATCGAGGTCCTTGGAGTAAATGAGAATGTCATCAATGTACACGAAAACAAACACGTTGAGAAAGTCTCTGAGAACATCATTTACTAGGGCCTGGAAGCAGGCTGGGGCGTTAGTTAGACCAAAGGGCATTACAAGGTATTCGAATTGGCCCAAGGGTGTTTTGAAGGCAATTTTTCCATTCATCGCCCTCACGGATCCTAAGGAGATGATAAGCGTTTCTTAAATCCAACTTAGAAAACACTGTTGCTCCCTGTACAGGTTCAAAAGCAGAGGCGAGAAGAGGCAGTGGGTATTTGTTTTTAATTGTAATCTGGTTCAAACCTCGATAGTCAATACAAGGTCTCAGGGAACCATCCTTCTTACCCACGAAGAAGAACCCGGCGCCCAATGGAGAGGATGATGGGCGAATTATTCCAGCAGCTAATGATTCATTGATGTATTTTTCCATGGTTTCTCTTTCGGGCTTGGAAATATTATACAACCTGCTGCTAGGAAGAGGAGCACCAGGTAAAAGTTCAATGGTGCAATCGTATGGTCTGTGTGGAGGTAGGGACGTCGCACTGACCTTACTGAAGACAGGGGCTAAGTCATGGTACTCAGGGGGAACTGAAGAAAGGTCAGGAGAGTCCATCTCCCCCCCACCTCTAGGAGACCCCACCACGGGGGCAGCAGAACGAAGGCATGTTTCGTGGCATGAAGTGGACCATGATTCCAGATGACGTTCAGTCCAGTTTATGTGAGGATTATGCTTCTCCAACCATTCGAACCCGAGCACCAGCGGGGAACATGCAGAGGGAAAAACAAAAAATGTTATTGTCTCTCGGTGGTTACCTGACAGAAGTAGCTCGAGGGGCTGAGTTTGGTGGGTAACTCGATGGAGTCTTTTTCCGTCTATGGCGGATACACTGAGAGGCTGAGAAAGGGGAATGGTTTTAATCTGGAGTTGCTGGACGAGGTTAGAGTCGATTAGGTTACGTTCACAGCCTGAGTCGATGAAAGCAGAAAAAGAGAGGCTTTGATTAGCACAGAAAAGCGTGGCAGGCAGTAACAGTCGAGGAGATTTCTTTGTGTTTATTTGGCCCGCCAGACTCCTCAGATCCTCTGGCGGGCCCCGGCTTTTGATTTTGCCGGGCAGGAAGCGATGAAGTGTCCACTCTCACCACAGTAGATACATAGTTTGCTTAGAAAACGCCTTTGTCTCTCCTCTGGAGTGAGCCTGGTGTGTCCCACCTGCATGGGTTCGACATCCCTTTCGCCCGAATGTGAGGCCTGAACAGGCAACGGTAGAGACTGGGGCTTAGACCTCTGAATGGGCAACTGCTCTGTAGAGGGAGAACAAAAGTCACGTTATGAGAGGCAGAAAAAATTGTACCCTGCTTCTTAGAACTGTTTCTGGCTCGAATTCTATTATCTAATCTGATGGAGAGGCGAATTAAATCCTCGAGGGTAGCAGGTTCGTCGAGGGTTGCGAGTTCATCTTTAATGTGCTCGTTAAATGCCATGAAAAAGGCTCCTTTCAAGGCGCTTTGGTTCCATCCGGAAGCTGCCGCTTTAACCCAGAAGTTAATAGAAAATTCAGCCACCGAAGAGTTTCCCTGTTTAAGGTTGAAAAGAGCTCTAGAATCAATAGTTTGGTCAGTTTCCTGGTTGAAAACCTGGGTAAATTCAGAAATGAAATCAGAGTAGTAGCAATTTAAACTATCGTCAGCGGCAAATCTTGCCTGAGCCCATTCCAAGGCTTTTCCTGTTAACTGAGAGAGAATGAAAGTTATCTTCTTGTGATCCGAGGAAAAACAGCCAGGGGAGTTCTGGAAAATCAACCGACATTGAAATAAAAATCCTTTGCAATCCTTCATGTTACCAGAGAATCTTTCTGGGAGACTAGGACGGAACTCTGATGACGTCACCGCCGGTGACGTCGGAGGAGGAACTGGACCCGGAAATGGTTGTGGTGGAGCATTAGCGCTGTTCAGGAAATTAGCACAGCTCTGTAGCATTTGGTCATGAGTGCCAACTAGACGATATAACTCACGGAGCGTTTGGGTTTGTCCCTGAATTTGGGCATCCTGCTCCTCCAGTCGACGGGTGAGGTGATCTGCTGGGTCTTGAGTTTGGCCGCAGTGTTCTGTCATGATGGGTTCACTGAAGGCGACCCAGTTATGCAGAACACCACTGACGGACACAAGGATGAAGAGTTCAACAGTTTATTAAAGCACAAACACACAGAATGTACTGATTCTGGTTCGGGGCCTGGATACTGGTTCACCGGAGTCTGCGTGAGAGACAGCACAGTTAGCGGTTTGCTAGCAGGGTTTTACTTCCAGAAGTTCACTGATTGTACCTTGAGGGTTCTTGAGGTTAACTTTGGGAGAGTCACTGTTGGTTCTGGAGAAGGGTTCATCAGCAGAGTCCGTTAGCTGCTTCAGCGTCTCACGTCTTGTTAGAACAGACCTTGGCTTGGAAGTCCCAGCTCAGTCCAGAGCTGCTTGAGGTTTCTCAGAGGGATCTTCAGGGTTTGGCTCAGAGGGTCGGCTCGGCAGGTTAGCTCTTCCAGAGCTTTCTCAGAGGAGGCACAGGTTTCCTGGAAGACAGAGATAATAGTTAGAATCCAGACTGGATTCAAAGTCATGGAGATACTCAGAGGATCTAGGCTTTAGCGCTGACCAACTGGAACAACACTGCGGCGTTGAGGCAAGGTCTGAAGACAGCTTAAGTAGTGGATCCTCTGATGATCTTGACGAGCTGCATTTGTGCAGGGAGCTCCCTCAGAGGATCCACGGCGGACTCTGCTGGAGAAAGATGGGATTTCTCCAGCTCCCAACAATTATCTATTGGTTCACTAACATATATTTTATCCAATACAGTAAATGTATGTTCTCATTAATCTGACTGCTTTAAATAATAAGATCCCCTCTTGATGGCACTTATCAGACTTGAAATAGAAAAAATCAAAGTAAAAACAACATGATTCTTATGTTGCCCCTACCAAAGTTTGTGTCTGTTTTAATTTTAACTTTTTTGGGGTTTAGAAACAATTTTTAATCTGTTGACTGATTTAAAATATGCTAGCATGTTATTGTTTTAGTTTTAAATCATTAGTTTTTCCCTTTAAATTATCAAACAGATGTTATCTTTGGCAGAAAAAAGGTGTATGGTTTAAAGCAATAATAGACATAATTCTTCTTAAAAAGTTATTTGATATATTTTTTTAATGGAGAGCACATTAATCTGTACTTGCTTTAAATGTATTTCATTGCTTAGTAGGTTCTGCTGCAAAATAATGACAATAATATGGAAAAATGTATTTTATAGCCTTAAAATTTTCCTTTGCTTGGGTTGTCTAATAAAACTTTAGAAATTTTAGCTCTATTATGCAAGTCACTGTTTTTGATAAAGTTATCTCTAAAAGACTGTATTATTTGTGGTTGTTTTTGGTGATAACAAGCCTCAATGTGATGGTAAATGATGAGAGCGATAAAAATTCCTTTCTGGGAATGAAATCGGAGAGCATCTCGTGGGGGCTTTTTTACAGCCATGTACTGACATTTTATTTGTTTATACATTCCAGATGGATTTGAACGTATGTCTTCACCCTTTCACTGAGCTGCTCTGAAGCTAGACTTTCACCAACAGCAGCTCTGACATTTTGACTTTAAGCATGTCAAAATATGTTGTCTGCCAAGGATTTATACAAACCAGTTCAGGAGATAAAATTGAGGCAATAAAAAATGTTGTCAGTAAAAACTCTAACACTGTCTGTGAGCAAATAATACAACAAAGATTCTCATTTGTTTACTTTGAGACATGTTAATTGGCATTGCATTTGGGGTTGCAGCTGTGCGACTGTGATGAAGGAGCAGAGCAAGAGAAAGAGAGGTAGGTAAATAGGAAAGTGCTGCATGCAGAGGATAAGAGGCATCATCTTAGTGAGTGTGACCATCTCAGAGTTGGAAAAGAACAGATCTTTTCTCTGCTATTACTTTTGCATTTTATTTGGCAGTACTTACCTCAAACAACACACTCAAGAGGAAATAGCTTTTTTTCTGATGGTTTGAATGCAACACTAGTTTTCCACAGTAACAAGGGTACAAAGTGGCCCTGAATACAATACAGTGTCCTTTAGTATAATGATTTCACTTTTTTTTAAACTCCATTTATAAAAGATAATTTACCTCCATTGAGATGACATTGGAAATTGATAAGAAATACCAAAAGTGTGTCTGTAGGTGGTAAAACAAAATCAGATTATTAAATTGCAAATCAAGGATAGTCTAAACTGAGCGGGAGCGTAGAGAGGCATTCTTCAAGAACAGTAGGAACTGAATTACTGCTTTATATTGCTTACTATTTTCTATTGTTATTTTTCTGTGGTTCGCAAAACAATAGTTGCTGTCTTGACATTTTCGATGGGATGAGATACTAAAAAACAGATTATTTTTTTTATTTCCTTTTCACTGGATGCAAGACATTAAAAGAAATTATAATATAAAAAAAATTCCAAAAAATGTTTATTAAAAATTACAAATTTGTAAAACATTAAGGCCTTTCATTTGCCCCATAGGTAAAAGACTAAAATCAAAGATAAATGAATGTCCAAAAATCATCATTAGTTAAAAATTTCATTAAAGAGTGAATCGTTTTCTCAAGCCTGGGTCTTAAGCTCACCCTCCTGCCTCTGTCCCTCTGGAAACTTCTGCCTGGTGAGTGTGCCTCCTGTCACAGATTCTGGATTCTCTGTCAAGCTTTTCTGGATCCTTTCGCCCATGGACTGATTTACCGTACTGATGATAACTTCACATCAAGATTTGCGTCATTCGATCGGTGATCCTAAGCATCCTCATGTAGCCACTGGGACCAACCATCAGGGCTAACATCCCAAATCTGAGAAGGTTAGTGGCTCTAATTCAGTGCACCTTATACACGCCCAAGTTGTTCTCTGCCACCAACTCTGTTCTCCTCTACACAGTGATTCCACTTCCTGTCAGTTCTTGTTCCTGCAACATCAACGTATCCTTTAATAAAACTGTTAAACAATACTACTGGTATCGACTGAATTTTGGGTCACCAGATTCTGTTCACGCCAGATGTGAATAATCCAGGTCCAGAAAGCAAAAAGTCTGTACAGAAATCAATCGTTTGCATTTCCAGCTCCACAACACATACTTAAGGGGAAATAACCTGGTTAAGTGAACAGGAGAAGGAAAACTAGGCTGTTTTTTTTTTTACCTTTTGTACCTGGATTTTGAGCCAACCCTTTGGATGAAACATCCAAAGAAAAGCCCCAAAAACATTTTCCCCCAAGGCGAGCAGTGTATGTGCCCACCTATGGGTGAAACTACACTTTTGCTGCCTCATTGTTCCACCTATGGGTGAAACTACACTTTTGCTGCCTCATTGTTCCACCTATGGGTGAAACTACACTTTTGCTGCCTCATTGTTCCACCTATGGGTGAAACTACACTTTTACTGCCTCATTGTTCCACCTATGGGTGAAACTACACTTTTACTGCCTCATTGTTCCACCTATGGGTGAAACTACACTTTTACTGCCTCGTTGTTCCACTTATGGGTGAAACTACAAGTTTGCTGCCTGATTGTTTCTAACATAACTAAAATGCTGCAAACTTTGCTTTAAAGGGGACAATTTACAAAACTAAGGAGCTTATGCAGCTGCCACAAAAGCTCTAGCCTTAGACTAAGGTTTTTTTTTGTTCGTTTTTCCAACAGAAGGCTGACAGGAAAGGGGATGTGAGAGAGGAGGAGAGACATGCAAAGTTTGGATCTGTGCAGGTTTGATTCGAACCCAGGTCGCCTGGTTCGGGTCGCCTGGTCCACACCACATGACTAAAAAAAGTGTCATAAAATAACGCTAAGTCATAAAAACAAAAAAGCACAACTTACACTTTCAGTGTCTCACAGATTTAGACAGTATCGCAATGCATTTTTGCCAGTGCATTAACATTTTAACAGGCAAAATAAAAAACTAAGTCTGCAAAATGCCATCTGCACTGACAGGGAGATGATTAAGAGTGTTAAAGGAATAGTACACCCAAAACATGATTAGCTTTCATTTTCTACTCACCCCCATGCTGAACAACACTCTGGAGTACTTTTTTGATATCTCAAATGCATCTGGAGATCTGGGAGGCTTCTTGCTGTCTGCTGACATTCAAATAATGGAGGTCTATGGTGACCGAGACAGAAAGGTCCATAAAAGTCCACAAAAAACGTTTCAATATTCCTCCATACTGCTCGTCCAATGTATTCCAAGTGTCCTGAGTGGGTAGCGTCCATAATTTACTTGAAACAAAGTCATTTAGAATGTTTTTAGAGCATAAACAGTAGTGTATAGGATTTCCTGAAAGCGCGCACATGCGCGCTCACGACGCTACGGAAGCCGGCAGACCAAACCAGATGAAAGTGCGCATTCAGCGTCTGCTCTGCCAATAATGCAAGCGTAGAAGAAGAAATGTGCTGTTTACCTGTGCAAAGAAAGAAACAACGAAAGAAAAATGTCTGAGGACTTCAGTGTTGAGGAAGAGCATGAGTTCTTTGCCGAGCTGAATAAGCACTTTCATCTGGTTTGGTCTGCCGCGGTTTCCGTAGCGTCGTGAACTCACAGGCGCGCGCTTTCAGGAAATCCTATACACTACTGTTTATGCTCTAAAAACATTCTAAATTACTTCGTTTCGAGTAAATTCTGGATGCTACCCACTCAGGACACTTGGAATACATTGGACGAGCAGTATGGAGGAATATTGACACGTTTTTTGTGGACTTTTATGGACCTCCTGCCTCGGGCACCATAGACCTCCATTATTTGAATGTCAGCAGACAGCAAGAAGCCTCCCAGATCTCCAGATGCATTTGAGATATCAAAAAAGTACTCCAGAGTGTTGTTCAGCATGGGGGTGAGTAGAAAATGAAGGCTAATCATGTTTTGGGTGTACTATTCCTTTAAGAGGTGCTACACCCCAAGACCCAGACAAAAAAGAGTCAAAATATCCCCGACTGCTTTCGAAAGACAAAAGGATTAAAATATGTTTATTTATTTATAAAAAAAAAAAAAACATATGGTTTTAATTCAATACTGTTCGTGAGCAAAGACAATTATGAATGCTAGGTAATGACGTGTGCAATACGCTAATTGGTGACTGATGTTGGGATGGCCATGTTTCCATCTTAACCAGCTTTAAGATAAAATATAATAAATGGGCAGGGCCTCAATTATAGTGGAACCCTGAACGGTTCTAAAAGTTTAGTGGTGAACTATTAGCATGAATTCATTAACTTTGACATAGATTAAGTGAATTTATAAATAGTTCTTGTTTAGGAACACTGCAACTGTGTTTGCAGTTAAAGACAGTAAAACTGTGCCTGGATGAAAAAATTATAAATTGCTGCCATCTGCTTGATTTAATAGAAGGATTTCTCCTAAATACATTAACAGAAGTGCAAAATCCTTTGTAACGCTAGTGCATAAATAATACTATGAAAAGCTAAATAGGCGGAGATTACTTATTTTTACCAAATATTCTGTTTGCATGAGGAGAGGAGGATAGAGAGGTATATGATTTATAATTAGTTTTAGTCTATGCAAGGCCAGAGACACATATGCACAGTCCACAGGGTGCTGTTTTATATTTACTGGCATGTGTTTTGCTGAGCGTTTTAAAAAAAGGCAATGTAAAAAGATCATTCAGCATTCATCGCACATGTGACAGAAAAAATCCTCAAACAGCTGAGCTTCTGTCACACACAGTTCAAGAGCTCACACATTGCACAGACTTACCAGCTGGAAATGCCACAGTTGGTGGACAAAACGGTATTCATCTGAGCAAGTCAATGAAATGCAAGAGCTGTTGGTCTGAAGTGTGAAAACACAAGGACAGCAGGCCATTGATGAAGTAAATATAAATAGCGGGGAGCAGAAACTCTTTCTTTTTTCTTTTATATTTCACAGTACGCTCTCACTTCTTCTCCTTTAGATTCTGTAAGATGCCTGCTCCACACTCCAGTTTTGAATAGTTTCTTAGCAAGGAGCTTCACAGTTTATGATGTGGAAAGTATGAAAATGTGGAAATTGCTTTTTATTTTTATGACACAACAGCCATTATTAATGGAAGCCATTGCCGTGAGAGATCTGTCCCTTGGGGCGACATGCTCAAACAGACTTGGTGCTTGTTGGAACCCGCTGCTGCCAGGTGGAGGTGAAGGGAGAATGTGGAACAACCAGAAATGTAGGAAACAGTTACTTAGGTTTTTACTGTAGTTGTTTTGAATGGATTAACAGAAGAAAACACAAGTTAGAGAGAGGATTTTTTTAAATGTTGCTTTACAATAAACAGTTTTTTTCCCCTGTTTTTTTCTTAATGCTTAATCCTCTGAACCCTTTAGGTCCATGTCTGTCTAACCATGGCACTGTTGTTGAGGGACAATGCTGTCTCCTTGCTGAAATGCACACTAGTCTGTCTTGGACCCATTTGCAAATAGGAAGTAACCAGATTGGACTAATCCAAACCAGGGAAAAAGTCAAGCCATATATAAACAGTATTCCAAATTTCCATTTGCAATCCTACCTCCTGCTAAACTTTATTTGAATACTATGTTTTAACTAAATAACATTTTTTTTTCCCATATATCTATGTTTTGGGTTATTTTAACAGTTTTTAATATAAACTTCTTTGCTGTCATGGTTGATAATTTTCATCTCACATAATGTAGAGAGGATGTTGAAATAAATGTTTTTCAACTTTGTATCTGCATTATATAAACTTCCATTGATGACAAGATCTCCTTAGAAACAAAAATGCAGGGAAAGGTTTTAATATAGCAAACAAACTTAATTAATAAAAGAAATGTTGGGTGCATAAGTTTGGTGTTCAAATTATACATAAAAGCTCAAAGATATGCGCACAACTAAAACATTATTGGTTGAAAGTTTATCATGAATAGAAAACTCTTCATGCTGTTTTGTTTAGGTGTGAGAGAGAATGTTCACAGTGGGCTCCCCCTGCTGCCTGATTGTTATCACAGACTTTAAGAGGCAGGCCAGAGGATGTGTATATGTTGGATCGTTGCAGACACTTTGCAGACATTTTGGACACGGCCCTGTGTTTGTACTTGTATTTTTGCGGGAGGAGGGTAGATGTGTTGTCTGTGTTTTGGACAGAAAAGGGAGAGCTGTTGAGATGAGTCCTGGGTTATTAGGGGCGGAGCTAAACATTGGTGTTAATCTCACTGTTGTCAGAATAAACGTTGGTAATAGGAGTTCCTGTATTCCCTATAGGAGGCAGTTACTTTTGTGTGAATATAATATCTCAGGGGTTCTGTTTTAAGGGCAAAGTGGCTGATAATCCTAATGGCACAGTAAACTAATAAATGAATGAGGAACTGCACCATGCCTTTTGGTTGGTTGAATTGCATTTGAATTTGTTAATCCTAAAATGTAATTTGTGGTAACTTGATATGACAGGTGGAAGAATTGTAGTAAATATTTGTCACTGCCAAGAAGTTCTGGACATATATCCGGCTAAATTCTTATTAGTATAGGTACAAGAAGGGGGTGGGGACTTAACCAGACCGGACCGAGCCATCAGCTCCGGGGCTGGTCAGAGTTTTTTTTAGGTATGAAAAGTAGGACATTTCTGGGGAAAAGAGGATGTTTGGTCACCCTAGGTATGCTTACTATTTTTAAGGAGGGAAAAATAATTTAGAACTTTTTTTAGAAAGTAAAATTAGGGCAACCCAGGTGTATATTGGGTTAAGCATGCACAAATTAACTGATAGTACAGATCATGCTATCAGTATGGATCAGGTAGTGACACCCAGCACTGTTAACTCCACCTTTTTTCACCATATGATACAGGCAGCCATTTTGTGGTTTTATGCCTCTTTATCTCAGCAAAGCTCCACCCCTAGCTGAGTCTAAAAGGCTGGAGGATGTTAAGGGTTGTTCTTTTCCGGGTGGATCATCAAAATAAGTGGTCCTCCTAATTGTCAATTATTGGTGATATGTTTACATAAGGCCATCCTACGTGCTCGTCCCCATTTTTTCACTTACTGGTGGTGAGTCTGACATAGGGGAAAATTGCAAATCTTTTGGAAAGTGGGCTTGTATGAGCGATGCAAACAGCGACTTGTAAACAGAGAGTGCACGAGGAGGAGAAATGGGCTCGTGCATGCTCTCGCACACGTTTAATAAGCATTCCCTTTTGGGAGAGGGTACAGAGTTGTGCATGTGCAACTTTTTTTTAAAGTGCACTGTAAGCTAAGTGAAACAACTGTTTGATTGTGTTTAATACCTCTGCATTAATTGTCATTCACACATACCTTCTGCAGTTTCCAGTGAACATCAATGAATGCATTGATACATCTAACTTAACTTAGACATTCCCTGAGAAATTCTTTGCACAGACTTTTAGACCCCATTTCCCTGTTTCCAAATTATTAATTTAATCTACGTTGTGTTTATTTTCCAGTAGTGTGAAGTGTTTGCAAAGATGTTAGATTTGCTAAATTTGTTAGAAATAAAGACATTAATATTGTAAGCTGTACTAATTTGTTTTTAAATCTAAAAACATTGTGTTTTTAGATTTATTCAGTAACATTTGGAATAAGGCTGTAGAAAACAAAACACTGAATATTTTCAGGATGCCCTGCAAGTCATGCTGATTTTGTTCTGAGGGTCTTTCCATGGAAAGTGTTAAAATTGGACCTCTGAATTTAAAGGTTTTTCATCATAACCTTTGTTTTTTTTTTTTTTAGTTTAATAGCCTATAGAACATGTAACACTTTCAAGCTCAGACACCATTTACTGAGAGTATTTTAGCACATTATATCCAGAGAACAGAGTTTCTTTTTTCAACCCGTCACAGGACAAAAATTAACACATTCAAGGGACATAGAAAAATCATGCTATTTTAATTAAAAGAATATGACATTTTAATATAATTAACACGCCTCCTATTCCTCTTTGAATGTTATGGACCCAACATTAACAGTTTTTATGGAATGACCTCTGAAACAGTTGTTAGTCGTTTAAATTAGACTTTATTTTAAAGGACATTCATATGGTCATTATTATGAAGCTGTGGCCACTATAATAGGATGGTAATAAGCTATAAATATTCCAAAAATCCACAAAGGTCACTGGCTAATAATTAAGGTCAACCTTTTACATTGAAACGTTGCACCTTTCGCAAACCAGGTTCCTTTTGCTTTTCACAAACTGAGATAAAAATGCTACCAAAACATCACCACAGTTTTGGTAACACTGTTGCCTCTCCCTGTGTCTATCCTTCCTGATTACATTGGTATTGGTAGAACAAGGTAAAACAAAGCAGAGGTGACAATAAGTTATCCTCATGCTTCAAAAGGTATTTTATTGACAGGAAATAGAAATTTCCCATCACTAAATACATTGACCTTTTTCCTTTGGAGAATATGCGTTTGTAATAAAATTCACATATATTTTTAACACGAATGTAGAGAAACTCTTTTTCCTTTGTCATTTTCAGATATAAATGTATGACAGCTTACGTTCTGTTTGAGCACTTTGCAATTGGTGTAGATCAATCACTGAAGAATTTCACAAACAGGGGCATACTGCAAATACTGACCCCTGTAAACTCAATAAAAAGATACTGAATTGACATTGCTGCTTTTTCGATCAGTCCTTATCAAAGGCACCCTGAGAAAAAAAAATGTATACATATATGTTACAACATCCTTTAGGTCATTTTTCATATTCATCTCTCTTTACAATCTGAGTAATTATACAGATCATGGTCTTTAAACATAGGTTGCTGTTCAAGCCCTAAGCAATGCACAGCCAACAGGTCAGTGAGTGGAAAAACATAGCCCCTACTTCTCTGATGCTTTAACTTCAGCATAGCGCCAAGATCAAATCCCTTTGGGTAATCTTTGGAGGCTGAGATAAGACCTGCCGAGAAACACCTATTATCACTGGCCTACCTCTGTCTGACTATCAGCGTCCCCCAGGTTCTACTCCAACACCTTGCAGTCCTGCTCATCTACTATCACTAGGAGTTTGGTAATGATAAACAGTTTGACAACCTCTCTACTCGGAGATAACAGCTGTCGGGACTGCGGATGAAAACATTGCCAGGAGCCATGATGAGCATCAAGATAAAGACTCGCCAACAGGACTCTGGTGGGAATTTAAGGAATATATAGATGTGGGAAGGTGAGGGTGGTTTCCGATGAACCTCAAGATTTGCAGGATGGAAAATAGACATATAATGGAGAATCAAAGTGATGCTTCAATCTACCGAGACCAGTACAATTTAACCTCATTTTCCATAGCTTTCTTTTCTGCTCCCTGGAGATGGCTTTTCTATCACCACTTCCCATCTTAATGCTCAGATTTATATTTCCTGCCTTGAAAATGTCATTTTTCTTATTTCTTATTAATATGAATTAAAATAGAGTGAAAGGCTAAGGTTACAGTGGCTTTAAAAAGCTACATGCACTAATCATCATTCAACACAAACCAGAGAATCTGTTCAACAAGAGATGAACAGAATCGTGTTGAAGGTATGTGACCTAATAGTTGTTTTTTAAGATTTACATTTTGCTGTACTTGATGTCATTTGGTTTTTCTAAATTAATATGTGTATCTGAAGCCACTGCACAGCAGAAATGCCTTCTATATAATAATAATAATAGCAACATTGAAATCATTAGGGAGTAAGAGCTGTGGCTGAACCGCAGCTAACATGTGATGTGGAAAACTTCCTAAAAACTTTATTAAATTAATCCAAATAACATCGATCAACTAAAGTTGATTGAGGTTATTCACAGGAATATGCCTGTGAAAAGGTTTTTCACAGGCATATTCCTGGATGATAAGACTATGGTCAAACCCCACAGAGCAGATGTCTGTGTGTAACACATCAGAAGGATATCCTTCAAGCAAAAGCATATTTTTGAATCATACAGTCAACCTCATTCATTGCTGTCACTTCTTTCATTAATCTCTCTTACTCTTCTCCAAGCCGTAGTTATTTTCAGAGAGCACTGCAGTAGAAATCACCCTGACAAAACTCTCCATGTTGATTTATGATGTACAATTACTTATTTATTGGCTAATCATAGTAGGCTGCTGAGGGCAGGTTAGAGTACTATTTGAGAAGACAGGAGGCCAAGTCATGGAGAGATTGATGGGAGAGGAGTTGCATTATGGCCTCATAGGAGTTTTTTTAGGGAGCAGACCAATGGAAAATTGTGCATAATCATGTTCATATTTGATACTAGATTGAAAAAGAACAGATACATGTACAATGTAATCAGTGGCTGGCACTGATTATAACACAGCAAGAGGAAAATTAGTTTTAGTTGAAATATGTTTAAAAGAACTCCACAGTCAGAGAAATTTAAGAAAAAATTATCTGAGAGCAGTTTCAGAACAGTGCATTGATAAGGACCTAAGTCCTAGCAGGTGTTTCTCACGGTAGAGCTGCAGGGCTTATTTAAGACAGATTCATCTCACTATCGCAAGTTTCCACTCTAGAGGACGGTTCCAATGAATAGCAACAGAGCAGATGATGATCACTCTGTTGCTGCTTTATCTCAGTCCCTTCACATCTGCTTAATATGCATGGCAGTACATGTACAATACATGCCCAGCAACATTTACCTACAGTTTCATGTCTATAAAGCACCCCAGAACTGGAAACTGTTTTGAAATGCAACCAGTGAATAATTCATGCATATTTAAAGAAAAGTCAAATAGGTTATGAATGACGATGTAAATAATCAAAAAATTAGGCTAAAGGAAAGCAGGGTGTGAAATCAAGATGGATACAACCAAAGAAACCAGCAGGTACTGACAAAAACCCAGCCAAATACAAAGGATAAAAAAATAAAAAACAGGAAAAAGCCAGCATCAACACACAATTCTACTATTGCATTAGAAAAAAGTAGCAGAACAGTTTGATTAAAAAAACAAAAAAAACAAATGACCTAGATGGCAAGTCCCTAAAAGCAGTGATGAACAACAAAGGTAAATTAACTTTGCATTTCTAATAATAAAAATAGCTGTAAAATTGATTAAAAAAAAAAAACAATCAAATAAGAAAATCAAAACACAACCATCACTGGATCATGACAGAGTTCGGCTACAGTTTTTGCCTTTTTGCCTTAACCTAGAACTCACAGTTTGTTGGGAGCTGGAGAAAATCCCATCTTTCTCCAGCAGAGTCCGCCGTGGATCCTCTGAGGGAGCCTCCTGCACAGGTGCAGGTCATCAAGATCATCAGAGGATCCACTACATAAGCTGTCTTCAGACCTTGCCTCAACGCCGCAGTGTTGTTCCAGTTGGTCAGCGCTAAAGCCTTGATCTCAGTGATTATCTCCATGACTCTAATCCCTAGTTGGATTCTAACTTCTGTTTCTGTGCCTCTAGGAAACTCGTGCTTCCCCCGTGAAAGCTCTGGAAGAGCTAACCTGCCGAGCCGACCCTCAGAGCCAAACCCTGAAGATCCTCAGACAACCTCCAAACAGCTCTGGGCTAGAGCTGGGAAACCAATGCCAAGGTCTGCTCAAACTAGACGTAAGACGCTGAAGCAGCTAACGGACTCTGCTACTAAATCCTTCTCCAGAACCAACAGTGACTCTCCCAAAGAGAACCTCAAGAACCCTCAAGGTACTATCTGTGCTTCATTGGAAACCAAACCCATCAACAGTCCTTAACTGTGCTGTCTCTCACGCAGACTCCGGTGAAACCAGAATCCAGGCCCGGACCAGCCTTCTGCATATTCAGTGTGATTGTGCAAATAAACTTGTTAAACTTTTCATCCTGTGTCCGTCAGTGGTGTTCTGCATCTTTGGGTCTCCATTAGAGAACCGATCATGACACAGTTAATGTTGACACTATACTTTAGTTTGAATCAACTGGCTAAAATTTAACTCGAATTAGTTAGACTTTAGTCATCTCTATTACCTAAAGTTACCTAAATCTTTCTCAATTTAGACTCTGCAATAGAATTAATTGAAAGGTGCTTCTTGGACCCTCTTACATCTTCAAGTAAAGGGATTTCCTTTCAGCAAAGGGAATTTTCTCCCTAAAGAAACTAGTGTAGATTTCTTTGGATCATGAGCATTTGATTGAAGAGATCTCTGAGCAGAGAATGCTGCATGGAGTAGGAAACAGCAAAACAAAATATGCCCTAATTTTATCATGAGTATATTGGGTCCCTGGCTACAAGAAACACATATGAATATAACAATTAACAATCCCGGTTTTTGGTAAACTGAGTGATTTTTTTCAGCCTTATGCTCAGCAAGCTGCTCTGCAAAGTTTCACACGCTCAGCCACTTCATGAATCATACGCCCAAACCCACACTCAGCGAGTCATTTCGCTAATCTAACATATCTCTAAAATAACAATCACAGCAAAATAACTGCACAGGCTGCTGCTCCCTATTAGTCTGTTATGTGGCCAGCTCTGTGCCCTGTGCTCAGTTACAGACAGCTTTCAGTGTAATGAAGAGAGAGGTCACTGCACCACAGTGAAGAAAGTTCAGAGCCATATTATCGCTAAAGGCCTACAAAATGTAGAATGAACTTACTAATATAAATTAAGCATTCAACAAATCACATTACAACATCTTCAGCATGAGCAAAAAGTAAGTTTATTTACAATTAAGATGAAAATGTATGAAAGGATATATCTTGAGAGAGAGTTAAATAAAATTGTTTGATAAACATCATGCAAGTTTAAACAGACGTGTTGCCTGAACGTAAGAGTGGCCTTAACTCATGTTTGAGCAGGATGTTGTGGGTGATCTACTGTAAAGGAATTCAGCAAAAAACACAATTTATAGCCATTTGTGTTGTTGAAGTATACAAACCCAATTTTATTATAAACATTAGTTTAATTTTGAATTGTAATCTCTTCCAAAACATGGAAGTTGTCGCATGCAGGCGCTCCCCCAGGGTCAGAGTGGATTTCTTACTCAAGCGACAACATCTAAGTATCTTTGTGTGTTGTGTGTGAGCAATGCAAGAATAGAGCAGATGATGAATAGATGGATCTTGACCTTTTTTGCAATAATGAGAGTGTGACAAAACACAAAGCTCTTGATTTACTGGTTGATCTGCATTGTGGCCCGTAGGCTACCTATCGTTATGAATTATGGATTATGGCTGAAAGAAGCCCATAAGTGACTGAAATGTGTTCTCTGCAATGGTTCAAGGGACACCGGATGAAAAGTTTCTTAATTTCAGAGGAGCTTAAAGTAGTCGCTGCTCTTCCACAATGAAATGATTCAGGTTCGGCAGTTCATAACCATTGTGAACCAACCAAGCTCCAATAGGAGAAATTTAAGAAATGTTCACTATCAGGTCAAGAAGGTGGTTATGCACAAGACAAACTAAAAGATAAATGAAGCAACAAACATATTTAGTATTTTTTACATATAAATATGTACAGAACGATTCATGTAGGGAATTAGTTTTTTCCTTAAAAAGCTTAAAGATATAACATTCAAAGCTAAAGAATAAGCAAAGGAGGAAGTAATAGAGATATACACATATAACACATATATATTGGAGCTATAGACAAAAAAAAAACAGGACAAGGTTAATGCCAAATAAATGTGAAGTTGCATAGTTGTTTATTTTATTTTAGCTTTTATCACCGAGAGAGACAAAGCGGACTTATCAAAGGTGCTAAATTGAAATCTTTTCAAGCGTGTAGTCGAAGGAGCACTGATGACCAAACTATCACAAACTCTCTCTGTATTCCGGCCAAAGAGAACTGTTCTGCGTGGACAGTTTTTCATACTGTACAGAGAGGGGGAAAGAGAGCTGCATACTCAGAGATAACTCGAACATTAAAATGCATAAGCAATTAAATGCAAGCCACAACAGTTCTTATGACGAGCCAACCTGACAGCAGGACTCTGATTATTTTAATTAGACCAATATGGCTGAGTCATCCGTGAATATAACTGAGGGGCAAAAGGAGGAAGATTTTCTTTTTTTAACTTCAGTGAGAGGCAACTAGTGCTTTGCAGAATTTATGCCTTAATGCGAAAGGGCGAAGCACTTATGCAAATGTGTTTAGAGAGACAAACTGTGCTGATGACTTACTTTTCTAACTTCTGTGTTTCATTTAATAGCTCCAACTTATTCTAATTGTAAATGTACGTAATTTAAATGTGTGTATTAAGCTGGTTCCTGCAGGAGATGAAAATTGCATTAATCTGCATGCTAAATTACTTTGTCTGAGTCCAACACAGGGAGTTGAGTTGTAAGGGATTACAACAAGGCATTAATATTGAGATCAATAGGAAAGTGAAACAATGTCATGTTCTTCGCTGCCCCTAAAAATGTAAAACAAACCAATTATCATAATATGATTTCACAAGCTAAATAAATGAATAAGCCCCAGGCAGTGTCCCCTGGGTGTTTCCTTACAGACAAAATCATCTTTGTGGACTGTCTTGGTTGACTCAAGTGTTTATTAATTGCAATATCTTTGTGCAACTAATGCAGTTGTGTTTCTTAAGGGAAGAAAATGAAAACAAGACAGTTCCAGTGGTACAAAATCTGCAACACAAAGGATAAACACTGTTTATCACCTTTTCTCTTAATATCCAATCAAAGGCTGCATGTTTACAGAGGATAAAAATAATGTAGAACTGATTTGTGCAAAACTAAAAAACAACCCTTAATAGGACAAATCCTCAAAAACTTGATTATATGACCCTGAAAAAGTAAATTATTAGTCAAACATAAACCATAGCAACCATATCAAATTACAGCTTAATAAATACATACAAACCAATGTCAATTTTTACCTCATTGTCTAAAATCTCATTTTAAATTCACTTACACTCAATACTACTATTGCTGTGCAGACACTAACTGTCTTCCAAGTAATTTCTCTTTTTTTTCCAATTACTATGGTAAATTGAAATATTAACATAGTTGTGGAAAGCTAACTTTATAGTAAAGTATTTATAAAACATGATAACTATCAAGAAAACTTCATTATCATATTTATTATTTTCTAGTGGTTATTTACTAAATCAACCCATACAGTTTGTGCCAAACAATTGCATGAAGTTATAACTGTTTCTGGTGGAAATGTATATATATATGCCATTCATATCCAGAGTCATTGCATGTAAACTTTAAACTAAAATTATATTATGTTTTGTATTTATTGTATTTTTTCCAATTAAGTTTTACGGAAACAACAGTTTTACTGAAAAGCTAATTCTTTTATTTTTAAGAAGAAAATACAAAGCTTGAACTGAAACTGAATGATCAACAGCTTTTGCATAACTTAAAAAGCTTTTGACCAGACTGAAGACGTTCTGCAGGTTTATTTTGAGGCTATACACTAGAATCTACTGTGCCACTAGAACAGTGAGATTCGATTCCCCAACAATAAACCCTAGATCACTGGTGATCTAAAGAAACTGCTAAACAAGAAAAAAAGAGCCTTCAGGAAAGGAGACAAGGAAATATTGAGGGGTATACAGAAGCAACTTAAGGTCAAATTAGGAGAAAGCAAGAAGGTATACTGGCAGACACTAGAAAGCAAGCTCCAGCAAAGCAATATCAGAGTGTTTAAGTGATGAAAAGATCACAGATTTTAAGAGCAGACTAAAGTCTGGAACTAATTAATTGGACAAATTCTTGAAGTTCGGTTCAGGAATGAGTTTACTATCCTCTTTTCCTGCTCACAGTCAAACAGAGTTTTCAACTTTTCCTTGAGCTAAGTGTTTTGGGCACAACGTAAACATTTGCGAAGCCATCACAGAAGGGCTTGACATTACCACAGTTCAGGTTAACAATCAGGCATCAAATGACTGGCAACCAACTCCCTTTATGCTACTGTAGCTCATCATAGGAAGCAAGAGCATGATTAGACACACCTGCAGATGATGAGCTCCTTTATACCAACAGCAGTGTCCTGCATACCCTTGGTTGGACCACAAACACGGAAGGAGAGAAACAGCAACACAAAGACAACAGTCCCATACCTTGACACAACAGGGTCCGTTTCACCAAGCAACTAAATTTTCTACACCTGAAATCAGGGAAACATTCTCCTCAGAGCTAACCTGGTAATGGACAGTTTTTCTTCCATAAACTAGCTGTGTCCTCTGTTTCCGCTTTCCTTACAGCCAATCACGTTTTATTTCCTAATTTCGTCTTATTCTTGTCATAGTTTTGGGTATTAAAAAAAAAAACAGAAATCATTGACTAGGTCCGTTTGACACATTAGGTTTTAAAAACAAATATTGCATGGCAGTTTGATGAGTATCATGTTAAAGATTGTAATTTCTTCCACTGATAATTCAATTATTATTATTATATGGAGATGACTCTACAACTCAGTTGACAGAATATAAAATTTATTTGTTCTTGGTTTAGTTATTTTGACCGACATGTGGATCATTTTATTTATTGTTTTACAGTACAGGAAGAACTACTGAAATTATTTTCAGATTAAACATATATAGAGTACTAAATTCCATGGTGCGAATAAGGAACTACCTTAGGGTTAGGATTCACTCAGTGATGACAACCTACTGAGCCTACTGGTCCAATCTGAGGCCATTGAATGGGACTGATAACTATAAATAATGACCATTTATTGGGATGATAACATCCGAGGCACCTGCAGACAGCTACTTAGCATTTATGGTGTAATGTAAGACAGAATCAAACTTAGAACCAATGACATGATGAACAGGTCCTATTTATTAGAATGTTTTTATTCTTCATCCACACCTGCTGCCAGAGGATTTCACCTAAATAGATACATTGATCCACTACCATTCAAGAAATAAATTTGTAATGTTATCACAGTTACAACAGGCTAGCAAAGAGTTATGATATGTATTAGCTTTACCGAAAATCCATCAATCCATCCATCTTCATCATACAATAGACTTAAGGTGAGCTCAGAGGTCTGTTCCAAGAAGGTGGTTTAACAAACTCCGATTCAAATCTGCAGCTCTACAGGTGCTGGTCATAAAATTAGAATATCATGAAAAAGTAGATTGATTTCAGTAATTCCATTTAAAAAGTGAAACTTGTATATTATATTCATACATTACATACAAACTCATATATTTCAGATGTTTATTTTGTTTAATTTTGATGATTACAAATGACAACAAATGAAAATCTCAAATTCATCATATCAGAAAATTAGAATATTGTGAAAAGGTTCAAAATTGATGGCCCCTGGTGCCACACTCTAATCAGCTAATTAACTCAAACCACCTGCAAAAGCCTTTAAATGGTCTTTCAGTCTAGTTCTATAGGCTACACAATCATGGGGAAGACTGCTGACTTGACAGTTGTCCAAAAGACGACCATCGACACCTTGCACAAGGAGGGCAAGACACAAAAGGTCATCGCTAAAGAGGCTGGCTGTTCACAGAGCTCAGTGTCCAAGCACATTAATAGAGAGGCGAAGGGAAGGAAAAGATGTGGTCGAAAAAAGTGTACAAGCAAGAGAGATAACCGCACCCTGGAGAGGATTGTGAAACAAAACCCATTCAAAAATGTGGGGGAGATTCACAAAGAGTGGACTGCAGCTGGAGTGAGTGCTTCAAGAACCACCACACACAGACGTATGAAAGACATGGGTTTCTGCTGTCGCATTCCTTGTGTCAAGCCACTCTTGAACCACAGACAGCGTCAGAAGCGTCTTAAGAGAAACAGGACTGGACTGCTGGTGAGTGGTCCAAAGTCATGTTCTCTGATGAAAGTAAATTTTGCATTTCCTTTGGAAATCAAGGTCCCAGAGTCTGGAGGAAAAGAAGAGAGGCACTTCATCCACGTTGCTTGAAGTCCAGTGTAAAGTTTCCACAGTCAGTGATGGTTTGGGGTGCCATGTCATCTGCTGGTGTTGGTCCATTGTGTTTTCTGAGGTCCAGGGTCAACGCAGCCACATACCAGGAAGTTTTAGAGCACTTCATGCTTCCTGCAGCTGACCAACTTTTTGGAGATGCAGATTTCATTTTCCAACAGGACTTGGCACCTGCACACAGTGCCAAAGCTACCAGTACCTGGTTGAAGGACCATGGTATCCCTGTTCTTAATTGGCCAGCAAACTCTCCTGACCTTAACCCCATAGAAAATCTATGGGGTATTGTGAAGAACAAGATGCAATACACCAGACCCAACAATTCAGAAGAGCTAAACTATTAGAGCAACCTGGGCTATCATAACACCTGAGCAGTGCCACAGACTGATCGACTCCATGCCACGCCGCATTGCTGCAGTAATACAGGCCAAAGGAGGCCCAACTAAATACTGAGTGCTGTACATGCTCATACTTTTCATGTTCATACTTTTCAGTTGGCCAACATTTCTATAAATCCTTTGTTTTTATTGGTCTTCAGTAATATTCTAATTTTCTGATATGATGAATTTGAGATTTTCCTTTGTTGTCATTTGTAATCATCAAAATTAAACAAAATAAACATCTGAAATATATGAGTTTGTATGTAATGTATGAATATAATATACAAGTTTCACTTTTTAAATGGAATTACTGAAATCAATCTACTTTTTCATGATATTCTAATTTTATGACCAGCACCTGTAAATTGATCAAAGGAGAAGATTGCTGCTCGAGTTGATGCATAGATTTATATGAAGTGGGCTATGGCAGAACATTTTTACATTTATTAAAAGCACTCTCTATGTTTTTCCATTTGTAGATCACTAAATTAAGATTCTTTCTGATCAAAATCACACTCCTAGACCAAACAGTAATAATATATTATTACAGTTCTAAATTACATATTCTAAATGATATTTTCTAAATTACATTTTTGCAGCAGAAACTGAATTTTAGAAAGTAAAAAAAAAAAACAAAAACAAAAAAGCTATACTAGCTAGAGTTAAGTTTTATATATCTAGAAATGTTTACACATTTTAAGTGGCCGTTCTGACATTTATCAGCTTGACAGAATATTTATTTATGAAATATGAAATACATTGCTTCATAGTCAAAATAATACAAATGCTGACCAGTCAAAAATTTGGAATATGGAGATCTAAAATTAATTTCAAGACATACAGAATGTTTACTCTAGATGAGAAGAATGTCATTTTGTTTGAAACTGTCATTTCAACAAGGAAAAAAAAGAAGTTTGGTTGGTAATGGAGACTTTTCTGGAACCGATTCAGTTTACTTTAAGCAATGAGGGGTTTTCATCAAATGCAGAATAATATTCAATAAAATACTGAGTATTCAGAACTAGTGTAATCCTGACCACTACAGAAGATCCAATTTATCCAAAGCCATCATCATCTACAAGTCTTTGATAATATGAGCTGCAACAATATTTTATTTCTCTTTTGTATGATTAAGATTTTCGTAATTGTTGCATTTAATTAGGTTTGCCTTTGAAAACAGCTGCTTACAGTGTTTATCTCCGTTTTGTAAGAAGACAAGTAGTTTAGTGAAATATATTTTTTTGGAGTTCATTAAAGCACCATCTGCCTACCAAAGCAGCTCATGATGAAAAAAAATAGTTCTCCAAGGAAAGGATAAAAATGGGTAATAAAAATTCACAGAAATATTCCATAATCTTGCAACCGCAGTATCTGATGAGGTGTAATTTTGTGTGCTGAAAAGCTTACTGCAGAGATTCCCACTTGAGCAGTCAGACTTCAGTAAATGGAGCATCCAGGCAGAAAAGGGCACTGCCACTATCATCTCCTAGTAGCAAAATCATACATACGAAAATGCAGAGACTGTAAGAAGATGGAGAGTCAAACTAAGCAATCACAGCCAAATTTATATAAATGATAGTAGGGAAAGGCAAGCTGGAATCAGATTCATCAGGCACACAACACAAAAAACAACTGCTTCCATTGCTCTAACAGGCTTAAAAAAATACATCAAAAACTGAGTTTTAATTATGAGAATTTCTGTATGACATTTCTCATCCCATTTCCTGCATTTGCACTGCTCTGTTCTTTTCTTCTGTAATCTTTCCATTAAAATGCCTTTAGTTAATCCAACACGCCCTCCTCGCAGAAACTGATGATGTAAAGGAGTGGGACATAAAAATAGCAAACAGAGTGAGAATTATATGGATTAAGGCTAAATCAAGCATGCATTTATGTTTTCACACACAGTAGTATTTAAATGAACATTTTATAAGAATAATCACTGTATGTTAATCAGGGTGGATTTGCATCACAAGACCAGTTGCTACGTTGAGAAGAAAATAGTATAATAATTCTTGAATTCCCCGTTTCTCTCATATGTTTACTCTTATTGCTACATAAAGAACAAAGTGGTGCCTTTAGCTGCTTTGCATGATAAAAAAAATAACAAGGACTTTCCTCTGACGTCTCAATAATGCCCTTCTATTCAGTCCAAAATGTTTGATGATTTCTAACAAAAGTAGAAAAGGTAATACTTATTTTTTGTGTGTTTTTCAGTCAATAGTGTTTAAAGCTATTTCAGAGAATTAAAGCCCAGGGTTTGATTGCTTCTGCAGTCAGCAAGCCTTTGTGCTGTTTCACAATACACATGAAAGCTTCATTTTAAAAGCAAAATCCTAGTTTAAAATAATTGCAACACCATTAAAGGTGTCCGCATTGCAAAGTCATAGAGGTAGCTAATTAGACTACGGAACTACTAAACAAGAACAAACCACACAGAAAGGAGTATTCATCGCACAAAAGCATAATTACACAGTTTGAATCTACCTGCTAAAGACTCAAGCTCTTTTTGAAGTTTATGATAATGTCTGTGCAGACCTGCTATCAGGCATTGCTTGCTATGTTTTTAAACTAAACTATATATCAAAATCCAAAGTATACCCGAGTCTGTTCACCAAAATAAAATAATTCTTTAGCATAACCACAAATAATTTCAGGTCCTGCTGACAACTAAATCATGATATATGGGATTTGTTACCAAATAAAGAGCTGTTCTCAATAACAAAGAGGTGTTTGAAAAGAAAAAGATATATAAAAATCTATTTAAAAGAAAATCATGTTTTCCTAAAAGATGTATCTGGTTCATTAAAGTCGCAGAAGAATAGAAGAAAGCAAGAATTAAAAAGATTATAAGAGGGTTAACAGGACAGCAGACACATTACATTTTGTCAAACTCTTTGCTCTTTGTGAATTGAAGAAATAAAAAAAGACATTTAAGAGTTATAATAATTTTTTAATCTGTTCCCCAAAAGTAATCAATTTTGTCAAGTAAAATATTTCACTATGACAGGAAACCATATTCCAGAAAACTGTAAAAGTGCGGAAAGCCTGAGTTCCTTTAAATCAAGACTAAAAACACATAGGATTACCTTCGACTGTTCTAGTTAAACAGTTCAACTAAAACATCATTAGTTCAACTTTTTTATTTTATTTAGTCCAACTGTTTTTAATATTCCTTTTTGTTTCTGCATTTTTTATTTTGTTTTTTTCCCTACTTGCTTTGATTCTGTTTTCCTATATGTTAATCATGTAAACACTTTGCATTGTCTTTGTAGTGAATTGTGCTACGGTATACAAATAAATTTGCCTTGCCATATATAGCGATTCTGGTGATGAAAACAGAAATATTCGGGTGGTTTTTCTCTCTAGGAAAACTACATTATACTAGGGTAAGGTCAACCTTTTCCAGCTTCATAGATTTTTGAAGTATGTAAAACAGTGTGATAAACATATTTTTTTTTTGGTTCAACTCAAGACCCCTTAGGGTGATAAAAACAGTTGTGCTTTCAGCCTCAACCTTGCAGCTCTCATTGTTTGGCAACCACCTCACAAAAATGAGGATATTTACTGCTGGCCAAAACAACATTGGACACCTCCTGCTGTCAGGATCTCTACCAGTTTTTGATAATGTGATAGCATTTGTGAGGAAAATCATAGCTGGCATAGATTTGCCACCTTTAGCACAAATTTAATGAGTCTGCGATGTCCTGAATAGGATTTTAATGGAGGGATTAAAATCATGCAGCTTTTACATGACCAAATTAGATTGTAAATACATAAATCCTTAACCAAACACCATGAAAATCATTTTCATAATATATATTCTGAAATAAAGTTTTATTTCTTTTGTAGCCCATGGATTAAAATGACACAAAAAAACATCTACAGAGATAGAAAAATAGTTTAGCATGTTTATGATGAAGTATACATTTTGTATTTATACATTTCTTACTTCCAAGATGATAAAAAGGTAAGAAACATGCAAAGACATAAATATTTGAAAATATGCTTTCTATTACTAATATTTATGTTCTATCACAAATGACAAAACAACAATTCTTCATCTCATATATTAGTGTTGACTGACTGATGGTGCAACAACCTTAAGCAATCTTAAAGGCTGTTTTTAAGTCGTGGACCAGATGTTTCCATGCTTTTGGCCTTCAGAGACATTGCCAATGAAAGAGAGGTTTAAATTTCTTTGCAGCAGACCAAAGATAGAAAGGCACAAAGCATTTAAATCCCATTTAAGCTCAACAGGGACTTCAGTGGCTTTGATAACAGGTATCATCTTTACTTCCATGCTCTTGTGAACTCCATGCTACAGAAGATAACATGGACAACAGCAAAACATGTGCTCAAGAGAAGAAAAGGCTAAGATAAAGGTAAGAAAAATAAATGCTGCTGCCCTTTTACACAAGTGTCTCCACTCCTGTCCTGCACACTTGAAATAATGCTTCCAGTGAAATGCTATAAAGTCCACTTCAAACCGAAAGCTGAATAGCTAAAAAGTGGTCAATTAGTGGTTTTATCTTGATGAGTCAAACAATACAAAGACAAGGTTGTACTAAATGTGGGAAAAAAAATAACGTTTTAGGAACTTTTGGCTTCCTGTTAACAGAAAACCACTCAGAGGACAAGAATTCCCCCTCCACAGTGCCTGTCAATCTCCTATGTGAGCATGTCAGTCCTGGACATCTCCTTGCATCCACCGCACACAAACAACTCCACAAGACAATGCAGGTGAAAGAAAGCACAGAGAAACTGTCTGTCACTCAACAGGGGAGACTGACAGAGATGTGGGCTCTTTTATATTGGCCAAGCACCGTCTAAAATTGAGGTGAACACCTTTCATCTGCCGAAAGAGGTGTGTAGTGATCTGGATCAGCACACGGTTTCCATAAAAATGTGTGAACTCTAAACACACCAGACTAAAACGGTCTGAGCTGCAGAAACAGATGATCCATTATGAAGATGTCATCACATGTGCTGAAGGACCATTTGTTTACATGATGAAGGATCAATGTGTGCATGAACAAAGAGTCCACCAACACTTTCATTTTTACACAAACATACAGATCAAGTAAGAGCTTTATTCTGATGGCAGATTAGTAATTAAAGAGTAAGATAAAACAAAATCCAACAAAAGAAGAAAAATTACAGGATTATTTAGCTGATGTTATCTAAACAATAATAATTATTAATTTTAACACAGCACAAAACTTACATACAAGTCATACAGAAGAGAAGATGCTTCTGGAAACTCACTCTTACACCCCCTTCCTGGACATTTAATTCCTACATACACCGGTCTGTGAAAGATTGTTTAGTCGTCTGCAGCATGTCTGCCTTAATGCTTTGGAAACAATACAGCTGTCACTCAGATATGGAAATATTAGTAGTTATATCATCACTGCATAGAGGTCCTTAACTGGGAAGGCGTGGAAAGACTGAAATTGAAAGTAAAACTTAAGGCATCCCTTTGATTAATCTGGATAATAAATCTCTCCCCTTTTAGGGGCACTCATAGAGCTTTTCAACATTTGATATAAACATATGAATAAATAAAAACAGACACATCATGATAAAGTAACTGATCCATGATGTAGCAGAAAATCACAGACTCCACCCTGATGACATTAGAGCAAACAAACTTTCATGAAAGAGGAGCATCAAAACTGAAACTATACAACATAACAGAACTTGATGTTCCAAAAAATCCCCTAAATTTCCTCACTCTTAGACCCACAAAACAGGTTTCATTCAAATCACCCCCATAGATGACAATCTAGGAAACAATTGGTCTGCAGATGTCCCAGGGAGATTGGCAGATCTAAAACATTTTACTTTAATGCTGCTTTGGTTGTGCTTGTCTGACTTTAATGTTTTTTTGTATTTCTACACATCATTTGACTTAATGGATCTCCTCAACTCAATGATACTTTCTTTTAAAGTAAGACATGTTTTTGCCTGTATCGTAGATACATTATGTTACCCTTTTTTTGCTTTATAAGAAAAAAAACATCTATACATCTATAAATGACTTGGGGAATAAAAAAGAGTTATGTGAGGCATTTCAGGATATTATATATCGTGCTTTATCTTAGATGTAATACTTTACCATCATCACAATTTCACACATGGCAACCTATTCAGCAGATTTTGAGGAAACACTTTTTAAGCCTGTTTTATAACCCTGTTTTTTGTTTTTTATATGTAGCAACTATCTTATTCTTGAATGTTTTCCTTGTGTTTCTGGGTGCCTAGCAACATAGAAAGTTTCGACAGTCTTCGTAGCAGAAAGTAGATACTGCACCACCTTGAAGTCCAGAACACTCTGACAGCATAATGGATGCAAAACTGGAAAGAAAATGTAAAGGAGTAGAGGCGGAATGATCTTTATATAGTCAGGTAGGGAACCTAAGGCTGTAAATGAGATATGAGATGAAAGCAATGGTTTCCTCTAACATGCTCCCATAATAGCTGTTGTGTTGTTTTCAGTAACAGGAAGATACTCTTTCAGAACAAAGACAACCTCAAATGAAGTGAGTCTTAAAAGTTATATGATCTTCCTGCACGCAGATTTACACTTAGATTACCTAATGTTGTGTTACAATCCTCTCTTTGTCTTTTTTTCATCCATTTCAAAACTCATTTTTTACTGTATCTCTGCTGTTGAGTCAATATCCTTCTACTAAATTTGATAGGGCATCTTTATAGATGACTTTTCTCAAATGAAGCAAAAACCCAAATCTTACTTTGTGAATCAACAATTTCGCCTTCGGCTCAAAGCTCAAATTGCTTTAGTAATATTTTGCAAGTCAATAACGGATTCATAAGAAAATGTGCCCACCGTGTAGCTGAAATGACAGCACAGGCACTGCTGTGAAAGCTAAAAATGTGTCTGAAGTCATGTGATAAAGGATGATATTTCTGTAAAATGTTGCAATTCCAATCATCTATCTTTATTGTATTCACTTGTCCTTCTAAGAGGCATTTATTTGTCGATTCATGTCAATTAAACATTCAAAAATACTTCTTTAAGTGAGAAAAGAAGTTGATATCCTGTAAGGTTACTGTATAATGCATTCACAATCACAAAAGAGCTTTAGTATGGTCAGAAATGGAAATCTAGTCAGAAATAAAGTATGGTCAGAAATGGAAATTTAGATGCATCTGGGTTATAATGTGGGTCATACCTGGAATATAATGGATTGTTCAGTTGACTGAGGTGCCAATTATAATTAAATATAAATTATAATTAAATTTTATCAAAATGCATTCATAAGTTTCAACTTATCTTGTTCATAGACAGACATAAGGAGGTAAAAAATATTTAAAAAAAATATTAATGAGAAAGACATTAAACATCATGTAATATTCACTGAAGGCAACCAATTCTGAATTCCTGCTCATTCCGTCTGAGAAAAAGTTACTCTTAAACTTAGAGAAAGTTTACACTGTGGGTCAAATAAATGTGCTTCTTTTGTCATCTACATAATCCGTGTCTTTTAAAATCATCTCTCATCAAAGACCATGAGCCCTCTCCTCAGGCTCCATGTTTTTATTTTTTTATTTTAAAGAAAGACATTGGTATACAGGTGGATTTATTGAATAAGTAAAAGGTAAGATCCTAAAAAACACATTTATTAAGTTTTGTTTTGGTAGAGGACCTAAAAAACATTGGAAGTTGAGCAGAGAGTGCGGTGATTAAAATCACCAGTTATGACACAAATGCATAATGCATTTAGCTGTTGAATACTAGTGAACTATTTGGGTAAATGATATAAACAAAATCTGCCTACAGTTTAATATCTGGGCAGAAAAGACAAAACTTCAAACTAAAACAGACTTGTGCTCAGTACTCGAGTTGAGGGGGGGTTGAGGGGGGATGGCATCCCCCTCCTTAAAAAAAATCTTAAAAATCATCCCTATCTTAAATGACCAACCCCCCTATACCATCCCTTGTGACATTTTATTACTGAATGTGTACCCTTTATTACTGAATATGTTGCCCTTTCAACATTTGACAGGCTGTGAGCTTACGAGTAGCCTGAGCAAAATAAATAAAATCAAAGAAGTGGCCACCCTTTGCTATGAAGCTGATCCCAGTGGGACAATATTAATCAGGCTATGAATGCTTCCAAAAAAAAAAAATTCTACAATCCCCCCATTTTTTTTTTTTTTTTTTTTTACAACTAGACTTCAGACTTCACAGCCGACCCACCTCACTTGGGTCTTCCTTAAATCTCTGTCCAATAATATGGTCAGAAAGCCTGGCAGACCAACATTAGAGTTGGTGAATGATTCAAAAGTTATGCTTCAGTAAAATACATAAAAATGCTTTCCCAATATTCTGGCTGGGTCTTTGCTCTGGCTTGTATCCTATAGATCTCACATTGCCAAAAATGAATGAGGGAAGAGATGGGATTCCCTCCACCTCTATCACTCTGATCACTGCTCCTGCGCTGCATCGCCGATGCCTGAATTTAGACTCAACTGGGACTTGCGGAGGTAGATGGGTAGATGAAGTATTATCTTACCTTTTAACAAGTTATTGAGCTGCTAACAAATGTAAAAATACAGCTTGATTTGGTTAAGCATCATACAAATATCTATCCATCCATCCATCCATCCATTTTCTTTAGAGGCTTGATCCCAAGTGGGGTCGCGAGGGTTGCTGGTGCCTATCTCCAGCTGTCTACGGGCAAGAGGCGGGGTACACCCTGGATAGGTCGCCAATCCATTGCAGCGCCATACAAATATCCGAAAATGAAAATATATCAGCGATAATCCTTTCAGCTGCATAGTATCTAACACCACAAAAACAATCATAAAAAAGAGACTTTGATTCTCAAATGAAGAAACTTCAGTTCTTTAAAAAAAATACCACAATCAAACTAGTAGAGCTACACCAACATGCAACCAGGTGTAGCACAATTCAAGAATTTTCTCTTTCATAAGCCTCGTTTCTTTCTACTGTCATCTTTCCAGCCCTTTACACCGCAAATAAAGAAACTATTTTCATTTGCAATTTATGAAAATAGTAAGTACAACATTTTCAATATTCTGATGTTCTTCACTGAGCAATTAATGCAAGGGCTAATGTTTATCTCCCCCCATTTTCTCTGCACTTTGCCTTTGTTTCATTAGTTGAGTTCACATTAAACATGATAAGTCCTATTCAGAAAAATAAAAAGTAAACCAATTAGTAAAACACTTGTGATTAATTGCTATGATTTATTTCTCATTAACACTGCACTTTTCACTGAGATGAGAGAACTTTAGTTACTACTATATATAATTGGCACCACTATATGTGTTCATTTCCTTAAAGGAACTTGCACTTTCTTTCAAGGAGTGAAGCTAATTTAGAAGTAAATGCTCTTATTTTGACTAAACTAAAGGACCAGATCATTTTCACACCAAGATGCAAATCCAGTTAGAAGCTTGTAGAGAGGATTCCTATTGTTTTCTATGATGGCTAGGCCATTAAACTTTAACTGCAGCTCCGTTGAAAGGCAGTGTACTCTCTGTCCCTCATCATAACCCTCATGATGCTTAGAGTCAGGCTGCACCTCTTGCTTGGTGAATAAGTTGTTAGCTGTAACATACAATTTGCTCATTCTGAGTCAGCAGGCTTAACTGCTGGCTTCAGCTTGGCTTATGCAACTATGCCTCCATCGGTTTCTTTGTAAGCAGCCTATTGTAAATACACTGGGCTGCCCTAAAATGAGATATGTACCATATTGTGGCCCAGTACTGGGTACTCAGCATAACTCAATCCATAGTAAATAAGGCAGGTGGATAGATTTAACAGCTATTTTAGACTTTTCCAAAATTAATTAATTGCCAATTCTCCCCTGCCTGTGCGCTTAGCCGAGGAATCATAGTGTGGTGTGAGAGCATGACTTTTTTTTTTCTCTTTCTATACTTATTTTCAGGTTAATAAGAGCTGGAAGTGATTACATAGAACACAATAGAAACAAGTCATAAAAAATTGAAAACTAATATTTTGGGGCTTAATGCAACCTTTTTTTAAACACACATGTACTTCTATAAAACATTATTTTTTCCTGAAAACTAAGACTTTCCAGAAAACACGGGATAAATTATGTGCCTGCCTGTCTCCTTTGTCCACCAATCACCTTATCACTGTTTACAGGTTTATGACTTCACCTCATAAGGGCCAGATGAGGTCCAGTGTTCGGCTACATCTATTCACCACAGAAAACCACTTGATTATTCACATGTATTCACTCCAGTATAGCAACGGGATCATGCATAATTCATCTGTGCATATGACGAAGGAGGCAATCAATTCTTGGACAGGATTCAGAGAGAAAGCATTCAATTCCTCGAAAATTATTATCTCTTTGCCTTTTAGTAAAAGTCTAGGTCTATAATCTAATAATTTCCTCAGTGGTTTTTAACTTGACTTACACACTAATGCTACAGCATCAGGAAATCCCTCTTTTTTTTATTCCTTTAATTCCACTGTAAAAGGCTCCAGAAGTTAGATGCAGCACAAAATGTGGGATACTGTGAACACATGTTCAGACTCCATCTGACAGCAGATACATGACTCTTCATGAACACCATCCCCTCTCTATGACAAGAGCTCGTCCTCAACATGGAATGAGAATGTACTTGAATGTACTCGAATATGACCCCTCAAGAGAAGAAGGAAATTGAAGTCATTGTTCCCTCCATGTAGGACATCTCATCTCGTCCCGAGCCTGTAACACCCCTCCGTCCTCTGGGAAAGGGCTCCTCCCCATTCGCTACAGGTCCACCAGGTTTTGGAACACCTTTCTCCCTCTCCCAGGGAGAAATTACTTTCATTACATGACTCCATATGTAATAGAGGTGTTTCATACAATATACATAATTAGGGGGTCCCCGCTCCATCTCGCCATCAGTTTGGGGGACCTCGGCCTGGAAAAGGTGGAAGACCCCTGCATTAGAGTCTAGGGTGGTGCCAGCCAGGCCAGCACACGGACAACCAAGAGATTCCCCTTTTAAAAGCTGTCTTCTTTTACGTACCTCAGTTCTTATTGGAAACGCCCACAAAATGTAAAAAAAAAAAAAAAAACAGAGTTGAAATGTAATTGTGCCGAATTCTTAGGTGTATTCGTCATATGGTCGAATGATTCCTAACATTCAAAATATATTTTCATAATTCCTGCTGAATTCTTCACATTACTACAGATCAAGCAAAATCTCACAGTTTACCTTTAAATATTGAACCTGTGTCATAACTGCATGTCAGGGCGTCACAAATTAGACCAGACAATGACCAAAATTCCAAGACTCTAACCACATATGAAAGGTTTGCATTTCTGAAAGGATTCCTTTCATTTGTGGAAAGTGTAGAATACTAGCAATGCCTGTCCTGCCTGGAATCATTCTAAACTTGTTCTTAAACTTAAATTCAGACTTTTTCTTTAGATTTAAAAACCTATTGTCCAAGTGAGGGTTTAGTTGCTCCATCATTTGCTCCAAGTGATCATGATACAGTTTTGCGTGATAAGTAGGCCTTTCCTGTGAGTACCGTAATTCATCTAAAAAAAGAAGAATCAAAAAAACTTAAAGGCATCTTATAAGCCTTTTGGGTAGGAATGCAGACATGAATTAATGATTAAAAATAGATGAAAGCATGTATTATTTTAATTTCCATTTCACAGAGCTTTATTGAGAAAGGGAAAACAGATCTGCTGGAATGAAGCTGCAGCACAAACCAGCTTAATGTTAGAGCGTTTTGATCATTTTTAACCATTAAATTAAAAATGTAATTAAAATACTTAAAAAACTAATACTCCTTTTCATTTAGGTTGTGTTTGGCTTTTAATAATAAGCCTTTATAATAAGTAACATTAAGCACATATCTAACCTAACATATTTGACAAGAATCACAGAAAAGGTTTTGATTCAAGATTTTTATACTGTCCTAATGTGTGATTATGTACACGGATTGGATCGGATTGTTATTCATTCCATAATATGTATTTATGAACATTGTAACAGTTCTGTCATTTGGTAATGTTAGTAGGCGTATAGCAGACACAGGTCAGAATCTTATGATGATATTTTTTCACCCTCTGTCAGTTGAGAGCGATAAGCCTCAGGCTAACAGAGCCATCCCTGTCGCCTCATCGATGTAAAAACTACAAAACCAAAAAAAAGGCAGTAGGTGTGCAATCTGACACCAACAAACCTAACAGGCAGGGAAAGCTGTCAATCTGACAGGTGCCTTCACTTTGACTTTTATCCCAAATAGTACAACTTATGCGCTCTGTCCATAGCTGGCTTTCCTGCTTATCCATCACCACCCAATGCTACTGATACTCCTTGACTAACAGGAGGAACAGACTGCAGGCTAATAATCTTTCACTTGAGCTCCCATACGACCGAGCCGAGGTGAAAGCAATGGCCTTTTGCTGAATTACCTTCCCTTTAATCAATGACACTACATCTGAGAAAATATCTCCAGGAGAACGTCACCAGGACTCCGCATCCATCATCCAAGTTGCCGACGGTGCTCATAGAAGGCACAATTGAATCAGTGTGTCAGGATTTATTTAGCATTCTTCAAGAAGTAGAAGGAAGTTAAAATAAAATGACAAATGAGAGTCGCTCCCCGCTGATCGATTACAATCTCATCCATAGCAAAGCAGGGAGGAGGGACACTTCAATCAATATTTCGGATGTATGAATGAAGGAATGTTTTATATGCCCTACTGAATAAATAGATAACTTTATAAGTAAAATAAAAAGGTGTAGAAGAAAATATTCTTTAAGGCACTGTACACAGGTGCATATAGCCTCCTAAAATAGCTTTATTTCTTTATTTCTTGAGAGACATGTTTTTATTTACTCTTCAGGAACATTCAGCTGTTCATGAGCAATCAAATCACCCTGGGCAACGGTTTCTCCGTGGCTTATAAAGTCTCTGAACCTCTAAACATTTTTTGCATATTTCTTTCCTCTTACAGTCACAGACTTAATTTCTAAGAGCAAGTTAAACTTTTATTAACGCTTAATGTTATATTAACGTTAATTTTGAAAATGAATTTAAACTGTTGTATGTATTATCCCTGAATAAATACTTAGTACAACCTAATTTGGTGAGGGTTTCAACCAGCTGTGCATGTTTGAAATTTGAAGAGACTGAAAAATGTCTGAATTCCTCTTTGCAAAAAAAGCTAAGATTCTGTTAAATATGTAGAAATTAATTAATCAAATTTTTAGTCTCTAGATCCTAATTTGTTAGGTCCTTCTTAATCACTATGGTTGCTTCAAATAACATGTTTGCTGGTAATGTGCTCTGATTTAAAATCAATTTCCAACGTCAGCAGCATTTACCACAACATAAACAAATATTGTGACATATATTGAATAAAAGAAAAAGAGTAGAATTTGGGATATATATATATATATATATATATATATGTACGTAATATAAAGGGTTTGCTGCTTATTAGCAACAATAGGCATCAAGGGGACAAACAAAGTATTGTTTATCATGGCACAGGTAAGTATATATCCAAAAAGTTGAGTGTGTCATTTCAAAATGAAAAAAGCTCTAATTGATTGGGTTTACAGTGTAACAGCAACACTGGTTTAATGCTTTTCCACGACTCTCTACTCTTCAGTAGAAAAACCACATAAGAGCCAGACATGAGTTAATTTATGGTCTTTAAAACTAGAGGTGGAGGAAGGAACATTATCTTTCTTGTTCTCGTTGTCTTTTCACTTAAGTAAGTGTACTGTACCTAAAATCCTTTACTATTTTTCTTTCATTGCTTTGGGTAACATGATGTTATGCAACCCAGCACTAATGGGCCCCTAGTGCTTTTTGCAATTATTTTGTATACTCTTTTAGTTTTTGTGTGTCTTGCGTTTGCTCTGTAAAGTATTATTACCTGCACATGTGCTTTAAAGGTACAAAAAGAAAAGGTGAAGATTCATACATTTTTCAAAATGCAGTCCAGAGCGAGCAGCGAGATTAAAAGTTATTACTTTGGAAAGGTTTGTCTTTAAGCTCGTTTCTGTTTAGTCTGTGAGACCATTAGAGCTGCTTCAAAGCAGCTGGAAACAGAGAACACGGAGGAGGATTAGAAAATAACATCACACAGTTCAACATCAAGTTCTTCATCACTTTACTCAGACTGGCAAATATCTCATAGAGCTAGACTTGCTTTGTTGTGGGAAATGGAGAAAAAGCTTTTGCAGTAATTGAGTCCAAGGAAGTTTTCAAAATAAAATCTTTGCAAGAAGCATATAAGGATAAAGAAAATTTTATGCTTTTAATGTTTATACTCAATAAACAAAAAAAATATTACCATGAAATAGTAACATTAACTTCTAAAACATGAAGCATAGAATAAGAAAAGAAATAGAAACTTAGTTAATAACTTTGTAGTCAAAACCACAAAGCAATTATTTTTTTAGAGCCACTATAATATTTTTTATCTGCCTGGGGAAAATGTTTTGCCTTCTCGTAAAGAAATTCACCAAGTTTCAATTTGTTCTGTTTTTGCACATTTCTCCAATTGCTGTATTTGCACGCTAAGTCTATGTATATTATCTATATATGTATATTTAAGTAAACATTTTCCTTACTGAATACGCCCCCTTTTTGCACAAGATCAAGGGAAGGTACTTTTTAACTGAACTTTGAACTGAAGTTTTGAATTAAATTAAAAAATATGAGACTAAAAAAATCCAACATGTAGGTGCTGCAAATACAAACTACAATGAGAAATTCATTGCACCTATTAACAGAACTATGGGTTTTTTCTGACTATAGACATGTCCTTCTGTCATCATGTATATATATTGAAAACAGTGTTTTCATCTTTATTAGGATTCTTCATTTCTTTCTTTATCTTCTTACAGTGTTAAAATTAACATCTCTGGAAGATATTTCATTTTCTGACTGATCAAAACATCTCTGCTGTTTTAAAATTGCAAAAAATGTAATTGTGTACAAATCAATCTATTTTCCTCAGAGCAATATTCATAGGACCTAATTCAAATGTGGTGAAACTGCCTATAAACATTATTGGCAGTGTTATGCTGTTTGAGCGGATTTTTGTTTTTGTTCAGTTTAAGAATTAGCTGAAAAGGAAAACATGGGGATAGGTACAAAGTGCCCCCCCGGAAAAAAAAAAAAAAAAAAAAAAAAACAGAACAATTATTGAAAAACAAGTTTGGCTTAGAGTACATAGTTGTGGACTACTAATTCTTTAGTATTATCACATATTTCAGCATTTTGAAATTTGTACTTTGGAGTTACATTTTAAGATAGAAATGTGAGATTGTGATTTCAGTAGATCCTACAGCGAGCTCAAAGATCAGATGATTATTCTAGGGTGAAAGACATGTGCATAATTACATCCTTAGGACAGGTACTACAGGTCCAGATAACAATTAGTCTTGCTAGGAAACGTTTGGTACCTGAGCGTCCATAAGCAGGTGTCTCATCAGTGCCATGGACTTCCTGAGAGTATCCCTCTCTCCTGGGATGAAGGCCTCCTCCTCATCAGCGAGATTACAAGGTCGGGTCACCATGAACTGAGCAATCTGGTCATTCAGGCTGTTTAGAGACTGGACAGCTGCAAAAAATAAATACAAATATAAAAAGGGGAGTTCATTAAAGCTAGAGATGGCTCCACATAACTTTTTCATGTCCAATATGATATTGATAATGCAGCCATAAGAATTGACCGATACCATTATCAACATCATCAATATGATTTCAGCATAGATCAATATTGAAATTGATCAAGAGATATAACAAACAGAGAACAACAGTGTATTCCTGATCAATGGGTTGCAATGACAATAAACAGAAGGGTATAGAGGCAAAATGTCTCTATTCCTTATACCTGAGATTTTAGAAGATGGGCAATATATTTCTAATATGTTTTTTTTGTTGTTGATTTCTGTCCAAAAAAAGATGAATTTGTCCATTGCCTCCTGCAGCCTCTGTGTGTGTCCTTTTCCCACAAGTAGGATTTTATGGATCAGACTTTTGTGATCTGAGACACTTCCTTCATCCATAACTACTGTTCTCTGCCTCTGAATAATCCCTCATTTGGACAAGACAAGCATTATTAGCCTGAATCAATTAAAGAGACTTAGAAATGCACTTTCAGTCCATTATGTAATCCATTCTGTAACGATTGGAGCCGCAGTAATAATGTCTGGTGTGTTTTTCTTTTTCCCAGAATTAACACCATATAGAACTCAGATCTGGAGGGCAGTATTTAGTCCCTAAGAGGGCCAGAACTCAATAAATAGAAAAATTTAATGACGGGATTTCTCAAAAACAATTTTATTCACTGTTAAAATGTGAATTCTTAGAATTAAGAATGACTTTCAAATATGGTCTTACACTACAATGATCAATTCATACATTTGTATTATTTAATGGTTTCTTCGGTGCACTATAAAGAAAATGTAACTGTTACACATCCAAAAGATGCTGATACTGGACTACTTAACCTGCCTGTCAGGGTTTGTTGGAGGTTTTTGAGGACCCAAATGCAGAGATGATGAGGCAGAGATGAATTTTGCTGATTAAATGAAAGATCCAGAGGCAAACAGGGGCAAAAATCCAAAAATACTAGAAACCAAAAAAATCAGAAGATGTGATGCCAAGGAGACACACGTGTAGGGAGTCAAGTAACAACAAAACAAAAAGAAGCAATGAAGAACTGCAGAGGTGGCGTATATATGGGGAAGAGAACAAAAAATGGGCTAATGAGCAGGTGTAGATAGACGTAACTAGAAGGGAGCCAAGGGGAAAGGAAACAGGCACAAAGGGGCAACAGAGAGTAACTGAAAAACACAAAATGGCCAGAAAACAACTACCAAGACAGAGAATTACAAAAATAAACCTAAACAGAGGGCAGAACCCTGACACTGCCCAGTAAACCCCGTTTAGATTTTAATCATCATTAATACAAAAGCTTTCGCAGAGACTTATATTGGTAATATCCTATTCAAATTTTTGTATTTTTTATTGAAGAAATAATATCAGATCTGGAATTAGGTGTATAAAGATATCTGGGCTGCTGAGTGGAAGTGACAGATAGTGGAAGTGTGATTCGTCTTTTTATTAGTTATTCCATTTGGCATTTTACCACAATATACTTAAAACACATGTTTACTCTACATGTGCTTTGGATACGTAACACATACTATAGCACCTGATTTGACCTAATATCTTACAGCAGGCCATTTATTTATAGTTTATAAAAAAATTGTGTTTTTTTATTTCTGTATTTAGGGATTACCTTACAATCTCTATACCGCTGTACAGACTTAGAAGAGAATCTGGACAAGAGTGACAGTAACTGAGGCAATATGTGAGTCACTGGTGGTGACACTCAAGGTCGTTTTATTTATTTTTTCAACAGAGCGATCAAAGATTTTCTGCTGCACCTTCCAGGCTTTTCTTGACCTACAGAAGCTCAGCAAAAGAGGTATGATAACATGCATAAAGCAGCCCTGCAGGTAGAGCATCATCCTGCTATGAAAACATAGAAGAGAGGGATGGGTGGGTGGGTTTAGGAAGGTGAGGGTAAACTGTTTACAACAGCAGCTGATAACTGGATTCTAATTTCACATTCCACATTTACAAGGTGGACCTCTGCAGCCAGAAGATTGCCAAACACTCCAGGTAATGGCAGGCTGCTGGTGAAAATGACATGCTGTCAGAGTGGAGAAGCAGACACAGTCTCCCATTTCAATTTTCTCTGTTGAGCATTTTTTTACAGACAGGTGGCTTTTTAAAATGAAAACTTTCTGATGACAACCATGAATAGTCCTATGTCAACACTCCATATCACAAAGCAAAACCTGCCTCTTAGAGTCAAAGGCAAAAAGCGCAAGAACAACACTCTACAGCTTATCAAGGCTTTTTCTAAAAACTGTTTGCTTCTCACTTGTGAAATTTTGAGGTGCAGAAACTTTCTGAGTTGGTGACATTCCTGATTAATGTTTGACTCCAGCACAGCTCTGAGGTTTATGCATGTTGGAAAAATCCAGACAAGACAACATGAATCCGACCTACAGTACCTGCCAGTTCACCACCAACAACTTTGAAAATAGCCAGAACAGAACAACTTTTTTCACCAAACTGGTCAGATTCAGCCAAATTTACAAAAGCTTAAGTGTGGCTGCTGGAAGGTCACTGTTGCGATTATTTCATCAGAAGGCCTGATTAAAATGATAACTAAATTTATCACTGTACCACTCACAGCCTACCATCCAGGTGGGGTAAGGTGAAGATGAGAGGGAAAGGAGAGGAGACTTGGTCAGGGAGGGAGCTTGGATCAAAGTCTGCAAGGGCAAACATGAACAATTGGGTGAGGAGACCTGCTGTGATGGCTGGTTTTTAGATGGTAGCCCTAGCTCTGTTTCCATCCAATATGCATGCAAATTTTGACAGAACTTTTAAATATTGAACAAAGAAAAATGTAAATTCAGCGTAATGTAGTCAAATGATGATGCTACACTTGGCTGGAACAAACAGCAGAGGTAGCAAACCAGTGAGGACAACATATCAGTGATGAACGTGCTGCAATTGGGCAAGTTAATTTTCTCATCTCAGCTCGTATTAGTGATACATACCACCCCGAAAGACAAGTGCAACTCTAATACTTGTATTCAGGAATGCGTCAGAAAAAACAACAGATCAGTCTTGTGAGGTAAATGTAGGTTTTTTTTCAGAAATTATTTGATAAATGGGATTCCATTTCTGTAGGACATTTACTCTATTTTGAAAAAACACCCCAAGCTAGAAAAAATCTTTGCTAAATTTAGTTGGTTGAATCAAATCTTGTTGTTTCCATCAAGTTCTAAAGCAGTAATTCAAAATTCACACAAATAAACAGCGATGGAAAAATTTATACTAAAAGAAATAGGAGATAAAACATTTTCCATCACACTTATCCCTGCTGGGGTCACCAGGGATGCTGGTGCCTATCTCCAGCTATTTACAGGCGAGAGTCAGGTTACACCCTGGACAGATTGCTATTCTATCGTAGGGCAACACAAAGAAAAACAACCAATCACACACACACTCACACCTAAGAAGAATTTAAAGAAGACAATTAACCAAAAAGTCATGTTTTTGGACTGTGCGAGAAATCCAGAATACTCGGAGAGAACCCATGCATGCACAGGGAGAACATGCAAACTCGATGCAGGAAGACCCAGGCCAGGAATAAAACCTGGAACCTTCTTGCTGTAAGTCAGCAGTGCTGCCCACTGTTCCACTGTGCATCCCGTCAATAAAACAGGATAAGGAAAAAATGCTCCTGTAGTACGTTTTTTCTCAAACACCAACATAAAGATCAAGAATCAGAACACTCCACAATCTATACTTTCCCTCAGAGATGGGGAATTGGATCCAAAAAGTCATCTCATGTGTTTATTCTGCTCAGGCACTGAACTAGATGAGTCCAATCTGTAGAGTGAATTAACCTGTGCAGATTGGACTCACCTGTTTCAGTGGCTGGGCAGAACAAACACATGACATAGAGATGATTTGTTAGCTCCAGATCCCTAATCTCTGCTTTCCCTAAATGTATTATTGTTTGTGATTACAATTTGACACCATGGGCCTGTTTCAATAAGGAAGTTCAACCAACTCTGAGTTAAAACTTGAACTCTCAGTTGACTTATCCTGAGATTGGAAACTCTGAGTTTTGGATTTCAGAACAGCTGAAATGAGTTAGTTCAATCAACTCTAAATTGACTGACTCTGAGTTAAGCGCGTGCACCACAACTATAAAAAGCCATTATCAATGGAGCACAGATATTACGAGTCACCATGGCAACAGCGTCAGACAAAAAAAGGTGTGCATATTTGTCACCAGCAGAACTGGATGTGCTTATGCAAGCATATGCAGAATTTGAACATGTATTTAAAAAAAAAAAAGCAACACGGCTGCAGCGGCGAAGGAGAGAGAGTTAGCTTGGGTGAAAATAGCTGCTCGAGTCAATGCGTAAGTTTACATTTTAATTACTTTTATACAGTGTTGGGTGTAATGAATTAAGTTACTTAAGTCATATAAATACTGTAATTAAATTAAAGACTATAAAAAAATAGTGGATTTAATATCAAATTTTTAAAAGGTATATTTTGATTTGAACTTTCTCCCTCTAGTTACACACTTTGGTCAATTTAAGATTAATTAATGCAATTGAATATTGTTTATTTGAAAGCATTAGAGGTGCAGTTTCTTGTCTCTCCTTGTATTGTTCAAGTGGTTGAGGTTGATTTGGGATTTAGAAAGTAATTAATAAGTAAAACAAATTAGTAAGTAGACCAATACTTTCTAGAGACAGTAATTATTACATTAATCTAATTAGACTTGTTGAAGATAAAATTTGTAGTTAGTAATTAAGAACCATTTTAGAGTAACTTACCCAACTGTTATAATATCAGAGGTGAAACTGGAAGAACAGTATTTTATTAAACCTAATTTAGTTTTCATGGATAGGTGCAATCCTGCAGGCATCAAAAGAACATGGCAGCAGCTGAAAATGAAATATAAAAACATACTTCAAGCAGGTAAGCCTTGAGCACATCATGGGAGTAGAGTAGCTACCTGGCTTTACAAACAGGATCATCCATAAAAGGACATGCCATTTCATTCCCTTTGATGCGCTCTATGTGACTGAAATGTGTGCAATGAATACTGTATGTCCCCAAAGAATCAATGAGGTGTTTAAACACCACTTCCTCTTTAAAAAAGGGGAGGAGACCAAAATAAACTCTGGATTTTCTGAAGAAAACCTGCTCCCGACCAGGTTAGGTTCACAGAGTAAATTGCCATGGTAACTGACTCTGAGTATAAGTTACCTCTCTTTCAGAAACGGGCTTGACTTACTCTGCTTTCTCGGGTTTAACTTACCTCCCTTTCTGAAACAGAAAACCCAGAGTTTCCCTCATTTCAGGGTTAACAAACTCAGAGTTTTCACTTAACCTCCTTTCTGAAACAGGCCCCATATGCAAAAAAACTAGGCTCACCAATCCCTTTGTGAGACATTGTGTCTTTAGTAGAGTTCACCATGTTTATAGTTCAGACTTAAGTCTAGAAACCAGTTGTTATGAAAGGGGCCACTGATTGCGGACGTTAAAGCAGCGTCTTTAGAAACACCTATAAAGGGCTCTATGCACAACGCCTCTACTTCCTGAAGGTAAGGCAGCTCCTTTGTTTCCTGTCTTTCATAACTGGATCAACTGATTAATCCAGGTGTGTCTGGCCATCATCGTCATGGTTACTGAGGTAAGCACACCTGGTTTAATTGGATCATCCAATCTACTGATTTAAATATTTTTCTTTCATCATAACAACTGCTGTTTGGTCTGCTACTATTCTGTTTGTTTTCTTCCCTGTTTTTTCCTGAACTCACATTTTGCACACACCTTGCTCCTCTCCTTCCTCTCTAACTCTAAGGACTGGCAGTCATAACATGGATTGTATTTAACAAGATGATATATACAGTTGTGCTTTAAAGTTTAGACACACTCCCGTTAAAGAAAAGGCAACATTCAGTTCAAATAACTAGAAACTGAAAAAAGATAAAGGTTTACTAAATAAATCTAACTATTGAGTTGTGGTTTTAAAAATTATAAAACAAACAACACAGTCCTAGACCCGTTAGAGCATGTTGCTCATGAACATTTCACCAACAAACAATCAAAAGAAATCTGAAATCTGAAAATTTCAGAAATACCCTGATGGCAGTGAATCCCTCAAAGTGTTTCTTTTAGAATCCCCATCATGCATATTTACTTGTTTTTTCTTTAAATTATCAATATTTTTGTTGAATCACAACTCAAAATTAATGTAATGATTTAAAAAGAAATTTAAATTTATTATTTCTTGTCAATGTCAACTTTTTTCACTGACAGCTGATTCTTTTTGAGATATTTTTAAACAAAGTACTGAATAGGTTTTAACATTTCATAGCTTTTTTTGTTTTTATATTTAAAAAGTGCATACTCAATTTAGGGGTCTTACAGTACACCCAAAATTGGCTAAAAATGCCTATGAATGGCAAGACTTAAAATTAATTTAATCACTTGTATTTAGGTAGTAAAGTTTAAAAAAGAAAGCCTTGTGTGTAAAAGTATCTGGGATGTGTTCATTCCCAGCATCTCTTCATCTTGATTGTTTAGAAGGTAAGATTACCATGACGTGATGGCATGTAATCATTTAAATCAGAGGGATATTGTATTTTTTTGTGAAGCACACTCCCACACACAGGTGGCCCACGGTGGCTGCTGACTGTGAGATGTAGACAGCTCATTACAATCCTTGTAGCCACCCACTGCAGAAAAACAACATCAATAATGAGAGTCTAATGAGGCATGTTGGTGTTTAGTCAGCCGGTACAGTGTTTCTGAAAAGAGGATTTAATCTCCATATTTAACAAAAAAAATTACAAAACTCTCATAACACGATGTCCCTGCGCATAGAGAAGTATCACGGCATATTTCAGGGGACTTTAAGATTTATAATTGTGCCATCACTGGAGCCCTTGTTTAATTTAGATGTCTAAACAAAACAGTTAAATGTGTTTAGACAGCTCAGATCTGAAGAAAATATGCTAAAAATTCGATAAGAAATTTTCAGCTTGTGCTAGATTTGTAGAGCACTCCATTGGGTAGTCAGATCATCTCAGCCAAAGCAATTTGAAGTAGCTCCAAACATGTTGCTTTACAATCCCAAAAGGACTTGGAAACAGATGAAAGGATTAAAGAGTTTCTGAAAATCCACACCAATCTCAAGAGAGAGGACTCAGCCACATTTTAATCAGATCACAGCTAAATAATCACAGCAGACTGTCCCACTAACAGGAGAATGATCTTAGGTCAGGAGGTTGTTCTTTAGGGTTTCTCACTGAATAAACCTGCCATGCTTTCAGTAAAGAAGGCTTAATTGTGGAAAATATGGAAAAACCTCCTAAGTGTTAAATCCATGATGTGATTGTTTTTTTTATCTTTCATCAACATTTATTTTTCTATTTTCCCAAGAATCTCTGACACTTTATACAAAGCATGCTGCTACAGAGTGGAAGAGTGGGTAGCAAGAAGGTTCCGGGTTCAGTTCTCAGAGAGTTGTCTCTCTGTTGCCTTGCAATGGACTGGCAACCTGTCGAGGGTGCACCCCGCCTCTCGCCCTTTGACAGCTGGTGATAGGCACCAGCACCCCTCATGACCCCAGCAGGGATAAGCATGATGGAAAATGGATGGATTCAAAATAAACAGGAAAGGCTTCCTTCATTTGATATTCAGGTAACACTATGAATAGATCATCTTCATGAAAACAACTTTGTGCTCAAAATATTCCAGCGGAAGTTTGCTCAGTAAAGCTAAATTATTGCAGAGGAATTGCCCATTGGCTATTCTAGGGAAGATGATATAACTGCGAAGGGATTGCTTTGAAGGCAAGCTTATTTGAGCAACCAAAAGGTTGAGATTCCATCTTTATACACTCATTTGAAACATAAATTAGATCCTATAAAACCTTTAAAATTGACCTAAATAAGTTGTTGTTCTGTCTCTCAGTTGCTGTCATTGTTGAGGATTTTTTGGCACACACTACTTTTCAACAGTGTTGCAATCCATGAGGCTTACTGGTGTATGAAGGTTCAGAGTTTGATTGGACCACTGCAACATATGTCAAATCTATGTGGGAGACAATTTTATATAAAACTGCTGTAGTTATTAGTCATGGTTAGGAAAGCAAGAACAAGGGGGGTGATAATATGCTTGGGTAGTGTTTGTAGCAAATTGTGAAGTACATGCTGAATCAGTGTTTGTAAGCAAGTGCTTGGACTTTTAGAACAAGACACAACTAGTGACAACATAAACCTTCCTTTAACAGAGTACAAATCCTCTTATCTGTTGTTTGGTTTATTTAAACCGAAAAGGTTTGTGGTTGAAGAGTTAAGTGCTTCAGGGCAGCTTGGGGGAAAAAAAATATTTGCATGAAGTCTGCAGGGTAGACTTCCTGCAGAGTTGCAGTAAAAAACTCCCAAAACATCCAAACATCTGTTTTGTTAGACAATAACCAAGCACTTAAAACCCTCCTCATTACCTCATTATCTTTAAAAATATACAAATTAATTCAAAGAAGAGCATTTTTCTTAGAAAAGTGTTTGTACATGGACTTTTTTAATATTTTGTTGTAATACATCCCCAAACTTCACTGTTTTTATTAGGCTGTTATTTCAGACCAGTACATAAGATATTTTTGAGGTCAGAATATGATACATGGTTTTTAGATGTTTTAATAAATAAATACCTGATGTAAAACTGATCGCTGCAAGTGTCTTGACCTGTGATGCACAAGTACCGGTAATGCAAAATGCAGAATTGAAAGCCGGAGCAATGCAGACATTGATACAGTGCCCAAAAACTATGATCTAGTAAGGGTAGCACCACTTCAAAGTATTTTACTTAAGCAACAGTAAAAAGTAACCATCTGATAAAATCCCCAGTAAGAATAAAATATTATATAAAAAAAAAAAAAGGTTTGGGTAGGTAGCTGCTTTATTATAATATTATTTCAACTATTATTCTTATTAAGTCAATTCATATTTGCCTAAAACTGATCATGTAAGCCAGTAAATAGAAATGCAAAGCAACAATGCAAAGGAAATCTTTTAAATTATTTTTTCATATAAACCCGAGACTGCAAGAAGCTAATCTCCAGCTCCAAAAAAAGCATCATGAAAACACTAGGATGAAATCAGATTCACCATAATCTACAGGATTTTAGATTAATGCATTCACTGAGACTTTTGATCAAACACTTCTCTCAACATCTCCCTAGTGGCTCTCTGCCACACTACAACAGCATCTCTTCACAGAAAATCTTATCCGCAAACGTAAAATATGTAGATGCACTTTCAGGCAAAAAAAAGAAAAAAAATCTAAGCAGAGGAGATAAAAGCCTTTCTGGCACTCCTCAATTGAGCTATCATAATCTCAGCATGACAACTTCTACATGAGAACATGGAAACCTGAAGACTGGCTTCACGTTGCTTGTGGCAACATTGCCACCATCTGGTAGCCCTGACACCCACTCAAACAGTGAGATAAAAACATCTATCATTTTTATATTTTATTGGAAGTTTGATCCATTATAACTTTTATCACCATTGTAAGGCATATTCCAGTGAATTATTAGACATTTTGAAGGGAAGCTATTTGTTGAACCCAATCTTTTGAAGGTTTTATCTTCTAAAATAAATCTACTTTAATAATATGCAATTACCTACAATAATAGCAGGAAAAACTACAAGAAGAAAGGACATCTCACATCCTTCCTGACACTAATTCATGACTAAGTAATGATCGGCCCTTCAGATCGCATTTTACATTGGTTTAAAGGGTAAGGCTGATTTGGCATTACTTTGATCATTGTGCCATCTAGTGAGAAGAAAAAAAGAGACCAGTACTAACAAATACATTCTACTCTTCTGCTCTCTGATTTAAAGACTCCAGAAACACAAAAGCTCATGGCGGGGGGTCAGATCATTGACTGGACATAAAACTCTGATGGCTTTGATAATCCTCCAACAGATGAAACCCTTATACACCAAATTCATCCACTCATTTTCAATAAAACACACATACTCAAACACAGGTAGCTGATTTCCATCTTTACTTATATTAAGTGAAGGGGAGTCAGAGAGAGAGAACAATATCTGCTTGAACAAAGGGTTAGAAGTCAGTTAGTGGGCTGTTGAAGAGCCCTTCTGCGTTAAATGCAAACATGCATTATGTCTTTCATAACATCTCAAATAGATTACAGGGGAAGAGAATGTAAAACCAGCATAGGGAAAGGTGAAAAGAATACATGTAATATCTTTAATAAGTTCCTCCTTGTTCTTTACTGCAATCTGCCTCATATACATAGCTTACTTCATATATATCCTACTGCGATTATGATGAATAAATCTTCAAAAGTGCCTTGCTGAGTAGGTGGAAGAAAAACAACATTAATGACAGCCACAGTGCTGAAGACGAAATACATTTTATTCCCCTTGCGTTCTTTTGTTTGGTCTGACAGCCTGAAACTTTTCTCTGTTATGCAAAATAGCTCTCCTCCTAAACCTAGATGCTAATACTGCACCTTGTACAGTTATGGGCACATATGCTAAGTGGTTTAGACAATCTTCAGATAGGTTGGGGATACTGATAAATGGTATGATATAATATATTATATTTATTATTTTAAAAAAAAGGAAAATCTAACTTTCACATTGTGCTAAGTTATTTCATGGACAAAAAAGTCCAACATTAGGATATATTAGACAACGTAACACCTGTTTCAAATGGGAAAGATAAGCAAAGATGAAATTAAAAGCATCTCTCTTTTTTTGCCAGAAACCAAATGTCCAGCTATGTAAGTCCCTATTGTCCACAACTTTAAAACAGGTTCATCTGTATGCTAGAGGAGGCTGTAGAAATGATGCTGAAGCTGCATTCATCCAACCACTTTGCAGACATTTTGGTTAACATCAGCAACAAATATGCAGACATGTTTGCACGTAAACAAGAAGCAGTCTTAGCTGTTTCTCACTGCAGTTTTAAAAGATGAAAACATAAAAAAAGTTCTGAAGACACTAGTGGCAAAGAGAATAAAATAAGTGTCTCTTCGTCTGCTGCACTGAGAAGGGGAAATGAGAATCCTCTCGTCTTTACACAGCTGAGGTTAACCAACGCTTGTTAGAGAGGGGTTGTGTGAGCTCACATATGACATTTCAAAATCCAAAGGCTTCATGCTGGAGTGCGTTTCAAAAGCTGGGGCTACAAGCAGCATCAGTGACAAGCCTTCTACCAATTAGGACTGTTTTTGCGAGCGCCTGAACCTGTCTTTTAGGACAGAAGAAAGTGGGTCAGAGGAGCTGCATATCTCTGTGCTGCAGCACAATGACAGGTAGAGCACATAACTCACAAACTTTAAGTAAGAAAGAGGGGGATTAAACAGTCAAACTTTAAATTAGCTTTATTTATATTGGGTGACGGTTCTGAACCATTATTATTATAGCTGCTTTGAAGCCGTAAATTCAGGTTTCCAAGCAGGTGTCTTCTAATGGATGTGCTGATATTGCCCCTATCAGTCATTAAAAAGCTTTTTTTTCTCAAGGTAAACAGCTCGGCGAGTTCAAAGGCACATCAAATCAACATTTTTACCAAGTTAGACACTCCTGTGAGGTGGAAACTGTTGCCAGCGCGTTCTGTGGGCTTTTTGACTCCTCTCTCACATCAAACACTGAGAACTCTCCATATTCACATGGCTGCTGCTCATGAGCCTGAGGAGAACAGGGAGCAGAGTGCTGTTTAATGATGCTCAGCATGTCTCTATATGAGAGAGACTCTGCCGAGGACAGAGCCAACTGAGAAGACATCAGAGCTGAGGTGGAGAGTGCCAGAAACCACTTGACTTAATAGCTGATGGTCTGCTGTGGATGTGAACCAGGTCAGAGCAAGTGACTCTGAATTTACCAAGGTGTTTAATATGTATGATCTCAAATCTCTCTACTTGCTTGGTGTGACTTGTCCAACGAGGACCAAAAAACAGTCAAATAAGTAACTCTAAATCATGTCACAGACTCTGCATCAAACTGAGCACGTCACTGTGCATTTTTTTAACCATGTTTTTTCACCCACAATATTTACATTTGATCACTGCTGTACTTTAAGAAAATGGAAATGTCATGAGAGCTGTACAAAATGAAATTTTGTTTTGTATGCACTGTGTGTACAAAAAGAACAATAAATGCTGTCTGAGTGCAAGTTTGCAGAAAAAAATGAAATAATAAACTGAGCCTCAGGCTGAAGGAAAAGGAGATTTAAGTGACGTCGAATGTGTCATGGTCCGGGGCTGGTCCGAGTATTTTAACAAAAACTGCTGAAATTTCTCTAATTTCTCTTATTTCCAGAGAAGGGACCAAGGAAGAGAAAACAAACTGTGAGAAGCAGCCATCTGGGAGACAATGTCTTGTTGATGTCAGAAGTCATTACGTATCATTTAAACAAACAGTGGCCTCTTCAGTGATAATGACTGTAATCTGTTCCCGGTACCAAAATCTCTGTCAGCAGAATGAGCACATCCCTGGAGTGGCTTTAGCCTCTGTGGTGTCCTAAATTGTTTCTGCTGTGTTGTGTGTGTTAAGAGGAGAGCCAAACCTCAGAAAAAAAAACATTAGATTAGCATTGTAATGGTTTGATGGTGGAGAAAGAGGGAAAAAGCCCTCTCTAAGGTACCTTCTTCTGCAACCACAAATAACTGCATGCATCAAAGAACTGAGCATTTTTTTCATGAATATGGAAGAAATATGACTTGATTGTATGATTATAAGGGGCAGTTATGTCAGATCAAAATGCATAAATTCAAGAAATAATCTAAATAATAGGAAAAGACGGAAGAAAAGAAAAGACGGAGAAAGATAATAAACAATACAGGACTGGTCTGAATAAAGACATTATGCAATATATGGAATTAAACAGCAGTGCACAAGTGGGCCCACACAGTACATGTGACACTGAAGAGATTATTTAGACAGAGATGATGGCTAAAACTGCATTACTAACAAATAATGGAAAGAGACATATTGGAATGTCTCTGAAACATTGAGAGAATTACGAACAACACCAGAAGACAAATGATCCAAAAACCTATAAACACAGAAATAAAACTGAGGATTACTGAATTACTATTGGATGGCTAGAGAACGAAAAACACATTTTTGAAAAATGATGCTCAGAGACACCTGCTGCAAACGAGGAAATGAACAAGTAACTTTCTAGAAGAATTACAGTAGAGTTGTCATCAGCTGGCTCTGGAAAAAAAAAATGAAAGATAAACCACAGACCTTATCAGATATCATCCAAGCAATAAATGTATTAAAAAAAAAAACAACATGCATCTCCTCAGAGATTTGTTACCCTGCAGAATGGCACAAGACCTTTAAATATGAGTCAACACCTGCACACCAGTCCTTATTTAACTGGACTAATACAAATTGCAAATAAATGCAAATAACTGGCAGAGGCAACTATTTCAGTGATGTTAAAACAGGTAGAGACAATGACAGATGCAAAAGTTAAACACTGATCTCAATGAGATATATATATATATATATATATATATATATATATATATATATATATATATATATATATATATATATATATATATATATATATATAAATACACAGAATTAATAGCTGAGCATCAATCAGGATTTATATGAAGCTGCTAAACATAGCGACATGTCTAAAGAACTTAGCAAATAATGAAAACACAAAAGCAGAAGTGAAAGCTAGCATTGTTTATTATCCATGCAGAAAATAACATTTGATACAATATTTTTTCAAACATGCATTTATAAAATTATTTTGTCATGTAAATATAAAAATAACACAATTCCAAGGCACATAAACAAAACAGCTGGATTAAAACGGGAAATGAATGAAGAGAATATTTAGAGTACAGTTAGGAATGATAATGATGTTTTATAAATGATCCATAAAGAGAAAGCTAACTTCGCACCTCTTTACAAGAGTATACGGTATGACACATTGTTGGACATCTAGTTATTGTGGTAATCTCATACCTACAATCATTAGTCCAAAAAAAAAATCTAAAATAAAAGAAAATTATTCTTCCAGACATCTAATCTAATATTGTCGTTTCCAACAAAAATTACAGAATCCTGCAGATCCTCCAAAATTAATCCAACTTGATGTTTTATTTTTATCTTCTCCAGGCCCAAGTATAAACACGTTCATATCCACCATGGTGCGATGATGCAGGTTGTTTAAATTTTACCACACATAGGGTGCACATTGTTTAGCCTCCAGAAAACAGGTGTTAATTAGAGATCATATCCTTTTTGACAGGACGAATTGCTCCAAAACAGTGTTGTTTTCGTCAATGATGACTAACTTATTTTGTCTGTGTCCTTTTTTTCATGACTATAACAAAAACTGACAAGCTCAATATGAATCTTTTATGACTGCTGCTGTATCCTGTTTGGATACGCCCACCACCTGCCCTGCAGGGCTGCACAGTCTGCATGACCACAGGTGGATCATGGCAGCAGCTGTAGGAGAGAAAATAACCCGGAATCATCTGGTACTGCTCACTCAACTCTGACAAACTCTGCTCTTCCAGCTGTGCTTGTGCAGAAATGTGTCTTTGCGCAGCTTAGCTCAGAGACAACGCGTTACACTTCACACTGATGGTTCGATCTCAGCAGTATGTCTCTTCCTGCTCTCGCTTCTTAATAAACTATATGTGGTTGATCATCCACTGCCAAGCGTAAAAAAAATTCTTTAGTCTATTAAGATTTATTTCATTCCAGCTCACAAGAGGTAATGTTAAACATTCTTAAGTTTCTACCAAAAGGAATCCCTAAATTATATCCAAAGAAAATATTTAATTGCATACTGTTGATTTTTGGATAAAGAGCCAGGTGAAAAGGTAGATAGATCTTCGAATATTTCTCTCTTATAGTTCTCGTTTCTATCCATCAATATATTATGTAAATATTTCTTTTTATTGTCCTTAAAACATTTGCTATGTTTCCTTTGAATAATTCAACATTTTAGTTAGCATATTCATTACAAGGCATTACAGGGCAATTATGTAGGTTCTCTCTGTATTTTTTTTTATATCAAAACTCTGTTAATTCAAATCTACTTTGACCCCTGAGCAGCAGTAACCAAGAGGTAAATTGGAGAAATAAAGCCAAAATTGCCAAAGTAGTAAAAAGATTGTTTTTGTTCTTTCCTTTTTTGGAGGAATTAAGATTTTATTGATCTGTGTGTAATGCATAATTTGCAGTAGATCAGGAAGCATTTGCTTTTGAATGGAAACCTTGTATGTTTATACCCACTCCCTTTATAATAATAATTGAACGTTATTGATCTCACATTGGAGAAATGTACCTCTCTATTTAACCCATCCCCTTGAGGAGCAGTGCGCTGCCATCGTGGGGCGCCCGAGGAGCTGTGTGGGGTTAAGGGTCTTACTCAGAGAGTCAGAGTGGCAGACTGTGGGAGTGGGGCTCGAACTCTGTGTGGTTAGGGCATAACCACCTCAGGCTGCCACTCTCCTTATTGTACATTTTGTTATTGTCTGCCTGCTATATTAATCAATATGGTGTGTTAAACTAGATCTGCTATTTTCACTGCTTTTGTGAGAAACTTTTTTTTATAAAGTAGGGCATCAATTCATGAAAAACCTTTATTTGAATTCTATAAATTAAAGTTTTCTGCCCAACAGCAATGATGAACTGCACGGCAGCATTCTATACCCAGAAATTCTAGTATCTATAAAGAGCTGACAGTCTGGTAAAGAATCTTGTTGTTATTCAAAATTGTAAACTTTTGTTCCACATAAAACTGTGCAAAACTACACTAAAACTGTCACATATCGTAACGACTAAAATGCAACCAAGACTGTCCTGAAGACTATGACCAAATCTAAGATGGCTGTCAAAAACCACATTGGTCCACATTAGTGGAGTTTTATTCATCTAATAGAATAGAACAGAAAAATAGAAAATGTCTTTATTGTCCTACAATGGGGAAATTGTGGTGTGCAGCAGCAAAAGCTTTACAGCATAATTGATCACACAAATGTGTATAAAAATAACAGAACAGGTGGCAGATAAAAAAATAATAATAATAAAATACTGTACTGTACAGTGTTTTTACAAATATAAATACCCGAAGAATAAATAATCAATATACAGCTGTGGACAGTAGTGGATATTTAAAAATAGCAGCAACACCAGAGATGTGCAAAAGAACAGCAGCATGTTATTTAACTGACTAAGACAGAAACTGCTAAATCAGTATGAATTTATCAACTTATTGAGGTTATTGGGAGCAGTGATTGTTATAAAGTCTAACAGCTACTATGAGGAAGGATCTGTGATAAATGCTAGAGCTCTTTAGAGTCTATAATAAATCTTTACCTGATTCACACATCGTACCAAAGACCTTCAGCCAGAATAGAGATAAATGGAAACCTGACCAAAAAACCAAACATTGGTACTGCTTGCTGCAGATTCTCTTTGAAAAAAAAGAACTTTTGGCTCAATCCATTTGTTAAAATAAATGCTCCCAGAACTGTATGGTTAATTCTCCGGATATTAAATATCTGTGTCTAAAACTCTCATTTAAGCTTTCATCTTTAAACAAGAAAAAAGGAATCTAGAAATATACAAATTAAATTGGAAATTAGGGCAATTGAATGATTGGGTTTTATAATCACTAAAACCTTTCTGAGCTTTACAGTGCAAATCCTAGAAATGTAGGCAGTGGAAGAGGAAAGAAGTAGGATAATTGACCTAAGGTATATTTTTAGGCTGTGACTACCTGTATAATTATTAAATTCAAAGTGTGAATATATACATTTCCAATCTATTTGCAAAATATAGTATAACTAACCAACAGAAGCAAATTAACAGGAAAAATTTTTTCTTTTTAGAGTCCTATCTGTTTACACTTAAATCTGTCTGTGGTCTTATTGATAAACTTTTAATAAAACATATTCCAAAGAAAAACTAAACTTTGACCAAACAGTATAAATCTACTTTAAGAGGCAAGACCTTTTTAACTCATTTGAAAGCCTTGCAACATTTTTTTTTAAATCTGACATATCTGTCTCTTTTAGAAAATAGTTTTGTGTATTTTTTCTTATCCCTGTACCCCTCTCCACCATTGTGTCACTTTGTCTGCTCTGCAGTAGATTGTGACAGCATTGTGGTAAAACTATGACAAAAACCAATGTTAGGGGGAAAAATGCATCTCAGGAAGAGTAGAGACCAGAACTGCAGAATGATGCAGATTTGTCGAGTCAGCACACAGGCAGAAAACACAGCAGGGACTTGAACAGCACGCTGGAAGCTGCTCCTGAGGTGTGTGCGCTAAATAAGACTACTTTACATCTCTGCAGTATGGAGTTTTGACCGTAGGCTGGTGGAACCTACATTTTGACTGAAGCTTACAGTATGCAGTAACGAAATATGTTGACACAGTTACGCAAACCACAGAATACAGTAATCAGCCTCCAAAAAAAGCTGGATTAGTCCCTGCGTGGAATCTGCTGATGCTCATACCTTAAGCACTTTCCTGGCAAGTCGGCATGCCCACAGCAGATCAGGCAGCAACAAATTTAGCTGCTTCTTGGTGCTGGAGAGGAGTTACTATTAAATCCAAGAGATGTGTTCACCAAGTGAGCAGTATTCAGCTTATGTGCATTCACTTACCCCCTTCAATGAAAGTGTTTTTGTGAAAGAGATTAACAAGAGACATAGATTAGTGGAAGAGGCAAAGCGAGGGAGGTAAAATATTTCCACTCTTAAAACAATGCAGATACATGCATGAATTAAGAGTATTAAAAAACCAAAAATAAGTAAAAATGGACCGTTTGGTTTCATATAGTGTCAAATAAGAGTAATCATCTATTAAATGTGCTTTTATTTTCTCAAATTATAAGAAACTGCAAGGTATTAAGATTTTCTATAAATAATCAACGTCAAATAGAGCATAATTGTGAAGTGGTAGGGCATTATGATCATTTTATTTTTACATGTTTACAGTAAAAAGCCTGAACAGTGTGGCATGTACCCCCCTCTACTTGGCTGCTCTAAAATACAATCCTGTGCAACCAATTTTCTTTTAAAGCAAGTCAATTTAAAATGAATGCATTTCATGTTTGTGGTTTTATCATAACAAAATGTGCTCAAAGGATAAAAGATAGGTGCCATCTACATATTGACTTACTGTATAGAAAGTGTTTTTTTTCTTCTCCAAATGTTTTCTAACATCAGCTGTTTTACATTCTCATTATCTGTCCTAGTTTAGAAGGACTGGTAAACTTGTCAAACCTAGACACGAACAGCACTCATATATAGTGGTAACAAACTTAATTTATCAATCTGTAAGCAGCAATAATCTTATCCACTGAATAGTAAACCCAATAATATTGAAACAAATGTGGGGAGATTGCTGCATCTTTTTTGGCCTAATCTTTCTGTCCTTGATGTTCTGTGTGATTAAACCCCTTAGTTCATATTTTTTCATGTTTATGTTTTGTTTTTTTCTCAACTGAATCTATGGAAACTGTACTATTATTCAGCTTCCTGTTGGAGGTGAGATTGCACCTTTATTTGTTTTGCCATTCCATAAAAAAAGAAAACGTAAAAGGTGGAACAAATAGTTTATGCTGCTGTAAATGAGCCAGCTGTTTTAGCAATAGGTTAAAAGCTGTATAAGAAATTCAAAATGTCTATTAGATTTAGTACATGTGTTCAGACTTTTCATTGTTATTTGGTGTGTGGTGTGTTTTTTTTACTCCGCTCATTCCCCCTGCTGCTACTAAATAAAATCTAGTGAAACCAAGCACCTCTAGACATCACTAAAGTAGTAAATAGAAGTATATATATTGCAATGTGATGACATGGCTTTGTTAGAACATTTGTAAGCAAACATCACCAAAGTGGTCAAAGGTTAGAGGTAAAGCTATGCAGAAGTTAAAGGTAAGGTTAAACTATTAAACTCTAATTTTTTTCTGGTGTAAATGCTCCTGCAGGTGTAAATGCATCATATGAAATCTGGAGAAATAATATGCATTTTTACCATTATCAAGTTTTGCAAGCTGGTCTGACAAAATACAATAAAATAAAAAATTAGGTATTTTGCATCAAATGAATACAAAGGCAGAACATGAAATATGAGTAGGTTTGCGTGTATAACTGCAGCCACCAACTGCACACTGCATGCAGAATGTGTATAAGATTTTGCAGCAAATATAAGTACGCACAATTCTAATCATAAAACTCCTTTTGAAACAAGATAGCTTGACTATGCTTTTGAGACAAGCTGCAAAGGGTGTCTTAAGGCATCTTAAGATTTGAATGTCTTTAAAAAAAAAAAAGATGTCTTAGGACATCTCAAGACACTCGATGTCTTCAAGACACAAAATTCTGTCTGAGAGCATCCCATTTTCTGCAGTTGCATGTTTTATCATATGGGTGCATGTCTTCAGATGTACTAAGATATCTTGATGTGCACAAATGTCTTGAGACGTCTTGATTCTTTTTATGCAGACATCTTGAGACGTCATGAGACACTGTGATGGCTGGGTATGTATGTCTTAAAATCTCAAAGAAAATAATTCATCCACAATTCGTAAAAGACATAAAAATATAGTATAACTGCAGTTATATATACTGCACAGACATAGGGTTTCACCTACAGTCCCAGACTGGACAAAGCAAGTTTGGATCAGGGAAGCAGCCAAAAAGCCTGAAAACTCTGTAGGTACAGCCGAGCCGATCTACAGCCGAGGTAGGAGAATCTGTCAATAGGATATCTATTAGATGCACACTCTGCAAATCTGGCCCATATATAAGGAGGACACTAAGACACTGTTAAAACAAATCCATAAGAAGTCCTGTTTAGAGTTTGTCATAACAAAATTAACTTTGTTCCCAAAATGCAACACAATATGAGTAGTAGAGGAAATCTAGCCCAATGTATTGCATTAACTATCCCCTTAATATGAATAAGGTGGTGGCAGTATCATGAAAGGTTCACAGAAAAGCCCATCAAAGATTATGGCGTGATGGCTGGGGCTAAATGCTGTAAAAAGAGGGTTCATCTTTTAGCAGGAGAATCTCCCTAAACATACAACTACAGCAACAATGGAAATGTTTAAATATATGTGTTTTAGACTGGCCTACTGACCAAACCTAAAACCAAAGATCAGCTGAATGCTAACGTTAGCCAAAGCTCAAATGTTAAGAATTTGTTCATGATATATAACAAATAAATGTTTAAACTTCTGCTGCACATTATTTATGTACACGACACCAAAACAATATTGTCAGGTCCCCACCCAGTAATAATCCCGATCCAGTCAAGTCCTGTTTATCCAAAAAGGTAGGGTTTGGAATTAGATCCAGCTAAAGGAAATAAATTAAACTCTGCTTTCATCTAAACATAAAACTGCAATTATTGACAAACTGTCAGTCTAAAGAAGTCAGCAGATTGGACAAAATCTATAAACGATACACTTAGTATAATACAAAAGTGCTGCATTTTTGTCTGCAGACATCAGTATTCATATTAAAGCACCAGTTTGGGTAAATTAACTCAGGATATACGGCAGCATATAAGTAAATGCACATTTTTTAGGATCCAAATAAAGGTAGGGTGCATACATTTCTGCTAAGAAAACATGAGCTATTAATAAATGTAACTACACTCCAGTAGCCAAGCGCCTGTCTAATCCCACTATGAATGAGGATGTCTGGAGTTAATAAAGCTCAGCATCCTACAAAACAAAATTTTCTCTCAGAAAGAACAGGTTGATCCCCCACAGATTTACCGACAGAGACCAGACCTACTTGTTTTTGCTGAGCAAACAACGCAGCAAGTGGGCCCTGGATCCATTTATCGATCGTTTCCTAATGTCTACAAATGAAGATAAATGCGACTGATGCAGGAGAGTCCAAAAAGTGTACATACACACATATAAGAGTCTTACTCCAAAACCTGACAACTAAACTACAAATATCAGGAGTTACAGAACTTGCATGACCTGCCTGATGCTCCTGCAGGCACGGTTGCAAAGCTTCAGCTCCTGAGTTAATCAAATCCAATATGGAAATAAGAGGAGGGAGGCTCATATAAATTACACTTGTATTGACTCTGAACAAGTGTTTTCCAGTGTTGGAGGCTCATTCAATAGTATAGACTGGGGTGGATGTATTTAAGCAAATTCAGCAGTGCTCTTTATTTTTGCTAAATTAATATACCAGAAATAGCACCAAGAGAAAGTAGAATCTGCTAAAGAACACAATATAGACATTTTTTTTTTTTTGGTGGGTTTTATTTCGGGATGCGTCAGCCTTGAAATTCGTTCTGTCAAAGAAGCATTTGAAGACTCTCTGAGTGATATTAAAGTGGACAGCCAATAACCCTGGTTTCTAACAGAGATGAAAACATTGGCTATAAGCCAGCATCTTGACCTGCCTCTGCAGCCACATGCAGATGACAATACACAAGAGACAATGACCATATTTAGAGTTATGGGCACTGGAGCACCACATGTATGGACTTAAGTGAGGATAGCCTTGCATGCCTATTCTACTACCTCTATGATCCTACAAAGCAAAACGGTGACTGTGCTTCATTGGGAGCTGAACATGAAGCCTGCATTAAGTAGCAGAGGCTGAGATGGTGTGGATTCATAAAGATGCAGTGATTTGGCTTGTTTTATATATCTTATCGACCTTGCAAACTTTGTATGGCCATAGGCAGAAAGGGCAACTAACATAAAATTGTAAAGATGTGTATGGAGAGCTGAAACTAGACATTTTTTTGAATTTTGCACATTAGATCAAAACTCATAACAGAAACATAAAAAATAGGAGTAAACACTTTCTCTCCGTTTTATTATATGAGACAGTGACAGGCTGAAGGCTATGAAAGGATATTAGATAAAATGAAACAAATAATAATTTAATGTTTTTATATGAAAAACAAACAAATTAATTTTGCAATAAATAAAGCCTATTATCCCATTTTCTTAAATTCATATATAATGAGAAAAATACATAGATAAATATAAATCTGTTCAGGAGGACCAGATGAATGGCTCTCTTTAGATGTACCATATTTTTAAAAATGTACCTTTTTTTCTATTGGCTGTCTAAAAACTATTATCAAAACTCCAGATTTGAGCTATTAATAAAACCCAAAACTTGAAATAGACATATAACTAATTATATAAACTGTATTTTTATTTTATTTTTTATAGATATTTTTAAAATGACAAAAAAAAGACACATTTTAGAGAAAGCAGTGGTAAGTCGCCCATTCAAAAATGAAAGAAGTTGAATTTCAAAAGGATCCAAATTCATATCAGGAGTCTTTGAGGGCTGTCACCAAAGTCTCAGCTTACAGCAAAAAATATGTCACATCTTCTACCAGGAGTTTTGAAAATTTTTTTGAATCCTCCAGTGACTTTTCAAAACTACTGGCTGCCTCACAGCAGTAAAGCAAATTTCCACCCAACCTTGACTGTGAAAACGGAAAGACTTTGATCCATTTGGACGTGTACAGAGCCTTGATTTCTTTTTGGTTACATGAGAGCTTTTATATTCTGGAGGTCAGTGTAGCCTGGTATTAGAGAAGGTTTTTAACCCATTGCAAACTGCGTCTAGACATTCAGGGATATGACTTTTCCCTTCCTGTTTTGTATTTGCTAACTGTCAGATTAATAATAAGAGCAACTTTCTAAAAGCAGGAACGTCATTTCTATCTTCAAAGTCTATTTCCTTAATTATTGGCTGTATTGCATTTAGACAGCATCATTTGGGCCAAATGTTGTCAATAACTTTTATAATAAGGTTTTCACAATACTTTCTGGAATTTTAACCTATTCCTTGTGACAGAAATGTTGATAGTCAGTCAGGCTTATCTGTTTTGCTCACACACATATTAGCACAGCTTTCTCTCCTTATGATACCTCACTTAGGGGGAGATTATCATACGCTGATCATTTCACTTGTGGCGAGTCCCTTTGCTCCTATGTTTGGGGTTTTAACCTTCCTTTTAGACAGTGATATGACTCACTAGTGATAATGACCAGCATTTTCTTACCGGATTTAATCAAACTTTTCTCTCATTCTTTTGCTTTATTTCTGTGTGATTTTAACATTTAAACATCAAAACACATCTTCCTCTATAACAGCACAATGGATAGATATTTCTATGCTGTTACTATAACCATGTCTTCAGATGTATATTTAAGGCACCATCTGGGATCTGGAAATTGTGCCAACATTTGAACCACATGTAAAGAGGTCCAACATTTTTAGGCAACTTTTTTATACTATAAACATGCACACATATTGCTAATTAACAAACAATTAATGATTCTGCTTATAGATCTAAAGTAGCTCTTATGTAGAAACAACCAGAAACTTGTCTAGATAGATAGATAGATAGATAGATAGATAGATAGATAGATAGATAGATAGATAGATAGATAGATAGATAGATAGATAGATAGATAGATAGATAGATAGATAGATAGATAGATAGATAGATAGATAGATAGATAGATAGATAGATAGATAGATAGATAGATAGATAGATAGATAGATAGATAGATAGATAGATAGATAGATAGATAGATAGATAGATAGATAGATAGATAGATAGATAGATAGATAGATAGATAGATAGATAGATAGATAGATAGATAGATAGATAGATAGCGAGACATCTTCAAACTTGGAAGCAACGTCCAGTGGATTGTTTTTTTTCAAACTTTTTTGGAATGACTGTGACCTGGATAACTGAGAAATTCACCAGCACATCTCCTTAGTTTCTATCTTGGACTCTCTGTTAGCCTTCAGACTGTGCTGATTTATAAGGTGCCGGAAACATCCTCAGAGATTTGAAATTATTTATAAATTATAACATATTCTACCTAGGTGCTGTACCTTGATGTGCTTCTCTCATTCCATCACATCCTAAAGCTACTCACGTTGATTGAGATCTGTTGGCTCGACGTTTGGAAGGCTGGACATGGTTTAGTAACAAGACTGAGGCAGTAAAAAGTATACCAATAGCATCTCTGCACCAACAGAATGGGCCTTAATTTTATAGCAGTCACATATGTTGCAACTATAGAAAAAGTTATTTAACATTAAACTATTTCATGGCCAGTGTAAGTTATAATTTATTTTGAGCAGATATAATCAATACCTACAACTAAATGTCTAAATAAGTCTTTTGAAAATGAGAAAAATATACTTTTATTCCCACTAGAGCATAATTCTATTTTTGGCTGAAACACTGTTGCCCTAAGATACAGAGATACAACCTACTAATATCAAGACACTGTTGTGGTTTTAGCTGAGTTCATTATAAATCTACAGCAGATTGTCCCACTCACTCATATCAATGCACACTGGCTTATATCGAACACAAATTTGTAAATTTCTTAGCTTGTATCATGTATTTTCACTGTGTCTTGTTGAAGCTATTCGCACAAAAATCTTGTTAGGGTCATCATCTCTCTTTAGCAACAAACATAAAAACAGACTCAGGAAACAGATCTGCAGCAACTCCATAAAACCCTCATTTTCAAAAACAGCTTCCAGCATTTAGGCTGTCTGAAGCAGAATTGTAATCAGGGCCCTGCAACACTTTAGCTCTAGCCTGCTCTTATGAACACAGCATTAAGCCTTAGGATATGTTTAAACAAAGTGCATTATTTATAAAAGGGCGCTCTAGTGCAAAAAGAGGGTTAAGAACTTAGCAGAGAAAACAATCCACTGCAGCACTAATCCAAAGTTCATCTCCTAACATAGAGCATAGATACAATTCCTAACAGATGAAGATCTGCAATACAACTACAGTAATAAATGTGTCAAGAAGCATTCTGAAATGTTTTCCAAAATAATTGCAGTTTCCATTATCAGCCTCTCAGCGTGATGTGCTCACTGGATTCTCATCTGCAACACTTGCTTTGGAACTCCAATCAGAAATGTTTCTCTCCAGGTAGTAATGATGAGGAATACAGGAAATTAAAGCTGCTGCAACAAAGTCTGTGCAATACAAAAGGAAGGATCGTTGGGATATCTCTGACTTCTCATTATCCTTTGTGAGGGGAAAACACTTTGCGTGCTTGGCTGAGCTCTGGAAATAGAGTATTTCTTTAAAAATAACTTGAAAAATTATGAGGCAAATGTGTGAAGATTCCAGAGGCAATGCCATTTCTGAAGACATTTTTGTTCCAATTAAATGGCAACGATTATACTGTATTCCCTTAGATCTATAATTCTGACCATGAGGATAACATTAATAAAAAGGGTGCCAAATTCCAGTGCTAGAGGGCTACTGTCCTCATATTACATGCATTTCTTCTTTGACATAATCTATATGCCACAAATATTCACCCATCTACCTAATATATAGGGATTCAATATGACCTCAGTCCATTGCAGCTATAACAGCTTCAACTCTTCTGGAAAGGCTGTCTTCAAGGTTTAGGAGTATATGAATGGGAATTTTTGACCATCCTTCCAGAAGTGTATTTGTGAGGTCACTGACTGATGTTGGAGAGGACGACCTGGCTCTCTCTCTCTGCTCTAATTCATCCCAAAAAAGTTTTAGACTTAGACAGCTTTCATGACATTTCCATTCCTTAAAGTGCAGCAGTGATCAAATGTAAAAAGTGGGGGAGAAAAAAAAAACATGGTGCAAATAAACACATTGAAATGAAATTTCAGTGCATTAAATATATATATATATATATATATATATATATATATATATATATATATATATATATATATATATATATATATATATATATATATATATGGTGCAAATATGCAGTGTTTTGGTTTGATGTTGTCAGTGTGATGCAGAGTCTGTGACATGATTTGGAGCTTAGAGAACCTATCAGGTTGAGGTAAGGACTCTGAGCAGGTCAGTTTAACTCATCAACATCAAAGTCTTCTATTCATGTCTTTTTTAGACCTTGCTTTATGCACTGGTGCACAATTATGTTGGAAGTGGTCATCTGCAAACTTCCTACAAAGTTGGAAGCATGTGGTTTTTCAAAATCTATCAGTCTGATAAAGCACTCAGACTCCTCTCAGTGGAACAGAGGAGCCAAGCTTTGCTGTTGAAGAACAGCCCCACAAGGAGTGAAGAAAGGTCAAAGCTAGACTTGTTGCTTTCTGTCAAAGTAATATGCTGGAATCCACTGAACTCCTTAGAGCTCCCTTGATTTTACACAACTGTGAACAATTGATTTTAATTATTTCTTTGGGTGAGTGAATACTTTTGGGAATATAGCATCCCTAAAAAATGGCTATATCTTCACATCAGAAAGTCTTTTAGCTCAGCAGAAACCTAGTAACGATTCATTCATTTGATTCCGCCATGTTGGAAAAGGGATGAATGTAAATGTTGCAGGATAGCAGCTCTCGAGGACTCCACTGAGACAACAGGTGAACCAAAAATTGCACCTAAGTAAGAGAAAAACTACTTTATCATATTTTTAATCAAGTAAGAGCAAAAAAGTGTTTGTTTAGAAGGGCTGCTTATGATAAAATCTGATATTTGAAACTATATAATAAGAACAGACCAAAATGTAAAGATAGGTGGCATTTTAAAAAACTATAGTAAAATAATTAAAAGCAAATAATGCAATTGAAAAATAACAACTGCAGGCATTAAGAAACACTTTTCCAAACCAATTTTTTTTTTTACATCAAACGTATGAAACCATTGCCTCCAGTGACAATATTTACTCCTTACTGTATATTACCTTGAGCTCCAAATGTAATGGAAGGTTAAAATAAGCTTGTGTACAAATACAAACATATATCAAACTAAACAATAATTATGGGTCTTCATCTGAAGCATTTTTTTCTAAATCAGACATGTTTTTACATGGAGAAGTTAATCACCATGGATGTAGTGGCCATTTTACATCAGAAAGAGTAGAAATATTTGATTAATAAATTACTCAACTGAGTAAATGAAACTAGTTACAACCCCTATTTAATGATTTATGATATATAATGATGCTATCAAAATCAATATGATGCGATGTAGTATTATATATTAGATATAACAAATGACATAAACAATGAGATGTAATACATAACATAAAGAATGGGATACAATATAATTCCAGACAATGAAAAGTATAGTTTTTCTTCTATATGAGATAAGATATACAAAGGGTAAGGTCAAATATTACAAAGTAGAAAGGCAACATTAAAAACAGAATACTAAACTACAATTTTGTATGATGTGATTTATTACTTTATTACTGCTAAATTTTACATTTAAATGATTTCTCAGTAGCTGCCTTCAAAAAGAATCCACCAATAAAGACTAAAAGAAGCCACATTTGCATACGTGTATGTGGTTTTGTCCAGCATAATACTCTGGACAGTTATTTTTGTTGAAACACAAAAAATGAACATTAAGATTAATAAAATATCAAAAGGAAAACAAACATTTGTATTTCTTGACTCCTAATAATACCAAGAGAATTTGCCCAATGTTAGAAAAACTAAAGAAAAACACATCAGCTACTTAGCAAATAATATGTATGATCCCCCCACCCCACCATCAACCAATGAAACATGGGAGTTAAGACGCCCACTTGCTGTGTTACCACTAACAACATCCGCAACTAACATGAACAGCAAAGTTAAAAACAGCCATTCTCCTTTTATCCAAGCACTTTAAACTGAGTTCTTGAAATACATAGGGTCCAATGCCAGTAGAATATAGAATAAGATGCCATGATATGGCACAATGTGATGCAATGCAGTTCCATACTGTCTGTCAGTACTATGATGTATGATATGATATATTATGTTGACACAGTGTAATATGTTGCACCAACAGTACAATATGACACCCAATACATGCTGGCATACTGCTGCCCAGCCCTTATACAAAATGGAACAAAGCAGTCCTTTGTACTGAAAGCAAATAGTCTTTTAAACAGATGAGACAATGTGTGTTTTGTTTTTAATTTTTTTTTTGGTCAGCAGCTCTGAACTGATACAAGCTTCATGTTTCGTCTTTTACGAGAACATGTTTTAATCTCATTTGAATTTATTTTTTGTCAAAAACTGGATAATCATGTTAGTAGCATGCACCAAAGCCATGGGCTTCTGTGCATGTCATTTACATTCTATTGTTGTTAAGTGCATTTTGATTTTGTGCCTTAATTTATAATTTTTTTTATGCAATCAGTAGGGTAAGGCCAAAAGACAATTCAAAGTTCCCTACATGAAGTAAATTGGGTAGCACTTTCGCCTTGCAGCAAGAAGGTCCCAGGTTCGATTCCTTCTTTGTGCATGGAGTTTGCATGTTCTCCCTGTGCATTCGTGGGTTCTCTCCAGGTACTCCGTCTTCCTCCCACGGTCAAAAAACATGACTGTTAGGTTAATTGGCTCCTCTAAATTCTCCTTAGGTGTGAATATGTGCATGACTGGTAGTTTGTCCTGTTTGTCTCTGTGTTGCCCTGCAATGGACTGGTGACCTGTCCAGCGTGTACCCCACCTCTCCCCCATAGACAGCTGGAGATAGGCACCAGCACCCCTCGCGACCCCAAATGTGATTTAGCATGACAGAAAATATATTGATTGAAAATAAAGGCAGAATAACATGGCCAATGTCATGAGTTCACACACTGAGCAAAATTTCACCATTGGGAAATTGAACAAAAAAATCTACAATATTACAAAAAAAAATCTACATATTTACAATATGTCTAATAGTTTTCTTGCAAAATCTTGGAATTCAATGGTTTGACGATAGCTGCCATCACAGAGCATCACCAAAAAGGCTGTTATGAAAGCCAACTTTAATATTAGATATGTTATAAAAGGGATAAAGATGATTAACAGACTAACAGTACCAATATCAACCATAGGAACAGCTGATTATCAAAAACATCAAAATACTTTAATTTTAGTGCCTCTAGCAAATGCTTATGGGACGTATAGTAATATCAAAAGTTATACATCAATGTTGCATCACATAAGTTTTAATTTATATCTGTGTCCTAAATGTTTATTTTTCTTTGGTTAAAAAACCCTGGGTTTGCTAATCCACAGTCCCAAATTTAACCAAGCTCTTTGTAGTAAACAGCCATCCCCTGGAACCCCCCTCCTGACAATGAAACACCAGATAACATACTCTAGCTACCCCTCATAAACTTACTGCGTTACCACCCATAACACCAACAATCCTGCAAAACTTAAGAGGATTCCTATATTAGTGCAACCACCATTTGTTATGTTTATTCCTGATATCTCCCAGAACCTGGAACATGTTTTTACAAAGGTTTGTTGCATAGAGTCAGGATCAATCTAAAAGGAAAAACTGCAACAAAAAAGCCATCAAAATCATCAAAGGATGGAGAGCAGATACTGACACATAATACATGCAGATCACAGTGATTTTCTGTGGAGGAGTGTTTCCTGTTACTTACTGGCTTGCATTAGCTGCCCCTGCCGTCCAAACACCTGGGAGAAGGTGGCATGGCTGCAGGTGAGGGTGTCCTCCATGGCACTCCCACTTGCTGAAGAGCCAGAAATAGAGTGGAAAGATAAGGGAAGGTCAGGCAGACTGCGTCACTTCAAGATCACTGAAAGGAGGAAAAGTGGACAGCTGAGAACAAAGAGGAAAAGAGAGAAGGTTGATGCCTGCCTTGAGCTGGTGTGTGATGTCTGGTGATGGTTGCACTCCTGTGGAGCTGTCCTGCTGCTGCGGCTGGGGAGTGAAATACGGCTCGTCGCTGCTTACACCAGTACGAACAGAAGTGCTCGCCTGCACTGATGGGTGGCAGGGCAGGGGGGGCGGGGTGGGCTGGATCCTCGTCAGCTAGTGTGCAGGAGAGAAAGTTCTCTGAATGTGTGCCTGCGAAAGCATTTCAGAGTGCAGATGTGATGTGATGCAGGCAGCGCAGGTAGCTGAGCTAGAGGCACACTCTGATCGTGTTCATCTTCATCCATACAGACTGACAATCCTCTATGGCTCCAGACAGGCTGGGTGAAGGGAGGGTGAGAGGGGAGAGGCAGCATCTCCACCAGGTAAAAGTCAATCCAGCGCTCAATCTGAAGTAGACAGCAGTAGTGTGTATCTTCTGAACATAAGACAGCACTTTTTTTATTATCATCCATGCCCCCCCACACACACCCGCACACACACTCTACAACCTTCATTTGATTTACCTCAGCAGTAACATTTCCCTCTCTCTCCCCGCACATCTCTATTACCGCCCTTACCCCACCTCATGCAAATTCCCCCCCCTCAATCCATCTTAAAGCTTGGGCCGCTGCCGGGAAAAAGACTCCAGGCAAATGAGTGCTTCATCTTCCCCCCACCTCTCCAGTGTAAAAGAGAATGGGGAGAAAAAAGAAGAATGAACAAGTGGAAGAGTTGTATTAAAAGTAAAAGCAGGACTTGTACAGCTGGT